>NC_140080.1:6639812-6948940 GCF_964194135.1 Talpa europaea | reverse complement strand
CTTAACCTTAAGCTGCCACTGGTCTTTTTGTACTCAGTATAGTTTCGTCTTTTCCAGAGTGTCATGTAGTTGGAATCATACAGTATATAGCCTTTCAGATTCACCTCATGTCTTTTCCTGGCTTGAGAGTCATTTCTCTTTAGTGTGGTTAACATTCCTTGGTCTGGATATACCAGTTATTTATGAAGGATACACACATTGTTTCCTTGAAGTTTCAGCAACAATGAATAAAACAGCTGTAAACCCCAAGTGCAGGTTTTTTGTGTGGATATGTTTTTACCTCCTTTAAGTAAATACTCAAAAATGTCATTGTTAGACTATGTGATAAGGGTATGCTTAGTTTCACATGCCACAGCTATGTGCTCACCATTTGTATTTCTGCCAGTGATGAGAGTTCCTGTTGCTCCACATCCTTGACAATGTTTGCTCTTGTCACTATTGAATGTTTTGACCATTTTAATAGCTGTGCAAAAGTACCTCATTTTTGTTTTAACTTGCACCTCCCTGATGATGTACATTGTGGAGTATTTTACTGTGGGATTATCACAAATTCTTAACTGCTCCAATGAAGTAGAACTAATGCTGGCAAGTACTTCAGAGTTAGTTTATACCAATTGATAATTCATTAACTAACCACCATAGTCAACAACTAGCTAGATGCAATAAGTATTCTTTTTTTTAAAGGATTTATTTATCTATGCATACAAGAACTGGGGTGTAGGCCAGAGGTGTGGGGGTTGAGAGGATTCACCAGTGGCAGAGTTGGGAGCAGAACAGGTGGATCTACTGAAATACACTGCTGAGAGGAGCAGCCGCGAAACAGGAGAGGTCTGCTGCACCATGTGGGTAGCTCCCTGGTTGGGGATTGAACTCCTGCTGCAGTGGGTGACTGTGTCTTTAGCCCCTGCACCACCAGGAAGGCCCTATGTATAGGTATCTTTTTGAAGCGAGTCAAAGAATTTTTGTAGGGGTTGGCACACATTTCTGAAATTATAATAGAAATAAAGAAAAAATTCTGTAACATAGTCAAACATATATTCTGAAAGTAATTCATATAAAGCTGCTTATATAAACATTTGAATTTAACATTCTATTTTATGTTTTACATATACAGACATGATAAAATAACAGCAATTTAGTTGACTTAGGCTTATCTTTCTAGAATAGCTCTTATACCCACTCAGATAGAGAAGACAGGATCTCAAAGAAGAGTAAGTCATTCCATTCTTCCTCAGCTCTAATTATTAAAGCAATTATTCTAATATTGAGTTGCATATTGCCTTGCTGTACCTTATGTAGTCTTGATTACATAGAGCAATCCAGTTCTTCCTCCATAAGGTTGGAATCTATAAAGAATGTGCCTCACCTTGTCTTTTCTTAATTCCTTTAATGATGCATGGATGATTAATTGACAGACTTTCGTCTTCTAATTGACTCTACTTTGACAAAATTTCTTTTAACATGTAATCTGATGAGTATGGAACAAGCAGAATTACAGTCTTTCTCTGTACTTTATCTGTACCAATATAACCAAAGTTTGCATTTGACTTTAAAATGACCTCACACATCTAGATCAGAGTAATACTACTACTGCTAATCAAGTTCTTAGGAATATTTTTAACTGGTGATAGCTTAGCCTGGACTTTAAATAAGGGACCTAAATAATGGACTTCATGTTTATCAATTAATAAGATTGAGCACTTATTCGATGTTACTCTGTATAATATTTTGAGAATAACGTGAATCAACTCCCTAGTAGTGCAGAGTTTAAATTCTCAGAATCTACAAGAAATGCCAGAGAATCTATCAGCCTTTCTGCAGTAGGTGAACATGGAATTATACTACTTGATTCAAAGATTAAAAGTGGGGAAAGGTACCCATCATTTACTAGAATATTTCTATGTTAACTCTTTTCTTGCTGCATTTTTTCCTTCTTGAAAATCACTTTTTCCGTCTTCCCCACAAATCCCTTATCAGTTAATTTTCATTGCTAGATAGTAAAATCTCATTCAATTGTGAATTGTCCATTGTATTATTATTTATTGTACTTTGCATGAAGACACTTGTAAATATTTTATTTTTAATTTTTAGGTAAAATTTTTTTATTGGGGTAACTGGTTTAAATCATGGTTTGTGTTGCACAAATAAAGGATTTTCCTTCTCAGATGTTACCACACCAGGACACACCCACCAGCAAAGCATCCACACCGTCCACCAGCATCATCCATTGTGTTCCCTCCCCACCTTTCTTCTTTCTTCTAAATATTTAAATATAAATTACATTTTCAAGCTATGCACAGTAAATATTTCAGCATTTTTAATGGTTTCACAATTTATTTTTTAGTTTTCTAAAAAAAATCCTCTAATCCTCTTTAATTTTATTTTATAATGATTTTTCTAAAAAATCATTGAACTAGAATATTACATAAATATTTATTTTCCCCATGTTTATATACGTGGGTGAGAATAAGAGTTTGAAGACAATAGAAAGAGTAAATTAGGGGGTTAGCAAGATAAACAAAACATCCTTTGTGGAAGGAAAATATTGTTTGACTTAAGGAATCTGGAAACATGTTTTTGCCTGCATTTGCATGTCCTCCAAAATGGAAAAGAAAAAGGAGGGATGGAATATGTTTTATCCTGTTATGTACATTTACATTGAAGGGATTTGCTAGGCATTTATTCGTCCATAAATTCTATGAATAAACAGCAGTCAAAAAAGATAAACTCATTTGAAGCAACATGGATGGAGCTGGAAGGGTTGCGCTCAGTGAAATAAGTCAGAAGGAAAAAGAAAAATAGTGGATGGTTTCACTTATAGGAGGACTATAAGGTAACCAAACAAGGGATCAGGAAAAACAAAATAAAAAAAAAAAAAGAAAAGTAGCAGGTAAAAGATAAATCAGAGACATTTAGATGGGGAGGGGAGGGGAGAGGAATCAGAACAGGGGAGGAAGGAGCACAAGAGATGATGGTGATGGTCATGGGTGTCTTGGTGGTGGGATTCTATGGGGGCGACACCTGAGAGAAACAACGATGTAAAAAAAAATACATATATAAATAAAAAGAAAAAAAAATCTATGAATAAAAAAAGTGTCAAAATAAACCAAAGAATATTAAATGGCCAGTTATGACATTAAACTAATGAGCACCATAATCCAGGGTAGTTTATTGGAAGGTGCCAACTTTTTCATAAATTGTTAGAATACATTTGAGTGTGAGTACAGCTATATTATTTGCATATTAATATCATTAAAATAAAATGCAGTTATGACTTTGCAAATATCTTTTAAGGCTGATGCATAATCATAACATCTTCTGTATAACTGAAATAGAGAAGAAAGGATAGACAAGGGTGACCCTGTGTTTTACATTAGCTGGAATCCTGGTTTCTCAATTATTATTTATAATTGATTATTTCAGCATCCCCTTTCACTTTCAACAGTGTCTCATTTTGGATAGAAATAAATATGAAATATTGCAGATACTTAACCTTTTCAAGGAAATGAAAGGGTTTTCAGCTCCCTTGTGTGGGAGGAAGCACTAGAGTTTCAACCACACAAGCAAACATGTCTGGACAACTGCACAGATACTGGTTGGCCTCGTTTCTGCCGCAAGTTCATGAAAGATGGGTAAATTCAGTTAATACTCTGGTCTACAGGAAAACCACTGAGGGTAATTAGCTCTTGTGGCAACACTGCATTGAATATTTCCCTTTATTTCTTTAAAGTTTGACCATGCTATACAATAAGAAAAAAATTTCTGATGAAATCTCACACTAAAATTACAGGGGATAAGAGTTGTTTTCATTTTCAATTTTGCTGAGTGTTATTATTAAGCTTACAGATAGTTTTGTTTTCAGAGTAAGTTTTATCCTGACCTATATTATTTTCATTTGGCTGTTCATAAATGCCAGAATTTTAGGGGCTAGCCTCACTGTTCTGGGTAGTATCTGTGTTCCATCTTGGACTGTAGGACACATAAATGACATGTGTAGTGGAAGGGATTTTAAGAAAAGGATCTTCAAAGTGATGTATTCCATTTACTAAAAATACATAAAAGGAAGACCAAGTTGTGCAATAATTGCTTGAAAGTCATTTGTAGGGTATAGGAGGAGGAGGAAGTGGTTGGTCAGCAGGATTAGAGGGCAAGGATGCACATAGCATTATATCAGAAGGTAAAGTTAGAGTAGAGGGAGAAAGGAAAGACAATAAAATCTATTTATTGTCTCTTGTAAATAAGACACAGCTTGAGGACTAGTCTTAGTATAGAATCAAAACTCCTAGCAATCCTAGTTTAAAAACAAGTAGCCACTCTCTATATTCGGGTTAATAGCTTGGCTCTTTTCATTTAGTAGTTGCATTTTTCCAGTTGAAATTAATGAACATCATTAGCATGGGCTCTTGTGCATAATCCTGATACTCCTGGTTGGTATCTACCTGTAGAAGCAAATCCATCATTAAGATGCAAGGAATCCGGTGGATTTATATAAACCACTAGGTAGTGGTAAACATGGAAAAAGAGACTGCGCAAGAATACCTGTCTGAAGGAGAAAGACAAATGCCAGATGGTGTTGCTTGTATGTGGAATATAGAGGAACCAAACATCAGATAAACCAAACTAGTAACAAACTCTAGAAATCTGACTGTAGAACTGAGGGCTCCAGAGTGGGAGGTATAGGGGCAAGAACAAAGTCAGGAGGGAGCCCAATGGACTATGGTGGTGGACTGAGGATGTCTTAGTGGTGGGTGTGGTATAGTAACAACACTTGAGGGCGGAGGTCCTGTGCCTCTAAAACACAATCAAAGTTGTAAATCAATGTTACCTCAATTAAAAAAAAAGAAAAGGAAGAACAGGTAAGATAAAACTAAACCAAATACCTAAAAATCTGATTGCAGAATTAAGGCTACCAGAGTGGGAGTATGAGGGTGTGGAGCAAAATGGGGAGGGCACCCAATGGACTATGGTGGAGGCCTGGGTGCTTTGGTTTTGGGTGTGTGTGGTAACATACAAGAGGTTTGAAACTGTACCCCTAAATCATGTGCAGTGTTATACACCAACATTACTGCAAAATTAACAATACCTGTGATTTCAATGACTGAATTTAAAAGTGGTATTACCAGGGCTCTTTTCTTTCCCCCCCTGAAATGTTATATTTTCATGAAGTGACAATAAAGATATTAATTATTTTTTCAGGTTAAGGTGAAAGGATTTAATGACAATTTTCATAGCTTTATTTATGGAATTGAAGACATGGAATAGGTTGTAATAAAAACTAATTTGGTCAAAAGTTTACACGAAAATTGAATCCATCAAGCCAATGCATGCTTGCCTTATGGAGCTACTTCACTCAAAAGTCTTTCTTAATTCAAACAGTTTCAGATAATGTAATGGACATTTTTTTTAAATTATGGTCATTTTAAACAGTTTATATGAGCAAGTTCACATTTCATTTTTATTTATTTATTTATTTATTTATTTTTAAAGATTTATTTATTTATATAAGCACTGGGTACAGTCAGAAGCGCGGGAGGGTGAGAGAATTCACCAGAGCCAGAGCGGGGAGCAGAGCAGGCAGAAGGACCGAAGTACACTGCTGAGGGGAGCAGCGGGTGGCAGGAGAGATCTGTGCGCCATGTGGGACCCTCCTCTGGTGGCCGGGGAGCAGCCAGGGATTGAACCGGCACCACAGAGACCGCAAGCAGCTTCGCAACCCAGGGATCAACCGCTGCGCCACCGGGGAGACCCGTAATGGACATTTTTACATTGAGTAGTTACCTTGAAACGCTCAGTAATACAGTTTCTGAGTATTAGTAGGGAATGGAGCACTAATCTCTGCTTTCACATTTGATGACTATCTTACACAAACAATCTTATACTGTGGCTCACATTTGCACACTTATCCATACAAAATATATGGCTTGCCTCTATTCCTTACTGTTGAAATTAGAAGTGACAATGAAGGGATCTACTGATACGCGATGTGATTAAATGAAATCAGATAAAATTTTATGTGTAGTAAAACCTTAATATTTTAAAGATAGGCTATTAGAAGTGTCAAAGAATCAATTAGAAGGTACTTGTGGTACATCTATCATCTATGCATTTATAATTTTAATATTTGTGGACTACTATATAAAGGAATAAAGTAGATCTTACTTGGAAATGTATATGTATATTTGGGCCTTACTGGATTTTATCATTTATTTATTTTAAAGATTTATGTTATTTATTTATGCATACAAGAGCAGAGGTGCTGGGTGGATGGGTTGAGAGGATTCACCACAGACAGTGTGGGGAGCAGAACAGACGGATTGACTGAAATACACTGCTGAGGGGAGCAGTGGGTGAGACAGGAGAGGTCTGCTGCACCATGTGGGTCAGCTCCCTGGCTGGGAATTCAACTCTGTGCTGCAGTGGCTGCTGATAGCTTGACAGTGCTGAGATTTAACCCCTTGTACCACCAGGGAGGCCCCTTACTGATTTTAATTTTCCTTTATTTTCTTCATGGGAAATACCAATGTGGCTTTTTGCAGTATATTTAGATATATATTTGAATTAATGATGTATATTTATATATACACATGTGTATATATTCAAATTAGATAAGTGTATATGTGATTTAAATATATTTAAACTACATATGTATATGTATATTCAATTCATATTAATTGATTAATGAAAAAAGTACTGGAAGAAAGATTATGTATTGGTAGTGACGTCTACCTTTTTGTAAAATTTTAATAATGTTATACTTTAAAAAGCGATTTTTTTCTATCAGTTAAAAGTTTGGTTCCAGCAGTCCTATGTACCATAATTATTGACTAACACAAAAATTTAGTTTTTTCAGTTTGCATAAAAATAAAAATTATGTTTCCCTGTCCTTATAAAATATTTATAAAAATAAATTACGAGAGATTATTTCAGACTAACATTTGACATAGTTTCTTCTATCTAGCCTCCAGTTTGGTTATATCTTTGACCTTTCATCTTGAAATATTTGTTGGACCTGACCATAAGGCAGGCAAAAGACTTAGCTCATCAGGAAAGCTAGGCCTGGCAAAATTAAGTAGTCAGGACTTGTCTCTGGAAACAGGGGGAGTTACTAACTCCAACAAAAGAACTTGCACTTTTGTAGGGATCAGAGTTGTCAACTAAAGGGATAAAATTCTGGTAATGAAATTTCAGATAATTGGCTAACAAGTGAGAGAATTTTTGTGTGGGTGGTGGCCTCGCCTCTTTGCTGGAGCCTTGAAATCCCATCAAGAGAAGATTGCCCAACTGTCTTTTTGGCTTAAAATATGTAGAGATATTTTCTTAGTTATTCAGTTGATAGAGATAATACCTTTATTCCCAATCCACAGGATGCTATTCACCGTATGAATGAGGGATGTCATTTTTACCTTTTTGAGATTATGAATCAGTATTTAAGATATAGCTTATAAATCTGCAAAGAGAGCAGAAATTGTAGCATTTGTCAGGAAAGCAATTTTCAATTGAATAAGTACTTTATATATAGGCCCATCTTGGAGCTATTGTAAGTTTAGTTATAGATGTCACCCAATAAAGTGAATATTGCAAGAAAGTGAATCATACAATTCTTTTGGTATTCCAGTACATATGTTATGTTTGTATTACACTATATTAAGTGTGCAATAGCATATGTCTAAAAAACAATATACATACCTTAATTGAAAATACTTTATTGATAAAAATTGTTAACCATCACCTGAGCTTTCTGTGAGTCATAGTATTTTGCTGGTGGAGTGTCTAAATGTTGATGCCTACTGACTGATAAGGGTTGTGATTGCTCTAGGTTGAGGTGGCAGTGGCAATTTCTTAAAATAAGATGATGAAGTCTGTCAGACTGATTGACTTCCTTTAACTAAATATTTCTTGTAGCATGTCATTCTGTTTGATAGCATTTGACCTACTGTAGAAGTTCTTTCAAAATTGGAGCCAGTGCTTTCAAACCCTGCCTCTGTTTTATCAACTGAGTTTATGTCATATATTAAATCCTTTGTTGTCATTTCAACACTGTTCACAGAATCTTTACCAGTAATAGATTCCATTTCAAAAACCATATTGTTTGCTCAGCCATTAATGTTTTTTTCCCATAAGATTGCAGCAATTTAGTCACATCTTTGAATTCCACTTTTTCTAATTCTAATTCTCTTCATATTTCATTATAAATTTGCAATTACTTCCTCTGCTGAATATTTGAACTCAGTCTAGAGGAGTTGAATAAACTTTACCAAACTCATGTTAGTAGAAACAGCTTCACCTTCTCCATGAATTATAAATGTTTTTATGGCATCTAGAATGGTCAGTTATTTCAGAAATGTTTTCCATTTTTTTCAGAGCTATCAGAGGAATCACCATCTATGGCAACTTAAATATTTCTCAAAAATTAACTTGAAATTTGGAATTACCCCTTTACTCTGGGGCTGCAGAATGTGTGTTAATATGAAAACAATATTATAATCTTTTTAAAACTCACGCAGAATTCTTGGGTGGCCAGGTACGTTGTCAGTGAGAAGTAATATTTTGAAAGGAATCCTTTTTCGAAACAGTAGGTATCAACAGTGGGCTATAAATATTCAGTAAACTGTGTTAGCTGTGTTGTAAACAGATGTGCTGACATCTAGGCCTGCCCCCCACCGCCCCACTATTTATAAAGTGCAGGCATAGTTGTTTAGCATAATTTTCAGAGTGGTAAATAAGCACTGGCTTCAACTTAGACTCCATCTGCATTATTAACACCTAGCAAGAGAGTCAGCCTATCCTTTGAAGCCTTGAAGGCAGGTGCTGATTTCTGTCAAGCTATGAAAGTCCTAGCTGATATCCTTTTCCAATTAAAAGCTATTTTGTGAGGCCTCCCCGGTGGCGCAGTGGTTGAGCGCTGGGTTGCGAAGCTGCCCGCAGCCTCTGCAGCGCTGGTTCGATCCCCGGCTGCTCCCCGGCCACCAGAGGAGGGTCCCACATGGTGCGCAGACCACTCCTGCCGCCCGCTGCTCCCCTCAGCAGTGTGCTTCGGTCCTTCTGCCTGCTCTGCTCCCCGCTCTGGCTCTGGTGAATTCTCTCACCCTCCCGCGCTTCTGACTGTACCCAGTGCTTGTATAAATAAATAAATAAATAATAATAAAAAAAAAATCTTTAAAAAAAAAAATAAAAGCTATTTTGTGTGCACTGAAAATCTATTGTTTAGCGTAATCATCCTCATCAAAGATCTAAGCTGGAGAACTTTGCGCTGCTTCTACATCGACAGTTGTTTTACCTTGCTCTTTGATGTGGAGATAGCTTCTTTCTTTAAACCTCATGAACCAACCTGGCTTCAAATTTTCTTCTGCTTCTTCTTTCTCAGCCTTCATAAAATTGAAGAGAGTTAAGACTTTGCTGTGGATTATGCCTTGGTTTAAGAGAATTGTTGTGGCTAGTTTAATCTTCTATCGAGACCACTAAAACTTGCCCACACCAGCAATGAAACTGTCCTTTTTCTTAGCATTTGTGTGTGATGGAGTAGTACTTTTAATTTTCTTCAAGAACTTTTCATTTGCATTAACAACTTAGCTAATTATTTGACATGAGAGACCTTGCTTTTGATATGACTTGGCTTTTGACATGCCTGCCTCACTAAAATTTGTCATTTCTAGCTTTTGGTTTAAAGTGAGAGAGGCCCATCTTTCTTTCACCTGAATTCTTATTATAGGGTTATTAATTGCCTTAATTTCAATATTACTGTGTCTTGGGTAATTAAGAGGTCTGGGGTGAGGGAGAGAGAGGGGATGCTATTTGTGGGAGTAGTCAGACACAAATAATGTTTATCAATTAAATTCTTCTTAAATGGATGCGGCTTATGGTGTCCCAAAACAATTACCATGGTAACATCAAAGATCACTGACTAAAGATCACCATAGCTGACAGCATAATGCCAACATCAGAAATATTTTGAGAATTAAGAAAATGTGAGACAGACAGAAAATGACAAGTGATAGACATGGGTAAACTTTTTGGATACAGTTTGCCACAACCTTCAATGTGTGGAAAATGCTGCTTCTGTGAAATACAATACAATGAAGAATATAAAAGCAATACAATTAACTCTGCCTTGTTAAAACTGATAGAAGTGTTTCTCTAGAAACAAATCTTTTGCATATCCATTTCCTTCCTTTCCTCTTCAATCTTTTATGACAGTGTCTGTTAGATGGTACAGGAAACTCATCTGAAATGTGAAGCATGTTCAGGTCACTCTTGTTTTAGATGAATGAAGTCAAACATGACTTTACTGTATAATGCGGATGTGGGAGAAAAAGACATCAGCTGAGGTCAGTCATGCATATAGGAGATTAGTAATCAAGTTCTCTTGGTTAAAGTTTCAGGAATATTCACTCAGGTTGTTGCCATTTATTGTTGGTGAATCCTTTATTTTTTTTAAAGATTTATTTATTTATTTATACCAGCACTGGGTATAGTCAGAAGCATGGGAGGGTGAGAGAATCCACCAGAGCCAGAGTGGGGAACAGAACAGGCAGACTGACAAAGTACACTGCTGAGGGGAGCAGCGGGAGGCAGGAGAGGTGTGCGCGCCATGTGGGACCCTCACTGGTGGCCGGGGATCGAACCGGCGCTGTAGACGCCGTGGGCAGCTTTGCAGCCCAGCGCTCAACCGCTGTGCCACCAGGGGAGGCCCGAATCCTTTATTTTTAATTAAGTTTTTAATGAAGTGCCATTTTTCACTTCCTTGTTAGTACTTTGACAGTCTACTTTTCTCCCCTTAACCCCAACCTTAGCTCATGTGTAGCTGCCAGTGAATCTTAATCGTCACTTTGGAAAATAGTTATGTGTATGTACTTAATGGAAGAATATAAAATAAAGCCACCTAAGATATAGAGATGAATTTTTGAATATTCACTGATACTAGAATTTTAATCAAATTCTGAGTTACTTAATATCCAATTCTCTGGTTTGTGAAATACCCAGTTTTGCCACTTCTATCTTACTTTCTCTTTTGGGTACATTTCACTGATTATCCATTCTTCTAATAAATTGTAGTCAGTGAGGCAATGAATGATCTCTAGTGATTTTTATATTAGATAAAATGCAATGTATAAACTCAGTTTTTCGAGGCAATAAATGAATGAGTATAAAACTGAAGGGGGCATAATCTATTACTTGAACTTGGTATTAAAATGAATTTGCTTGCAAAAACGGTTATTAACATCATGTGCTTCTGTAAGAAAAAAGTACAAGATGATAACACTTTTCATGTGAATGCATATGAGATTTTGACATTCTCTCTGATGAAAGCACAAAACTTGTGTGTTCATGTAGTGTTGGCATCACGCAAGCCAATGTCATACCAAAGTTGAAAGTTTTGAAGGAATGGAAAAGCCTTCCAAAACCAGAGGGAGCTGGTCTACAGAGAGCAGCTGGAAAATGACCCAGACACACAAAATCCTGCGAGACCCTGCCGTGTGATGACCGAGGGAAGCGCTGTCAGCTTTATTTCCCATCTGTCCAGGGGGACGCATGTGGCTACACTGTGCATTTTTCCTTTTTTCTCTCTATGAAACTTTGTATTTTGTCCATAATGAGTTCCGTTTTCACTTGTGCTGGTTTCAGAAAATTTCATTTAAATGATCCCTGTCTGAAAACTAGGGCATCCATGTTTGAAATCAAACACATCCCTCTCTCTCTCCTTGACTTCCCCTTGGCTGTCATCTTCACAGTCCCTCACAAATCTTGGTGGAGTTTTCAAGTGATTTCTCTCTTATTGCCTGTAGCCAGTCATGAAGCTGGGTGGCAACTATCTTAGATACTAACCTTGCCACCTAACCAATGGTATTTTTTATGATTCTCTATTTCATAGCCTTCATGTTTGCCAAAAATTTTAACTGATAAGAGGGATATCTCAAATTCACCACTACCTCTGTGTCTTAGTGACTAGCTTTTCCCTGTTTTTCCTTTCTTTCAAAGCCATTCAATGAGGTTTTTGGTTTGTTTGTTTTGTAATGCTTCAGTAATGTATTTTTCTTTGAATTCTTAATGATAAATAATTCTTATGCATTCATTCAACAACTGTTATTGAGTCCCTAAAATATGTCGCATTCTTTTTCAGCTGCTAGTTCCTGCCCTTATGGTGCTCTCATTCCGGTGGAGATAAGTAATTACACTGATGTTGCTTTGTGTGTGCTAATGTTGTCTCCCCAAGTACATTGTAAACACCTTAATGAGAAGAAACTGGCTCACCTTATTGCCTACATATCCTCAGTATTTCTAGGCACTCTTATTTGTGGAAACTTCTTGTCTTAAAATCCCAGGACCCTTCTCTCTCTTTCAATGTTCTTCAGCAGCAAATTCAGACATACCTGGTTTCTAATGGTTGTTATTTGCCCATCTGAAAATAAGTCCTCGTGTCCAAGTTTCTGTTCATCAGTCACTAAAACCCAGCGTGCCTAAACACAAACTCATGTCTCCCACCACTGTTTCCTCCTCAGTTTTACTCTTTGTGGCGCCATCTCCTGAGTCCTCTAGGCTTGAAACCATCCAGTCATCTTTGACTCATCATCCCTCTGCTTTAGTCCTTGCATCTAGTTAGTCATGAAGCTATGTTGCTTCTTCCCTCTAATTGTTTTCTATATCCTTTCCTTCTGATTCATGATCACATTGACCAATCTGGATTAGACCTTCATCACTTCGTATTGGAACCATTGGATTAGTTTCCTAACTAAGCTCTTGTCTTCACCTTTTACTCCCTCCCAGTGTTCCTGTCCTTACACAAACATTCTTTGAACACTGTCCTTTGTCATCTTTCTTCCTGTTCAAAATGCATAAAGAAGTCCCATTGCTAATTACATCAAATCAAATTTATTTTAAATTTTCAGGCACTGTGTAACTCCAATCTGTTTGTCCAACTTTATTTTTCCTTCACTCTCAACATGACTCCTATGTCATCAAGCACTTTTCACACATGCTTCTTCTCATGACCTTGCTGGAGAAATGATGGAGAATAAAAGTTAAGAACTTGATTTTTGGTGACAGACAGATGAGGCTAGAATGCATCTCCTGCTTCTATCTTTTCTGGTTCTCCTTTGTGTCTTTCCTAGAAATTTCCAGAGCAAATTTCTTAGTTTCCAAAATCCATTTGTTAATAGGAAGTATTGGACTCATCCTGTAAGATGAGAAATAAATGAGATAATGTTGACTAAATGCTCAGTACAGTATTTAGTAATATGTGCTTAATAATTTTTTTTTTTTACAAAGGCATTATTTTCCCCCCTTCTGGTAGTACATGTCTCATGTCTCTTTACCTACCCGAACTGGTCCCACTTTTTTGGCCCTGCTCAAACCTCCACATTCCTATGAAGCTTTGACCCACCAACTTGTGTTTCTCTAAATTCCAAAAGAACGATGGATTACATAAAAATTGGGGGGTTGAATTACATTCTGAGAGGATGATTATGACATAGTGTATGGGAATTAAGGAGGTCTGGAATAGAACCTACTCTTTCAGTAATTAGCTGGAGACCATAAAAATAATCATAAAGTTGCAAGAGGATCAAATGAATTGACTTCAGAAATTTTCCTGGATTTTATATGTATATATTTTTACTACACATTGATAAACAGGATTTTTTTATCTTTACTGAAGTACAATGGAAATTGTAAGATAATTAAAGTGTGCATGGTGCTTATTTAATATACCAAATCGTGAAAGAATTCCACCATCTAGTTAGTTAATTAACACATCCATCACCTCACATATTTATCTTTTTCTTGCTCTCTTTTTATTTTGGTGAGAACATTTACATTCTACTGTCTTAGCAAATTGCTATTATACAATACTGTACATTCATCTCTAGTGCCCTATCATACATTAACTCCTCTGACTCTCTTCATCTTAAAGCTGAAAGATTGTACTCTTTTACCAACTTCTTTGTATTTCCTCTACCTCCTGCCTCAGACAACCAGTTTTCTACTTTCTGTTTCTATGATTTTGACTTTTTTATAGATTCCACATGTAAGTGATACCACAGAGCATTTATCTTTCTGTACCTGCCTTTTATTACTTAGCATAAGGCTCTTAGGGTCCATACTGTGGCAAATGGTAGGATTTCCTTTCTTCCTATGGCAGAATAATATTCCATCACATATATGATTATTAGCATGTTTTGGTAAAGATTAAACATTTGGGTAGTCTTATAGATTTTTTATATAGGGAAAATAATCATACCTATGACTATTTTATATGTAGTTGTTTTCTATATATAAAAATTATACTTACTAAAAGTGCTATTTAACAAATAAATCTCTATAGGACTGTTCCAAAATTATACTTTATGAAGAAATTCAGTTTTCTAAATTCATTTTGTATTTGTCATTCATTCTCTAGGTCCTTGAGAAATATGCTTCTAGAAAGGATGGGCTTTAAATTAAACTTAAGGATAAAGTTTTGATATTCCCAATGCTTAGTGATAAATTTACAGAAGACTATTGTGCTTTCTTGAGGTATTTCATAGTTCTCAAAAGGAATAGAAGTCATTTAGAATAAACAGATATCAGTCAAGTTTAATTTTTTCCTAACTTTATACTCTCACTTTACCCTATTTTTTTTAAACAGTCCCCTGTCCAAAGGGGGAAAATGTTATTAAAATGGCCCAGTGTGTAAAATTACCCCAGTGTTGGCCCCACCCAGACTAACTGGCATTCTTGAAGGAGGGTAGGAGGAATGCTGGTTACAGGGAGTTGCCTTTTTTTCTGTGATTCATATCTGGGAGCCACGGGGGTAAAACTTAGAGGGAATCCACTCCTGTTTAAATGCTGGTTCTCACTCCTAGACAATTATTTTTCAGTATACACGTATTTTTTTTTTAAGCTGGCTACACCTCTTGGGAAAACAGAAAATACGTCAAGCTCTCACAGGTTGCATCTTCAGTCTTATTCATTCACAGTTTTCTTAACCGCAGACAAAATGAAGAAATAAGATGTAGTAATTCTAAGGGGTTGTTAGAGGGATTCTTTCCTTGAGGCTAGGTTCTGGGAATTTTGTAAATAAAATGCATGCAGCAGAGATGAAGATGATTTTTTTCAGTGAAGCAACTTAGAATTTCTAGGAGTTTATTCTGTCCCTGCTCCCCCATGTATGGATGCTTTTGGAAGAAATAATATTCCAGTGTTAATGTAAATATTTCTAAAATATATAAATAGAATTTTAAAGGAATCCCTGGGGACTGTGAACTTTCCAAAATGACTGAAATATATGTGCTACTTTAACTTCTTTGGTGACTGGAAGAATCAGATAGTAATTGTAGTAATAATAATAGCAAGCAGACAGTAAGTCAAACTTTCCATGAGGGTCTTTGATCATAGCCCTTGGACAGAGAAAGCAGGGAGAATAGCAACAGAAAATAACTAGACTTAGAAAGTGTGCTTCATAGAAAATTTAAAGTATCTTGGTCATGATCTTCATACGGTCATGATCTTCATGATCTTCATCTTCATTTTTTGTTTTATTTTTCTAAAGTGTGCAGCTGAGCAAATATTCAATTCATCACTTTTTTTTTTTCAATAAAGACTTCGATCTGAATGGAAGTCTTTGAAATTTGAGATGAAATGAAAACTCCTTTAAAGTAATATGCTTACTTTCTTCCTTTTGGTTTAACATTTAAACTTTGGTAATATAAGAATTTTTGTGATGTGTAAAGTAAGACTTCCATTTTCAAAAGTCTTTTTTTTTAATTCTGGGAAATTCTTCCAGGTCTGTTTTCCAATACAGATAGAGAGTTGTATCATTTTTTTTGTTGTTGGTGGGGGGTGCTGTTTGTTTTATAATTAGTCTTTGGCATCATCTTTTTTCTTGAGCTTATTTCAATGTCAGATTTTCTTTATAGAGGCATGTTTTTTATTTGTTTGTTTGTTTGTTTGTTTGTTTATACAAGCATTGGGTACAGTCAGAAGCGCAGGAGGCTGAGAGAATTCACCAGAGCCAGAGCAGGGAGCAGAGCAGGCAGAAGGACCGAAGTACACTGCTGAGGGGAGCAGCGGGCGGCAGGAGAGGTCTGCGCGCCATGTGGGACCCTCCTCCGGTGGCCGGGGAGCAGCCGGGGATCGAACCGGCGCCGCAGAGGCCGCGGGCAGCTTCGCAACCCAGCGCTCAACCGCTGCGCCACCGGGGAGGCCCTCAATGTCAGATTTTCAAATGAGGTTTTTTGATTCAGTGAATTTTACTACAGATAATTAAATTTAATAATCCAATCCATTAATTCAATAGCATTTAATAATTTATGAGGAAGTATGACTGAGATTTTTCATTTTTTGGTCATTTCCCTTGGGAATTTTGGCAGGTCAAATGGGAAAAGAAAAAGTCCAATCCTAAAATAAAACAATAAATATTATACATAATTTTTCTCCTCAACTCAAAGCTTATAGGCAAATCTTTTTCTTTTTTTAAAATGAAAGGACTAATGTAGGTCTTTTGAAGGATGGGGTGTTTGGGGAATGAAGGAATTCTGGAGTGAATATGAACTACAGTGTTAGCCTTGGTATCGAAAGGCAACATGTTTTTTAAATTAATTAATTAATTTTTATATTCTTACATCATGGGTCATCTTTCTATAGTTACTGTTCCCCTGAGGTGGGGCCCTCTCACCAATAATCCACCCGTGCAACACCACCCTCTCCCCCAAATCCCATCACTCCCATTACTCCCTTGCTGCAAGATGTGGATTGATAGTTGACCCATGAGCTTTGTCTTTTTTCTTTCTTCTTTTTTAATGTTTACTTTTATTCATTTATGCTTGCAAGAACTGGGGTACAGGCCAGAGGTACAGGAGGTGAGAGGATTCAGCAGAGACCGAGTGGGGAGTAGAACAGGCAGATCTACTGAAATACACTGCTGACAGGAGCAGTGGGTGAGACAGGAGAGGTGTGCTGTGCCATGTGGGTCAGTTCCCTGGCCTGGGATCAAACTCCGGCCACAGTGGCTGGTAATAGCTTGATAACATTGACTTTAACCCCTTTATCACCAAGGAGGCTCAGGGGTCTTTTTCCTGGGACCTTGTCCTATTCCTGGAGGAGGACCTGGGCTCCTGAATGGCAGCAGACCACACTGCTCAGGTCCCCAGGAGCAACTGTGAGGCAGGTAGCAGGGCAGAGCAGTTCAGGAACCTCTTTTAGGGCAGTTGTATGGAGTGGTTTTCAGATTCCTTGATTTAAAGGCAATGTTTTTCGCCATGACATTTGGTGTCATGAGTGGCAATTTTGGGGGGCCTAAAGAGGAAAGAGTGAGATTTGAGCTATTACATGACTCTCAATTCATGCATATAAATGAATTTGCAAGTTTTTAGTCAGCTCTCAAGGAAAATTTCCAAAATGTATTCCAACAAGTGACCCATTGCATAAAAAAATAGGAGCATTGTTGACTGAGGTCACTGCTGTCACACAAATTGTCTAATTTTCACAAAATACCATATAAAATTATATGAATAAATATAGGTGTCATCTTACCACATTTTATATGATGCTGGATTGTTCTCATTTTGCATAGGTTTGTTGTCCCTTCCCATTTCGGATTCCAACTAATTTTTCCTCTCAAATGCCTACATTCAGAGCCCATAGCCAAGGAGAAAATGGGAGGACAACCTCGAAATGAAGGGTAGAAAAGATTAAAACACAAATGAAGGATATTAATTTTTTTTCAGTCTAGGCTGCAAATCTAGATTGTATTTCATAAAACGGGAGGAGCTGTAGGAAGGTTTTCCCCTGTTGCTGTGACAGGTCACCATTTCTAATCTGAGGGTCACTGCCAAGTTCCCTGTTTAGTAATTGCTTGATTTGACATCTCTCTTGACCTTTATTTACTTTGACCTTTCTGGCTAGAGGTCACAAAAGCAAAAGGAGATAGAAGTCTTATGAATGCCTTGATGATGAAAAATGAGAATGGTATCCCTGTGGCCCTATGTATGAATATATGTATAATGTGTTGAGGTCTTTTAACTCTTTGGTGCAATCCACAGTGGAAACACTTATAAATTTTTATCTGATTCTAGAGATGAGTTTTGTAATGACTCTTTGGTGAAAATAATAGTTCTTTAAAACAGCAAAATCTTTTGCAAGCAAATTCTTGATCATAAGAAGTAGAGGCAGATTGTCCTGGATTAATTATTGTTCTTTTTATTATCCCATAGAAATTCACAAGCACATAATTGCAGTATCACGAAAAAAAAAGTGGTACTTTCCAAATCCTCCAAAATAGGTCAGACTAAGCATTTGATATGTGTTTTTTTCCTTAAAACAATGCTATAAATAGAATTTGTATCTTTCTTCACATATTCTGACCAGGAATATGAGTTTGACAGTAAGGTGCTGGACGTAGAATTTTACTTATAGTCTTTAAGGCGTTTATTTAGAAAAAACTAAATGTCATACCCAAGAGTCTTTGTAAATATAACTTCATACTTCTTACATGAAATATTCTTTGCAATGTCAGAAATAGTGACCTGAGGAGAAAAGGATTTTTCTTAACTATTGAAATTTCCCTATGTCTCTTTGTAATGACAGAAAAGATGAAGGTGATAATACAGTAAATGAAAAAAGTGAGCCCGGTGATTGTCAAAGTGTATACATGGACATTTTTGGGGAAAATATTCCTCTTGGTTTTTCAGCATAATAAGTTAGAATTTCTTTAAAATGACTATAATTGTGGGCCTCCCGGTGGCGCAGTGGTTGTGCACTGGGCTGCGAGGCTGCCCGAAGCTTCTGCAGCGCCGGTTTGATCCCTGGCCACCGGCGAGGGTCCCACATGGCGCAGCAGACCTCTCCTGCCTCGCCCGCTGCTCCCCTCAGCAGTGTATTTCATCAGTCTGCCTGTTCTTTTCCCCGCTCTGGCTCTGGTGAACCCTCTTACCCTTCCGTGCTTCTGACTGTACCCAGTGTTTGTATAAATAAATAAATCTTTAAAAAAATGACTATAATTGATATTTTTAATAAAATAGTATATGACTACTTAAATTCTCAGTGCCTAATAACATTGATGTTTCATTCTGTACCAGTGTTAGTGATCCAGATGGTTAAAACATAAAAAATATTATTTAGTGTGTTTTCCCATTCTGTTTTTTCTTTGAGTATTCATCACCATTTGAGATTATATTAGATTTATTAGACTAATCATTTATGCAATTAATATTTGGTCTCAACTATAAACTCTAAGAACACGAATGAAGTCTCTTGACTCATCATTAAGTTCTCAGTAGCTAGCTTCGTTTTTGACACACAGTAGACCTTTAGTATGTAGTCTCCAAACATGTGAAAATAGGATGAAATATCCTTTGTCAAGAAAGAATTATCCTTTGAGACTATTTATTGCCCCCGACCAAGGCAGAAATGATTTAGGGAGTGAGTAGGAACTGGCATGGGGAAGAGCCTTCCCTTTGAAGATGTGCGGGAGTGGCCTGTGTCCGCTTCCATCTTGAGGCAGCAACACAGAGAGTGTCCTCTTGTCTTGGGCTTTTATTCGTTATGGTTCAAACCTGGGTTTTCAGATACAGGAAGGAAAATGGTACAGTTTTGTGCAGGTCAACTGGCCTTCAGAAAAATAAAGCCCTGACTTGTAACTTTTGCCAGTTTCTGTGATCTCAAGCTTCCTCAGCAGTGTTACTGTATGGACCATTGGGGAGAGGTGTGCACAGCCAGCTCTCTCCAGCAGGATTAGCACATGGTTGTAAAAACATGGCTTTGAAAATTTCTAGCTTCTCTTCCTGTTATTCTCCACCTGGGAACTTAGAGTCTCTGTACTAGACCTCTTTGATTTACCTCTGTGGTGACTGTTCTGCTCAGAGCCCTCCAAGGTGGACTTGCAGCCCAACTGTTCTCTCAGGCTCTTCTGTGACCATTGCACCATCAGAAGGCTGCCTTTTCCAGGGTTCCCCTCTTCAGGGCACCATGATCTAGTGACAGGGCCAGGAGAGGATATAAAGGTGGGGTTCCACAGAGACCAGGATGTTCTGCATCACAGTCTTCCCCTCCACTCCATCCTGCTTCCATCTTGCCCTTCCACAAGTGTGGATCCCACTAAACACCATGTACTTAGTGTCCACTTTGGAGAAATCAAATTGTGCACCACTCTTCTGTATTTTTTTTTAAGATTTATTTATTTATACAAGAACTGGGGCACAGGCCAGATGTGCGGGACGGTTAGCGGATTCACCAGAGACAGAGTGGGGAACAGAACAGGCAGATGGACTGAAATACACTGCTGAGGGGAGCAGTGGGCGAGACAGGAGAGGTCTGCCGCACCATGTGGGACCCTCGCCGGCCAGCGGGGATCGAACTGGCGCTGCAGAGGTTGCGGACAGCTTCACAGCGCTGTGCTCAGCTGCCTGCGCCACCAGAGAGGCCCCACTCTTCTGTATTTTACTTTGTTTTCTTCTGTTGCCTTAGAGAACCTTCTCATCTTCTCCTCTGACCGGATACTTTCCCATCTTTCCTGAAATTAGCTCAGGTTTGTATTTTCCAGGAAATGTGTGAACCATTCTTGGACAGAGCAGTGGTTCCTTAACACCTTTCTCTGTGGTGTACGGGCACTCTGAGCAGATGGCTATCTGTTTTTGTACCACATTTGTTTCAGTATCTCCTTTTTATCTGTCTCTACCACTAGATATTAAGTTCCATCTAACACAATGATGGCACATAGTAGGCATTCAGTACATATGTATTTGTTGAACTGAATTAAATAAAATAATTTTCTTACACTCATCCAGATCCCACTGTGAGCTCTTATACAAATATTGGGAGAATCTGAATCTTTGCTCTTTTAAAGTGGGGTCCCCTAGGAAAGCAGTGACAAACCTTGTTCTCTAAGGGTGAAAAAGACAGTTTTCTGCACCACCTGGTATGAATATAGTGATGCTGATCTATTTGTAACCTAGGACAGAAATAAAATATAGACAGGATGTGTCTCTTGAAAAAATACAGAGCCTACTTCCAAATGCTATTTGGTAGGGTAATAGTCCTCTTTCTTGGCTCATATATTTGTATAAGAAAGGAAAATTGGACACTCAAATATTGCTTTTATTTATAAGGGAATTGTTTTCATTGTCTGAGTAAAATACAAATATCTTCTATAGAATATACCTAAAGTTTATAAAATAAATAGTATTTATTCACTTAGAAAGAAGGTGGAAGTAACTGAAGATGTGATAGTTTTCAGAGAACTAATATCATTAATATAATTAAGTGTATGATTTTATGACACATTAAATCATAAAATGTGAATTTAGTTGTGTTTTGGCATTTAGTTTGGCTGTAGTCTAGTAACAGAAAACAAATTTGTAGAAGTTAGTCGAAGTGTTTACCCTTGAAATCAGTGCTTGTACTAAAATAAGGCTTTACAAATATTTAACAAACTTTGTCACTAATTTTTTGCAAGGCTTATTGTGCAGGCCAAACTTCTTTACGTAAGTAGAGTGGCCAGAGGGTTATAGAAACTAGGGAGTAAAGACAGAGGGAATTTATTGTTGGAACATTTCTATGGAATCAGAGAAATATGGCAGTCCATCAAGTTCTGTGTCCAGTTACATAAAACTTAATCATCATAGAAGAATAGTGTGACTGGGCCTTAGATAAATAGATTTTTATAGTATACCAAGTTGTCTATATTTTTGATTCTGTATTCAGTTCATTCTCTTTCATACAGATGTTATCTAATTATTTCAAGTACCATTTGACATTTTTAATCTGGATCAAGTTCTAACCACTGGAAAATTTAAGTAAATAGATCTAATTTTGACATGTGATTTTGCTCAACTACAATGGATGGTTGAGAAAAGTTCCTCATAATCATTCAAGATCTAGGATTATATTCATTTGTAAGAGCTGCTGTAACAAAAGGTACCACGAACTGGAGGGCTTAAAGAGTAGAACTTTTTGCCTCAGTACTGGAGGCAAGAAGTCTGAGAGTGTAGTGTCTGCAGAACTGTGCTTCCACTGAAGGCACCCGGGTAGAAACTTTTTCCACCGATTCCTCTTTGCCTGTGTGCATGCCTTACCTTGTGGAAACATAACTAAAATTTTCACATAGCATTTTTCCTGTCAGTACATTTCTAATTTCCCCCTTTTTAATGTGAACACAAACCATATTAGTTTAGGTCCATTCTACTCTGATACAACCTCATCTTAACTAATTATATCTTCAATAGCCCCATTTCCAGATAATGCCGTATTCAGAGGTTGGGAGTTAGTACTTTAACATAATAAATTTGGGGGCACACAATTCAGCTGTTAAAGGAACCAATACAATTTATGGTTGATTTTAGTGAGAATAGCCCCCATTACAAAGGTAAGATATTGTCTCCAAAATGCTATTGATTCAGAGAGGAGATGCATTTATGGAGAACTGCGAAATTAATATTAATGTTATTTTTATTGATCCTTATGGGGGAAAACCCCATGTGAAGCTGTCCTGACCCCTTGACATTGGGAAAGTTAGTATACCTGGAAACTTGTATAATACTTGGTCAAATAGTGGTGTTATGGGCAATGTGCTTTAGAACAAAAAATTAAATTTTTTCTTCAGTAACACTTCTTTGATGTCTTCATTTCCTAGTACTGCTACTATCCCTTTGAATATTTTATCTAGGCAATAGGAATATTTTTCTTCAGCTCCCAGAGTTAAGCCCTTTTCCTGTGAGAAGCAACATGAAGCAATGTTTGGACCATAGGCCTAGGAGCTGGGAGACTCAGGCCTAGCCATGTGTCACTTGGTGCTCTCGGGAAGATAACAAGATCACAACCTTCTTCTTCTTTTTTTTTTTTTTAGCAGATAACATTTTGGACTGAAATACAGTTGGTATAACTTTGGTTCACAGCCTTAGAACCTCCAGAGCTCCGTGAGAGGAGTTTAGAGAAGTAGAAGGACAAAGTCCTTTTACTCTGATAATTCCCATCTGCCTCTTGCGAATAGCTGTAAATTGCTCATAAACTCGGGATCTGAGTATATTTTGATTTAATGCTAAATAAAAATGTGCAAATCTTTAGATTGTATGTTTCCTTTCTGTTCTAAATGCTTTCTGTTCTATGATGCTATCATTTGGATAAGTGTTATCATGAATCATGGCTTTAAAAAAGAAAGGTGTCCTGTAGTTTTATAATACAGGATATCTAGTTCTCAGAGATTTCCAAGTATGTATCATAAAATTCATAAGCACTTTAAAACTATTAGAGATTAACAAAGGGTCTTTAAGAGTCCTGAAAAAACGTTGGAGCTTATCCTGAAGGCTCTGCTGAACCACTTAAAAATTTTAAATTTGGAGGACTACATGATAAGAAGTGTCCTTTGGAATGCTCATTACTGTGAGGTCAAGAGTGGATTGGAAGTGGGATAAACTACAGGTACAAACATCAGTAGAGAACTTTTATAACAGTCCAGAAAAGAAATTATGATGAGAGAACTAAGATAGTGCATATGTAGCTGGAGAAAAACTGGATTTGAAAGATAATAACTAGAAGAGAGGATAAGCCATGGCTAGTGACTTACTGGAGAAATGAGGGAAGAGGAGGAATTCAAAGTTATCCCTGGTTTTCTGACTTTTGACAAATGAATAGGGGTTCCGGGTCCACCCACAGTAATAAGGGATAGCAGAACAGGGACATACTTTTGGAGATGGAAGAAAAGATTTCATTGGGTTTTATGTAAATATATTGACTTAAAGGCAGAGTGGCCATATAAATAATTGTTCAGTCGAGATACTTTTGTAAATGAAGGGGCACCTACTATTAACATTGGGTTGTTGGAAAAGTGATGATGCATTTTTATATAGAAAACATAGAAAAAACATGTCATGACTTTTCTTACAACTCAATAATTAAGCCATAAAACTTGTATAGGATGCATGGTCACCCAAGATTAAGTTGAAACAGTTAAGTAGAATGTTAGATATTTGGGAAGCAGCATTGCATAGTAGCAAAACCTGATTTTTATTCTATTGTATTTTATGTTTCCTTAAATTTTTAATTAAAAGTGGATATATTCTTTTTATTTTTAATTTTTTTAATTTTTATATCATTATTAATTTTTAAACAATACTTGCTTCACCCCACCCCCTGAGGTATAGTCCCCAGAGAATTTCCTTCCCCAATGCACCTGTGCACCATCACCTCAGTCCCCTGTGCTCCTCCCTCCCTCCCTCTGATCCCTCTCCCTCCTCCTCCCCTGCAGGATGTCTCTGATTTATAATTGTCTGTTTTTGCTTTGTTATGTTTTGTACAATTATTATTTTTTTACACTTTTGTCTTATTTGGCTTCCCTGCTATGAGTTATTCCTGCTATGAGTGAAACCATCCGATATTTTTCTTTTTCCTTCTGGCTTATTTCACTGAGCATAATTCCTTCTAGCTCCAGCCATGTTGCTGTGAATGGCATGAGTTTATCTTTTTTGATTGCTGAATAATATTCCATTGTGTATATGTACCACATCTTCTTGATCCAGTCATCTATTTTTGGGCATTTAAGTTGTTTCCAGGTTTAACCTATTGTAAATAGTGCTGCAATAAGCATAGGGGTACAGGTTGTTCTTTTGTATCAATGTTTTTGTGTCCTTTGGGTAGATCCCTAGGAGTGGAATTGCTGGGTCATATGGTAGCTCCATTTTTAGTAGACTGAGGAACCTCCAGACAGCTTTCCATAGTGGTTGGACCAGTTTGCACTCCCACCAGCAGTGCAGGAGAGTTCCTTTTTCACCACATCTTCACCAACATTTGTTGCTGCTATTTTTTTAAATATGTGCTATTCTTACTGGTGTGAGGTGGTATCTCAATGTGGTTTTGATTTGCACTTCCCTGATGATAAGGGGTGTTGAACATTTTTTCATATGCCTGTTGGCCATTTGCATTTCCTAAAAGTGTATATATATTTTTTCTTTTTTTTTAAGATTTACTTATTTTTATAAAAGAACTGGGGTATAGGCCAGAGGAATGGGAGAGTGAGGATTCACCAGAGACAGAGCAGGGGACAGATCAAGTGGACGGACTGAAAACACTGCTGAGGGGAGCAGGGGGCCAGACAGGAGAGGTCTGCCATGCCATGTGGGAATCTCCCTGGCAGGCTGGGAATCAAACCCGTGCTGCAGATGCTGTGGACAGCTTCACAGCACAGCGCTCAACCCATTGTGCCACCGGGGAGGCCCTAAAAGTGGATATATTCTAAGAACAGTTTAAGTGCTAGATAGCTGCCTTGACAATCATTATTTTCATGATATTCTTTTTGAAACCACCATCGCTTTAACTTTTTTTTTTTAAAGATTTATTTATTTATTTATGCATAAAAGAGCTGGGGTACAGGCCAGAGATGCGGCGGGGGGGGGGGGGGGGCGAGCGGAGGGAGGATTCACCAGAGACAGAGTAGGGAACAGAACAGGCAGATTGAAATACACTGCTGAGGGGAGCAGTGGGCGAGACAGGAGAGGTCTGCTACGCCATGTGGGTAGCTCCCTGGCTGGCTGGGGATCGTACTCGTGCTATAGAGGCTGCAGATTGCTTCATAGTGTGGTGCTTAACCCCTTGCACCACCATGGAGGCCCAATCGCTTTAACTTTTAAGAGGAAAAAACACAAGTTTTAAAATGTTAAGTTAGAACTTAAGCTTTAGAGTCTGGTAGACCTGTATTTGATCTCTGTTGAACAGAAGAGGGATTTGAATCCTGTGTTTGTTCTTCAAATCTATTCTAGTTTACCTTTTGTGATTCTCAAATCTGCATTTTTTTTTTTTACTATCAATCGTATATTTTCTGGAACATCAAATGAAAAATCTCAGGTGAGCACATTCTTGGTACCCACTAAGTAACAGTTATTATAAAAGGATATGAGGCAGACTAGGAATGAAAACTCTTGAACAGCTAATGTGCTCAAATAGGTTCGAACAAAATAAAGTTCTTGTCCCCACAGGAAATGGTGTAGGCAATCTCAGTATGCCTATCACATTCATGTTCTAAATCCTATAGAATACTTGCAAGTTGGGTGTTTATTTTTTATTCTTGTTCAAAATATTATTGGACATATTGGTATAACAATGAAAATTACTCAAAATAAACTATACCACTATTCACCTTTGAAGTCAAAATTTTACTCATGGAAATGCTAGCAAATTCAAGGAATGGTGCAAAATGTACTTATTCATAAATAAAGAGCTGGCTTTGGATGAGATTCTTTAACCATGGAATCTGTTTCCAAAACTTAATTTCATGTTTCCCCAAAATTGTATGTAACTGAGACTTGTTCTCTAAAGTAGAACTTGGCACAGAGAAGTGAAAACTTGGATGTTTCTTAACTCCTTCATGGGGTATTTTTCCAACTTTGCTGTGTCATCCTTTTAATTTTACTGTCTTATAAAATTAAACAATTTTTGTAATAATACTGCCTTTCAGTTAATAAGGCTTTCTTCTTCATTTTTTAAATCACATCATATAATTAAGAACCATTAGCTACTGTTAGGGGATTTGGTTAAGTCATCTTTAAGTTCATGAAAACAAAATGAATGGCCTTCCATAATCTTAAAAAAGAGTCACGGACTTTGGCAGGCAGTGAGGAGCTACTGTCGACAATTCTCCATGGATATTACTGCATTGTGTGATCCTCATCACAGATGTTTTTAAGACCTTATAAGAGTTTTTGTGTAAACTTACTAAAAGGTTTTGGGTTTACAAAGCAACATTAGCTAGTTGTAACAAGCTATTCATTGTTAAAAATAAGTTTCTAGGGAGATGCTATATTTTTAATAGTGTTGATATGTATATTTTAAGAATGGATGCACTGCTAAATAAGCAGAAGTTAAACTAAGCACGACTATTAATGACTGTTTTTAAAATTGTGCTTAGTTTTGCCTCTATTTTTTCCCAGAAAATGCACGAAAGGGGGTTTTGTTGTTTTGTGAAGCGTGATCAACTTTTCCCCTGCAATTGAAAAAACTATTTTCTAAAAAGTTCTTCTTATATAACATCCTAGCACTAGTGTCTCCTCAACTTTCCTCAAGGAGAGCATTTCTTTCTCATTGTACCCACAGTGTTCTGATAACATGCTTATTTTTAGGCTGGTGAAGATAGTAATTATTGAGATTATGTATTTTGTTTCAGTATGACTCAGTAAAGAATTGGTCAAATGTTGAAATGGGCCCAGGGAAATATCTATGATGTCAGGCCACTGAGCAACATATGAAGACACCCAATCATTGTTGTCTCCTCTACTGGTTTTTAAAAATGAAAAACAGTTGAGGTTACTTCATACCTCAAGGGCAAGTCTAATCTTGGTGAAAAGCCTCAGTACCTAAGGAGTCTAGTGCTCTCAGTGGGGGATACCACTCAGGCCAAATCAAGGGGAAATGAAGTTATTTGTCACTTAAGAGTGAAGGTCATGACCTGGCCTGTTAGCCCTACACAGTTCAAGGAATTAGAGATTTGTGGAAATTTTCCTCCGTGAAGAAATAAATACACCTTTTCTATATAGGCCATCAAACAGCCTCAAGGTGACATTTATAAGAAGTTATCTTATCATGGAAGAAAGATAGCGTGGATGATTCCTTGTAAAGTGTCTGATAGGGGAAAGAAATATTTAAACAGAAGTGTTGAATTCTTAGAAATGTCCTCTCTCCAGTAGATGCTTGGATGTGTATCAGGTCCCTTACGAGTAACAAATCTCAAACTAGACTCCTTGGCTTTCTCCTTCATCTTCCTAAATATGTACCTCTATCAGTCAGACTTGGCTTTTCTGTCAGACCTCTATGTCTAATAAATTCCTAAACCCTGTCAATTCTACCTCTATGTGTTTTTTTTCAGGCTCTCTCCTTCAAACCCAACACTGCCCTTGTTAGCACTTAAAAAAAAAAAAACTCTTTCCCATGATTTTTAAATATAGTCCGTGGACAGTTGGAAAATTTTCTTCCAGCCCGGTGTCCTCCAACATATTTTCCATGCACTGGTCATAAGGAATTGTCCAAAATACTAATTTATTACATGGCTTTTTGCAGTAGTACCTTCACTAATGCTCCTTTGCTCACTAGAACATCTAAAAACACATGAGCAAGACTCATTGAATGTTCCATGAAGTGGTTCCTGTTCATGTCTTTTGATGACATTTTCTTCCTTCATCCTTACCCTAGCATTATGCATCACTTGTACTGTTCTAATTACAGTTTCCAGAATTTAGTATGTTATTTCTGTCTCTCTGCTTTTACCTATGATATTCTATCTGCCTAGAATACCTTCTTTCTCTTTTCCACCTCCCTCGTCTCTCTCCAGTCCCAATGGCTCATTTGGCAAAATCATGCTCATTCATTAAAATTTGTTCTCTGACATTCCAACTTCTTTGGGAAGTCTCCCCTTCGCTTGTCATTGTATTATCAGCACCTTCCGCAATACCAAGCACATGGAAATGTTCCATAATTGTTGGGGATAATAACAGTGATGTCACGAAACACATGCAGTTAGATCATTTGTAATTTTCTCACCTGGGTTTGGTTCATTTGTTTGTTGATTGGGAGGTGTTTAAGGGTTGCCTCACCCCAACTCTTTATGTTTTTATCAAAATTAAATGATTCCTTTATGGTTGTACGCAAACAACTAAGAGAACTATGTAACTTGTATTTAATGGAGCCTGTTCTTATATCTTGAGGTATCTGGGCATTGAGAAATGGTGACCTGTGAAGGTCATTTATTGATTGATTGAGATGTTGGAATTTACAGAGTGACACAGGAGGACTGGAGATATTATTTTAGGATTTTATTTTATCAAGTTCCAAAACCATGACTTGTTACCTAGAAAGAGTAACTTTTTTCAGATTAATTGGAATTTATATGTTTATTACCATGCGTGCTTAATGACAAGTCATTGTTTTAAGGATCACCATTACCACTAGCACAAGATTGGAATGATAAATAAAATTTACTTAAAATATTTTGGGCTTTCTGAATGTAATATGGTTATTATCCTTTATTTTTTTGGAGGCCAGCATTAAGTAAATTATTTTTCTTGATTTGTGATTGATTTTCTTTTCTATATTCCCCTTTTATGTAAATTACTGTGTATTAAAATAATGGTGTGTGTTTTGCATAAACTTAAATATGTGAAAGTTAATAATACCTAATAATCATGTATTCAATTTTTTTTTTTTACAGTAACCAAAATCACTTCCATAATGAATAATTTGTACCTGTGTAGGTATGAGAAGTTTTTCCTGGGTGGGCTATAATATGGTGATTTTCTAATCATAAAAAAGACACTATGCTATACTAAATAAGATCTTGGTGTTTCTCCAGAATCTGTTGAAACATTTAAGATGGTTGAATTCTGCGTGTTACTATAAACTTAAGTGTAACAAAGTCAAATGAGTGGAAAGAAACAAGGATTAAAAAAATGATAAAGAAGGGCCTCCCCGGTGGCGCAGCTGTTGAGCACTGGGTTGCGAAGTTGCCCACGGCCTCTGAGGCACCGGTTTGATCCCCGGCTGCTCCCCGGCCACCGGAGGAGGGTCCCATATGGCGGCAGACCTCTCTGCTGCCCGCTGCTCCCCTCAGCAGTGTACTTCGGTCCTTCTGCCTGCTCTGCTCCCCGCTCTGGCTCTGGTGAATTCTCTCACCCTCCCGCGCTTCTGACTGTACCCAGTGCTTGCATAAATAAATACATAAATAAATAAATAAATTAAAAAAAAAAGGTAAAGAATTTTTTTTTTTTTAATAGAGGCATGTTTTCTTTGTTTGTTTTGTTTTTGTTTATACATGCACTGGGTACAGTCAGAAGCGTGGGAGGGTGAGAGAATTCACCAGAGCCAGAGCGGGGAGCAGAGCAGGCAGAAGGACCGAAGTACACTGCTGAGGGGAGCAGCGGGCGGCAGGAGAGGTCTGCGCGCCATGTGGGACCCTCCTCCGGTGGCCGGGGAGCAGCCGGGGATTGAACCGGCGCTGCAGAGGCTGCGGGCAGCTTCGCAACCCAGCGCTCAACCGCTGCGCCACCGGGGCGGCCCGATAAAGAAAATTTTAAAGGGTCCTTTTTCTCTATACCCTTGTCAACACTGGTTGTTTCTGTCTTTTTGATGTAGGTCATTCTTACAGGTGTGAGGTGGTATCTCATTGTCATTTTGATTTGCATTCCTGAGGATAAGTGATGAAGAGCATTTTTTCATGTGTCCATTGGCTCTCTGGAAGTATCTGTTTAACTCTTCTGCCCATTTTTTGATTGGGTTTGTTATCATTTTTGTTAAGTTATGTGAGTTCTTCATAGGCCTTGGATATTAACTCCATCTCAAATGTATGATGCGCAAATATTTTTTCCCTGTAAGGTATCTTTTCATTTTAGTGAAAGTGTTTTGTGCAGTGCAAAAGCTTTAGTTTGATGTAGAATGAAAAGATGTAGAGTAGTGCAAATTCCATTATTCTTCAAAGAAAATGGAAATAACAGTTTACAATGCTGTGTAGACTTTAAGATTACATTTTCTTTTTTTTAAGCTTTTTTTTTTTAAAGATTTATTTATGCATACAAGAACTAGGGTACGGGCCAGAGATGTGGGGGTAGTGGGAGGGTTCACTGGAGACAGAGTGGGGAACAGAACAGGCAGATTGACTGAAATACACTGTTGAGGGGAGCAGCAGGTGACATAAGAGAGGTCTGCCGCGCCATCTGGCGGGCCAGGATCTAAGTCATGCTGTAGTGGCTGGCAATAGTAGCTTGATAGCTCTGTCTTTAACCCCTGCGCCACCAGGAAGGCCCCAGCTTCACATTTTTAATGTGAAAAATAGATGTCATTTTGTTACTAAACTTAAAGAAGGTTGGAATTGAAAAGCATATGATTGTAGACTTTTACTGTTTACATTTGTTATTACAACATCTATAAAATTCCAAGTTTTTTCCTTCTGTAGTGTTCCTGTTTAAATAATGATCATTGTATATTAGGCCAAAAAAATATGACTGCCAAAATATTTGGTTCTCCTCTCTTTCTGGACCCAAAATTCTTTACTTGTCCCCTGTCTATAAGTCCTGAGAATGTCAGGGTTAACCCAAGCTATGTATTTGATCTATGAAATGAGTTATATTGAAATAAGGGCTCACATGACGTGTGCCGCTTCCATGCTGAACTTTAAGTCATTGCTTCATTGTTTGTTCATTCCTTCATTTTTATCTTTTCTTCCCTCTGCCATATGACCAGCAGGCTCTATGTGAAGGCTGCTGATTCATATTTGCATTGCAAATGAACAACCATGAACAGAGCCTTCGTTAACCTTTGATGGCTATAAATGTGAGAGGAAAAAAATGTCCATTGTTTATAAGATTTGCTACCATGCATCTCTGGAGGACAATTTGGCTTTAACTGACTGAGACAGATGAACATTTTACTAATGAAATGAAAATATGAAAATACACATGAATTCATCTTTCCTCAGACATCAAACTGAACATAAATGTTTTAATATAAAACATAAACACATCTTCAAAATTAATTTTTAAAACAGGTTTATCCCCCAAATGAGATAGTACAACCCAGTAGGACCTCTGTCTTGTCTGAATATTCCCTGAAAATGCAATTGATTTCAAGCTAAAGTAAAAGTAATTTGATTTTGTGAGCAGGTTAAACAAGACTTGAAAGATATTATTAGTTGGGAACTGGAGCATTTGGCATTTTACATTTTGGCCTTGAGTGTAATCAAATGAACAAAAGCTTAATTTATCCATTGGAAAGTAGATATTATAAAAAGAACTGGTAACATGACTGTTAATGAAATTTTGTTCCAGCAGTTTCTTATTAGAAAGTAGCTATTTGAGTATGTGTGGAATCAAAAATGAATACAATTAAGTAAAGATACCTCAAATAATATGGCATAATCATGAAAACAGAAGATGTCAGAGTGAAGGTAGTTCTCTGATGACTATGATAAAAACCTGAAAGAGACACTGATGTACTTTTGTAACTAGTAGGTGCTGCTCCCAAACCTAGAACATACACTAATAATGCAAGTACCTGACGTCCCTCTTAGTCGACTTCCTTCTGAATTGCCCAAGAAGCCCCAAAAATCAAGTGTAAAGGACAGGCTAGTATTACTTTTTGTGTAGACGTAGAGGGAACAGAAATGCTGTTCGCCTCGCTAATGCCTTTGCTCCCCTCTGCCACAAGGTTTCAATGTCAGAAACTTGTCTGCGCTCTCTGCTAGATGCCTGCCCACTCTGAGGGAGCAGGTGGTCTCTCTGCACATTATACTTAGTGACAGTCCCCACAGCACAGTGCCCAGGCCAGCGTGACTGAGTCTGAAAGTCTTCCTGTCTTAGTCATACATTGTGTCCAACACGTTACCCAGAAACATCTTTAGTTTTTGTCCAGCCCTGAGATAGCAGCCTAGATTTCCCCTTCACTTAGCGACTCATTATTCTTTATTCCTGTTAGACCCTATTTGGAGCCACCATGGTCCTGAACTTTTTATGGAAATGATCTATCACCTCCTTAAATAACAGCCCTACTTATAAAGGAATGGAACATCCTTCACTAATGTAGTGAAAAGCACAAACCTTTTAGTATCAATCTCCCAGGACTTCAGGTGCTTCCTGTTGTTTATTTTCATGCTCTGTCATAGCCAAACCAGCCAGGATATAACTACTCAGAAAGCAACTGTATTTTGAATGTGTCTGTTCTTGGGGGGAAATATTAGGTTCCGTGGCCCTTGAGGTGATGCCTGTTGACCAAACATTATCATAATGTGCTTGACTTGCTGCGGGGATGTTGGCTGCAATGCCTGGGCCCCAGGGACACTGCCCTCTCCATACCTAGAATGAGCAAAGAGGTAAACCATTTCCTCAGACAGCTTCCTCTGTTTCCTGCCATTGCTTTCTTGCCATCTGCATTGATGATACATTGCTATGAAGTTTTAGAGCTTTTCTTCTGCCCTGGCTCTGAGACTTTAGACCTACCAAGGGAAACAGCAAGGATTTTTATTTTTTGGTAAAAGCTGTGATGATGAGCAATATGCAGAGTTGCTAAGTAAAGCTGATACATTTCAAGATGTTGCTCCTAAGAGGCCTATTGTCATACTTCATGTCTAAGTGTGATTCAGGGTTTCTCTTTTGAAACTGTGCGAGAAAAGAGGTGTGTCTTCTGGGGTGATGGCCAGGACCTTAGGCAAATGAGAAAACATGGCTATTGCATGGAACTTGCACTTGGACTTCCTAGCATCTTTGCAATCTCTACTGCTATAGAGTGGCTCTTTGTCCTTGAGCATCCTCCAGACTACTCAGTTTTAGGAGCAGTGCCCATAGATGAAATTATTCTTGAGTCTTTCTTAGTCCTTGAATTTAAAAACTTGATAAGTAATTATCTGTTGGGAGAAATGCTTCCGAAAGGAATCTTTGGTGTCTGTGAAAACCAAGTTGAGATTATGTATTTTTTGATCAGGAGTGTTTTCTTTAATTATTGCATATTTTCTATTGGCTTTCCTGTGTTTCATAAGTTGGGGCTCCTTGCTTTTTCTGTTGTTTCTATTGTCTTAGTTTCTCTCCCATTACAATGTGATAATATAATTGTGGCTATGGTTTTGGATTGCTGTGCTATCATTTCTTCTAAATAACTGATTCTTAGTTCTTTTGCACTATATATTTTTTCTCCAGTCGTAATGCACGTTTCCTCTTTAGACTCAATATTCACAAATACAACCAACTTATTTTGAGTCCTTACTGTGGCCTGCTGAGTTTTTGGCACCTATTTGGGGATGTCACTTATTATTTCCCTGCCTTTCAGCCATGTATTGTTCACCAGGCATTGAGGTCTATTAGCCCCATCTTAGAACTTGTTTACATTTTTCCAGGCTGAAGGCTGTGGTTTTCAGGACCTACCCTTGGAAAGTGAGGGTTTTGCGGAGTCTTATGCAATTTCAAGGCCTAAGGAGTTACCTATGCAAAATAATGACTGTGCAATATCAACCACCTCAAATAAAGTCCCAGGACACAAACATGTTAGTTATTATAAGAACCAGAATGTACATAAAAGAGTTTAAATGATGGTGTTTCTGTGTTTCTTTTAATTTTAAATCTTTAGATTTCATTATAAATAGTAAAGATTAACAGACTTACATAGGGGCTGAAAAACTTAGTTACAGGGAATTGGCAAAGTTTTTTTTTTTTAAAGATTTATTTATTTATTTATAAAAGCACTGGATATAGTAAGAAGCGCGGGAGGGTAAGAGAAGTCACCAGGGCCAGAGCAGGGAGCAGAACAGGCAGAAGGACCGAAGTACACCGCTGAGGGGAGCAGCGGGCGGCAGGAGAGGTCTGCGCGCCAGCAAAGTTTTCTTGTACTATGGATTTATCATACCGTTTGGTCAGCTTTACATGTGCTTTCTATCCTTTGAAATATTGCACAGAAAAACTTTTGCCTTCAAGTTCCAGAGTCCCCCTGGATTATGTTTATATTTTGGTAATACCCTGAAATGACACCTTGACTGTAAGGTCCCTGAGGCCGCCAAGAGCTGATTTGAATCTGCTGGCCCTTTGGCCTTTAAACAATGTGTTTCACACAGACACAAGTACAGCTGGATTATTTTTTTATGGTATTATCCAGTAGGAAAGATCTCCTAAAATTATGTAGCTTGTTATGATGACTTTAATTAAAATTTTTTTCTCTTTCGTACTCATTAATACCTCTGGAAATGCGATCAACGGTCTAATTCATTACCCTTCTCTGAAATTTGGATCTAATAATTTTCCCTCAATTATTATAAATACTAATATATTCCAATTTCAACACTAATATATTCAAGTAATACATTAAACATATACCTAGTAACTGTCCTCATGGAATTGTGTAAATCTTCTTGATTACTTTGATTATTCTAGTGCCCAGTACACATATATTTTCACTGAGAATATAATCAGCAGAAAAGATTTTATTATCACCAAACCAATTCTGTCCCTGTACCGTGACCCTTAGTTTAAGTAAGAATTAAGAAATGAAGTTAGAGTAAATGACTATTGATTGATATTGGTCTCTAGTTTCTAAGACTCAAAGTAAAAGAGGCTGAAAAAAAATCATTACAGCCTAACACATTTATCCCAAATGGATTTATAAATTAGTATCTAAATATTTATGGGAAAATAGTAGATAGTAAATGCTTGGGTTGTGTGAGTATTGGACATCAAGTTCTGCCCCCTCTCTTTCTATTTCAATTCAGCTTAAAAATCTCTTCACTTAAAAAAGTGATTGCCTAGAGACCTTTGAAACCAGGGAGGATGATGCAGGGCAAAAGGTTTATTCCCAGGGTCACACTTCATTTGCATAAGCTAGTCACCATAGGGCACTGTGGAATGTCTGTAAATAGATTTCATTACAGAAGTTCAGCTTAAAGGGACTAAAATAAATCCTCAAGCAAACATTTTATATTGCTTTGGATTCTGCAGTAATAAAAATATTTTAGTAACACAACATTCTATGGAGGCAGGAAATGAAAGAGGAGGGTCTTCATATCTTTCTTTTGGTACGCTGTTATGAAATGTTTTAAAGAACACAGGCATGATTTTATTATTTTAGCAAAATGGCCTTACAAAAACAAGATCATGCCATTCTACATGGGTGTCATGAGGTAGTAAGACAAATACAAACTCTCTCTCTCTCTCTCTTAACTTCCTCTCTTTACTCCTCTCTCTGTCATGGTCTTGCCTTTTATGAACTTTTATTCTTCCATCCTGCCAGTCTTTCAGATTTATTGCTCTACAATCTACCTATAATAGCAAACCTGGAAATACTGCATACTGCATTCTGTTCTCCAGAAGAATTTTGGCCAGAAAATGTGATTTAAAACCCAAATATCATATCTCAACGTTAGCCTCTCTGAAAAAAGGAATGCAGTGTTTTAATTCTGACACAGCAAAAAGGGAATGTATCATTAACAAATCAAAATTAAGTTTGGACTTCAGTGAAGACAGAAGACATCCCTGTGTCTGATTTCTCAGATTATAATACATACACATGTAAAAGATCACATATTATGGTACTTTAAAATGTGGGCAACATGAATTCTTTAAATAGGAATATATTGTTGTAAGATGTAATTTTAATGAAATTTATAATGTGCATATACACATTCATTATTTTGCAGTCTGGCTTTAAGAAACTGTGAGAGACAGTACATTTAAAGCTTGTGGACTATGCTGTGTGCCCCATCAAGTCCAATATTTTGTTATTTATGTACAGATTCATTCATTCACTGAACACATACTAAGTACCACTTGATGTCAGTTCCTGTGCTAGGTATGGAGCAGGAATAAAACTTCAGTCAAGCCTCCAAGTTGAATAGCAGGAATGCAAGAAACTAAGAGGCACACTGGACTTTGGAATTGGCATGACCTGCTTAAAAAACTAATTAATTGAGCAGTTTGGATAAAGACACTGCACGTCTGTGAGTCTTAATTTCCTCAACTGGAAATGGGTCAGTATGCTTTTCTTGCAGAATGTTTGTGAGGTTTAGGGAAAATTAGGTAAAATTATTGGTATATATATGGCAGATATATATACAATAGATAGTGAAAACATCATAGCCAATATCATTATTATGATTAGTACTAATTTATTCCAGCTTTAAGAAAATCCATAATTTTTTCCAGTAAGAAACTTAAAATATTCATTCATCAGTAATATGGGAAAACATTTTTAATGGTTTCAAATTGAGTGAATATATCTTAATAAAGTCATTTTTATTTGCATTTACATTAACTCAACACAATCAAAATAACTTTAATGGATTTAGCCTTAGTATCAGGATATAAGGACGACTATATTTTAAAAACCTTGACGCTTAATCTGGAATTGGTATTCAGGGAGATAACATCTAAAGAACAGTAACACATTTATTAGCCTAGGAACTGTCAGATCAAACTCTAAACGCCTAATGTCATAGTGTCTTTAATTGCACGTGCCTCCACATCTTCCATATATATTTATTTATGAGAAGGTGCAAGTCATAACTTAGTCCTACAACCAAAAAAAGCAGAAATAAAACATAGAGCATGTAGAAACTTCCTTTTCCCAAAGAAATACTAGTTCATTTATGGTAATTTAATCAGATAATATCAGTTTATGTTACTTTGTGTTTCATTGTGTTTACTTTTCTAATAACTACAATTATTCTCAGACTGACATTACATTTTTTCTCCTAGAATAGATGTGCTTAAATTGAAAAAATCCAATTGAATAAGAGCATGTAACGAGGAAATGTAATCCATCGTTATTAAAAAAGGCAGCTTACCTTTATCTGGGTGTTAAATAGTACAAATCCATGAGAGCCAGTGAATGTTTTGAAGTCAAAACGAAGGGCATTACCAAGGCTGAAGTGGATTTGTCACAGAATTATACGTATTACCTCAGAAATAGGTTATTATATCTAGGACGGGGAAGGGGAAATGTGAAGGAACAAAATCAGAGGAAGACCATTTTATTTTTCCATGTTTTCACCTGGGTAAAATGCTTCCAATGTAGATTTTTATGCACAATTTATTTAAGAGAAATAAAATCCAAAGCAGTTAAAGAGAATTTTACATGAAATTTGTCTAATAGGATATACTTTCTAGAAGGAAACTTTAGGTAAAAATGTCTGACTAATAGTGGCTCTTGTAGTAGTAGTATACAGAATACCAACATACGGGCCAGGCATTGTGGCAGATGGCTTCTGTTTTGAATGAGAACCTATTCACTTAACCCACAAGATTCATGTTTGCTTCAGTGCTGTGGGTGTGATATTAAGGTGTGCATGAACCATACCTTTCTTATTAAAGGCTGTGACCACTGACATAGTTATGTTTCTTATAGTAGTGATAGCAAAATCAACATTACTTTAAGCACAGATTTTCAAAATAAAGCATTAAAATGTACTGATTCATATGTGGTTGTAGTGCTCTTGAATTTATACACAACGAAAATAACGAAAGCAGTGAGAAACAGCATTTCACTGCATAATACAGATTTAATATTATAGTAGACATAGCATGGTTTGGGGTAAAGTTATCTGCTTAATTGAAAAAAATTCCATTATAAACTTATTGCACCTATACATTAGACCATATAGCATGGATTTTATGGACCTACTGCAAGGATTGTGTCAATGTTTAAATTACATGCTTTACAGAATCAAATTCAATCTGTTACTGTAGGTCACCAGCACTGTCATTGTGGTGACTACGGATATAATGTGGGTTTATGTAAATTATCTTCCAAAATGAAGAGTTGTAATATTCCTTCAATAATCACAAAAGGCGTGATTCATCTTAGGAATTCTTTTCTTAATATGTATTCACTCTACCCTACTATCATTTCTTCTTTCATGCTTGTGAGAAAGAGAATTTATTTACCTTTATGCTCACTCTTCTGCCTGTCTCTCTTCTGATACTCAGGATAAAAACAAGACATGCTCTTGACCCAATGTTGTTTTGATTCTAAGGAGATGTTGCTCCATCTTAGAGATTCCGGCACACAATGTATGTATGACACTGCTGCTGTAGAATTTGAGCCCTTAAAATGGTCTCCCTGTAGAAAGTATCTGTTACTATTCCCATTGGTGGAAGTTGGGAATCAGCAGAGTTCCTAAGGGTAGGTATAAAGTGCTCTGAACTTTGTAATGAACAGGTCCCAGATCGTAGAATAGAGATGGCTTAATCAGGGACACCAAGGTAGTAATAGTAGCTATTGTTAATTGAATCGGAAATAGGAGTTCAATACTGTGCTTCACATGGAACACCCTAGCAGCAATCCTGGAAGACAGGTGTTATCTTCATACTTTCGCAGTTGGGGACACTAGACTAAATGGAATTTAATTAGCTTGCCAGGGCCTCCCCGGTGGCGCAGCGGTTGAGCGCTGGGTTGCGAAGCTGCCCGCAGCCTCTGCAGCGCCGGTTCGATCCCCGGCTGTTACCCGGCCACCGGAGGAGGGTCCCACATGGCGCGCAGACCTCTCCTGCCGCCCGCTGCTCCCCTCAGCAGTGTCCTTCGGTCCTTCTGCCTGCTCTGCTCCCCGCTCTGGCTCTGGTGAATTCTCTCACCCTCCCGCGCTTCTGACTGTACCCAGTGCTTGTATGAATAAATAAATAAATAAATCTTTAAAAAAAAAAAAGATAAAAAAAAAATTAGCTTGCCAGTGTCACACACTTAGAGGCAGAACTCAAACTGAGATGTGGATTTGACTCTGTGGGATAGACAGAGATGGAGGAATGTACAGGAAGCAGGATAAAACGGCACACTGAACATACTGGATGTGAGTGACAAGATGAAAACAATAAAAAAATCAACTATGCAGCTTGAGGGTGGCAGGATGTTTCAAAGGCTATTGACAGGAAATCAGGCATCAAATGCGTTGGTGCCGCCTTTTGTGTATTTGCACAGGCAGAGTGCAGATGGGCTGTCCACTGAAATCCATACTTATAGGATTTTGGGGCATTATAATTTGAGTATAGGCTAAATAGAGCTGAGGGTAACTTTGTTTTTCAGGGATATATCTGTCTCTTACTACAAGCAATACAGTTTCATTATATGCCTTCACGCACAAAGACTTATATAAAATAAAAAGTGAGTCTTATTTGTTTTCTCAGTAATCCTTTTCCAAGAGGGAATTATTATTTTGTAATTACACACACACACCCCAATCCATTTCTGCACATGCTATAGGTGTTTCTTGTTTTTAAAAAAACATTTTGAGATTTATATTTTAGTCAATGTCTGTGACTTCATTTTTCATTTGGGGGAGTGCTTTTAAGATATTTCCTTAAATATTTATCATGTTCTTTTCATCCCTTTGTATACCAAATGGGTATCAGCATTTAAACCATTCTTTTATTGATGGATACTTAGTGGGTTTTCATATTTCCATCACTGCAATTAAAAAAATATTACTGAAATAGGACCTCCCCGGGGGTACATCGGGTTGAGCGCAGCACTGTGAAGCTGTCGCAGCCTCTGCAGCACAGGTTTGATTCCTGGCCAGCCAGGGAAATACCCACATGGCACAGCAGACCTCTCCTTTCTTGTCCTCTGCTTCCCTCAGCAGTGCATTTCAGACAATCTGCCTTTTCTGTTTCCCACTCTGTCTCTGGTTGAATCCTCTCACCCTCCCACCCCTCTGGCCTGTACCCTGGAACTTGTGTAAGTAAATAAATCTTTTAAAAAAAACTCACAAAAATAAAATATAGGGTATATAGAAGAAAGTCTAAAAGATATGATACATAGTAAAGACAGCTAAAATATGTGTAATTGGAGTGATAGAGAAGAGAGAAAATTGGAAAGAAGCATATTTGAAGGAATAATGATTGAGTTTGTTCTCAAGCAGATTAAAGTTACAACCTCACAGATTTGAAAATCTCAGTTAACCCCAAAAGTGATTGCTACAGAAACCAAACAAAACTTTTCAACTCTCTTTCTTTCTCTCTCTCTCTCTCTCTCTCTCTCTCTCACACACACACACACACACACACACGCATCTTACAGTTAACATACTGAAAACCAAGGACAAAGAAATTTTTTTAAAGAAATAACTTAGAAGGTTGAAAGTTGACTTCTCAACCAAATAATAAAGTCCAGAAGACTATATTGATATCATTAAAAGAAATTACTTCCAGCCTAGAATTTTATGCCCAGAGAAAATATCCTTCAAAATTGAAGTGAAAGATAAACATATTTTCAACAAATGAAAACAGAAAGAACTTGTCATAAGGCATCCCTAATTAAAATAAATAAAAGAAGAAAGTTCTTAATGAAGAGGGAAATGCTCCCTGGAAAGTCAACAGAAATGTAGGAAGAAAGGTAGAATTTTGGAAAAGGTTATTGTGGGAGTAAATATGGACTGTACAAAATAATGTCTTAGGGAGTTTTAGAATATTTGAAAAATTAAAATAGAAAAAATTAAAAGATGAAAAGAGGTAAAATGGAGTTAAGGTGCATCAGGATTTTAGCATTTTTCAGGGATGTAGTAATAGTTTGCACAAGAGTATAGTGAGTTAAGGATGCAGGTTGTAATATCTAAGGTAATGGCTAAAACTACACATTTCTAACGAGGTGAGAAAATGCAATTAAATACAAAAGGTTTGTTTTGTCCACATGAAGGTGAGGAAGGATAAAAGCAAATATAAACTGCATAGATCCAATACAAAAAAAAAGTAAGGTGAGGGATATAAATGCCACTATATAAATTAATGTGAGTGAACTTAATATGCCAAGAAAATGACTATGATTGCCAGACTGGGGGAAATACCAAACTATGTGATGCTTAAAGAAACATACCAAAATATAAGAAAATTAAAAGTATACAGATAAAAAAAATGTATTATGTATACACTAACTGGAAATAAATGATGCCAGAAAAATTACAGTTTAAGTCAACAAGTATTATTGGAGGTAATTAGGAAAATTTTAAATGGTGGTCAACCTATCATGACAGCATCACAGTCTTAAATCTTTATGTGATGATGGTTATATATATTTACATATGTATATGTTCACAGTACATAAAACTATATTGTGACATTAGAATAGTAAAAGCACAAAGTAACTGAAAAAAAAAAAAGTACAAATCCACAGTTAAGAGTGCATGACTTGATTAGACCTATTCCAGTAGCTGAGAAAAAGTAGATGGAAATCTTGGGAATATAAAAAATAGTACAATTAACAAATTTGATCTAATTGATGTGTACAGAACATTGCACCCAAGAATGACACCATACATATTTTTTTCAAACATATATTTATCAAATACACTAAAATCTGGGACATAGAATATAACAAAGATTAAAATAATACAGAATGCGTTTTCCTAAAGTTAATGAAAATTTAACAAAAATTCCTCAGTTGTTTTTAAATTAATCAGAAATGTTTGTAGGTCAGGAAATCACCATAATAAACTTCAACAAAAGTACTTCAAGTTGTGTGATAATGAAAATACAGCTTACATAGAATATAGCGTAAGCTGAGCTTTAGATAAAAATTCGTAGCATTAAATGTGACAACAGAAAAGAGGAAAAGCTGAAAACCAGTGTTCTAATGTTTCCATTTCAGCAAGCTAGGAAAGGCTTCAACAAATCAAACTGCATGTAAATATAACGAAGGGAATAAAAAAGACAAGAGCCAAAATAAATAAAGGAGAAAGTAAATGTAAAAATATGGAAATGACAAGTCAAATTTTGGTCCTCAGAAAAGATTAACACAGTTGGAAAACTCCTTGCAAGACTGATGAAGAAAAAGACACAACATGATTATTGATATCAATACTGGAAAGGCAACTTTATACAACTTCACAATAGTAACTTTGACAATTGATGAAATGGATAAACTCCTATAAAAACAACCAAACTGGGCCTCCCCTGGTGGAGCAGCGGTTTGAGCCCTGGGTTGCGAGGCTGCCTGCAGCCTCTGTAGCTCCAGTTCGATCCTCAGCCACCAGCGCGGGTCACACACACACACACACAAAACCACAAACAAACAAACAAACAAACAAACAAAAAAACCAACCAAACTCACAGAAGAAAACATAAAGTATAAAATGCTTAAAAACTTTAAGATCTGATTGCCTTTAGTATAAAGTGTCATAAATCTATTATTGATTAATATGTTCTTAAAGTCTTTTACTAATCTGCCAACATTATAGTTTTTAATTTTTTTCTGCTTTAGATTCCTTTCTGAATCCTGATATGTTTCCTGAATATTCATAGCCTCATTTATCTTTCCAGAGCACTATTTTCACATGTGTTATTTATGGTTCTTAAACATTTCTTTAACTTCTACCCTTAAATATTTGTTTACACCACTTTCCTTTTCTTCTTCTGTACAGCTGTTCTCAATTTTTTGTCATGGCACCAGCAACATCAGCCTTTTCTGTAAATGTGCTAATGTATGTTCTCAAGCCTTATCTCAGATTTACTGAATTAGAAATTCTGAGAGTAAGAATTTTTGAGTGAGCTCTTTTGAATAATGGTTCTAGGATAGTCCTGGTAATCCTGATAATGTGCCATAGTTTGAGAAACATTGTCCTATGTATAGGAAAAAATCATAAGCCTTCCTTAAATTAACTAAAAAGGCATTGCTTTTTTTTTTTGAATGCCTATCTACATTTACCATTCATCACATCATTTACTACTGCTTTGACTGACTAATCATCCTTTCATACATGCCTCTTACCTTTCTAACTAGGTGTATGTCATGAAAGATAAGGAAATATTTACTCTAGCAAAGTTCTTTACATATGGCAGTTTCTCAATTAATTTAATCAATCAGAGTATCCATGTGTACTTATTGCACCAGTAACAAATTACCAACATTTTTTGGTTTTAAATGATGCAAATAAATTATTTCTCAATGTATGTAGATCAGAAATCCTGATAGACTTAATTGGATTTTTTGCTCAGGGTCTCTAAAGCCAGATTCAATGTTTTAGGTGAGCTGCATTCCTTACTGGAGTTCTGCATAAGAAATGCTTCCAGGGTCATTTCTGGGCTATTGGCTGAATTTGGTTCCTTGTGGTTATAGGACAGAAGTCTCCATGTCCTTATTATCTGTCAGCTGGGGCGAAGTTTTGCTCCTGGGGTCTGCTCCATTCCTTCTCAGACCTTCCATGAGGTGCCCAATGGTGAACTGGTTCCTTATTATAGCTTGAGTATCTTGGAATTTTCCCACTGCAGCATCTTCCTGAGGACAGCCAGAGAAAGCTCTGCTTTTAACACCTCCTATGATTACACTGGGCCTACCAGGAGTATACATGTTAATCTCCCTCTTTGAAGGTTCATGCTCTTAATTACATCTGCAAGTCTTTTTTGCCACACCAGCTAGAATATTCCCAGGAATTAGGGCCTGCCTGGACATCTTTAGGAAGCTGTGCTGCCTACTACAACAGGCAATTAAATTAACATTCATATGCACAGCATTGTGATTTAATTGTAAGTGATAAATTCTGTATTGTATTTTTAACGAGAGACCTGTTAAACACAAAGAAAATTAGAACACTAGTAGTGAGAAACATTTATCATTTCAGCAGAAATGGGTGATACAGATTAAAAAAAATGCTTTCAAGAGCCTTTAACATGAAAAAGGCCTTTGCTTGTACTTGGTAAGGTATATGGACATTGCTTTTCTGTTTTCGCTTGGCTTTGTGTCTTGTAGTTTCAAGCACTTTCAAATTTTCTAGGTAATGCTGCCCTCTCTCCTGGAGAGTTCCCTGCTTGGCCCTCCCCATTGGACTTGTTGAGCAAGTATTACTTTCTCTGTGGGATAAGGCCATCAGAAACATAGCAAATTTGGTGGAAATTGTTTTCCTAGTGTTGCAGTAACAGCTGACAAATTTTATTTGTATAGATTAGTACATGAGAGCTTTGTATGCCAATTATGATGCAATAGTCATGTTTGAAAAGCTTTAAATTTTCTAAAGCAAACATAAGGTATTATTAACATCAATAATAACAATTATGTGTTTTGATTTTTATGGCCCTTGCTGTCATTTTATTTATGTCTATAAATAAGAAGGGGTAAAACATACTATCAAATATCTGCTTAATAGGACTTAATTATTTATTATGGGACTTTATGGTATATTTAATAAAATTAATGAGATTCTGATTACTTGAACCTGCCACTGTCTTTGGCTGGAAACTCTCTTTGATAAGTAGGAAGCAAGATTGCCAGTTTTCTTATGAGAATTATAGGTTTTGAGGATTAGTCAACTGAGAATTGGTGAGGTCCTCTTCTAATTAATGTCTTCCCACTGATGTTTGCCCTAATCTCCCCTTTTATTACATTTATTACAATGCTTCAGTGGGATGTCTGTGTGGCAAGGAAGGTCTGTTAAATAAGGTTACTGTTCTGTTAGTGAAATAGCAATGAAGGGCCTAATTCTATATTTGGTACTTTGTTAATTCCTTTTAATTTAAAGAGTCTCCTTGAGGGAGGCACACATTTTATAACAGAACAAGGAATTGGACTAGAAATGGGAGATGTACATCCAGTTTGGGGGCAGGTCATTGAATCTCGTTGGTCCTCAATTTCCTAAGCCATAAAATATAAGGTTAGGACAAGTCCCTCTGTAAAATCACTTTACAACGTCTCCCCCCACCCAGGAAAAGAATTTGTGGATTTAGAGGAAACGTCTTTCAGAAATCAATGAGCAGAAACATTTTCAGGGTGTTTTTTACAGACTATTCAGATTTTTGTGATCATTGTTTTAAGGCAATAACTATTCTGTAGTCTGCTTTCAGATTTAGGTTCGTAAAGTACTATTTCTTTTTTTTTTTATAATATATTTTTAACTGAGAAGGAATTTGAGGCTACCCCCATCAGGTATTACTACCACTAGTGTACCCATCACCACCTCACTCATAGTCCACTGCCACAGACCACTGTGCTTCTCCCTCTTTCTTATCTTCCCTCCTTCTCTGGGGGGGGGGGCCTCTCCCTCCTCGAGGCATCGCTTTGTGCTTCAGTTCTGTAGTCAAGGTTATTTTCAGATTGTCTTGGCTTCCAGAATTTTGCTCTTATTTTAGCTTCTTTTTCCTTTATTCTCGTGTACATTTTTTCTTGCCATTCACATGCATCCACCGATGTGTGTATTCTAATTGATATATTTGTATTTTACACTCCAAATCTTTACCTATGTTATCCTATTTGTCTCACATCTTTCCCCACCACCACCCTCCTGCTCCCCAATACTCAAGCACATGTTTTTAACCCCACCTACTGGGATTCTAACTTATTCTACAAAGTCAACTCAGAACTACTTTGACACATTCTTCTATAATTATTCTGACTGAAAACAATTTTTCTACCTTAAAATCCTAGAGGACTTAGTATATTTACAACTCAGTAATAAACATTGGGCACATATTTAGTTTAGTGTGCATGTTTCCAGACACTCTTTGGCACTGGGGATAAACTAAAGAGGAAATGTAGACATAATTTCTATCCTGATGAACACTGCAGTCCCGTGAGTGAGACAGATATTAATCATAATTTTACAACCATTGGTAATATCAAAATTTTGAATCTAAACATGGATCTTTTGTTTAGTGGATATAAGTTCATATAAATTACACCAGCACTGGCATTAAAAAGGTAGAATTAAGAGCTTCATGATGTGAAGATAATGAAAATTCTAAAAAATGCTATGGCCAGAGAAATTACATTAATCCCATTGTATCAAAATGCTGGCTTTTAAGATAATTCATGCATTACTTTTGGTAGAGGAATAGAAATACTTTCGTGGAATACTTTAAGCTATTGTGAGTATTTTCAACTAAATATTTGGGGCACAATCCACTGATCCCTCTAATCACTGGTCTTAAAGTGTGGCCTTATAGATTGACAGGTGGTTTCTCATGGGAGAGGAAATTTATCAGAGTGGTTAAGGTCTCACCTCTAGATTCTGGTCTCAACTCAGATTCAAGTCTATACTTGTATCGAAAGCAAGGATTCAATGCTTGCTACTCGTATGACACTAAAAACATCTGAACTTTTTATATATAAAGTGGAGGGAGTCAGGCCTCCCTGGTGGCACAGTGGGTTGAACACTGTGCTGTGAAGTTGTCCTCAGCCTCTGCAGCGCGGGTTTGATTCCTTGCCGGCCAGGGAGATACCCACATGGTGCATGCAGCAGAGCTCTCCTGCCTCGCCCGCTGCTCCCCTCAGCAGTATCTTCAGTCCATCTGTGTGTTGTACTACGCTCTCTCTGGTGGATTCTCTCTCCCTCCCACGCCTCTGGCCTATAATCCATCTCTTGTATGCGTAAATAAATAAATCTTTTAAAAAATAAAATGGAGGGAGTAACAGATCCATATAACAAGTAAGTGCAAAGAAATTTAGCTGTTCTATATCTTCTTTTTAAGACAAATGTAATTTGACTGTGGAGGATCTTATTGTGTTCATAAAATACATTTAGTGTGTTGCTGAAATAAGACCACTTTGATTCTGATGAAGCAGAGATAGTTAAAGTGGGACTCAGGGCAGGGGGTAGTATTTCACCCAAAGACACAAAACTAAAGAACCTGTCTGTGGTTAGTGAGTTTGTAAATACATGGTCCAGTTACATCCAGATTGCTTGTTACTGCTCAGAGGAGCAAGTATATTAAAAGATGTGGGTTCTTTATTAATAGTTTTTTGTTTAATTTTGTTTATGGAATCATGTGATGCTTCATGAAGTAGTATAGAATAGGTTTATAGAGTATCTTTTTAAGAAAAAAGCATAAAACACCGTGATTTCAGAATTGTGAAGGCAAAAGTAAAATTAACATTACAGGATAATAAACTTAGGACACTCACAGGGCAAGAGAAAAAAGGCAGATGGAAGAAAAGCAACAAGTCCTTAATCCAATAAATTTTATTATTTCTCTTTGTAATATACATTTAGGGAAATATCTCAGCCAAGTGAGAATAATACACTCTTTCTACCACCACTTCTTTTTGATTGAGTTTAAATAAATTTTAAACTTTTTTATATTTACTTTCTTACATCACCGTTAATTTTTGAACAGTATTTGATTTCTCCCACTACCATAGCCCCTGTGACCATCACCAGAGTCCCTTGTGCTCTTTCCTCCCCTGTTCTGATCCCTCTCCCTTCCCTTCCCTTGCTGTGTGCCTCAGGTCTGTGATCAGCTTGCAAGTTTTGTCTTTTTCTTGACCCTTTGTTTGGTTTCTCTATATTTCACATAGACATGAAACCATCTGATGTTTATCTTTTTTCCTTCTTATTTTTCATAGCATAATCCCTTCCAACTCTATCCATGTTGCTGTGAATGGCATGAGTTTATCTTTTTTGATTGCTGAGTAGTATTTCATTGTGTTTTATACAGAACATCTTCTTGATCCAGTATCTGTTTTGGAACATTTAGGTTGTTTCCACATCTTAGCTATTGTTGTTGTTTTTTTTTTTTTTTAAAGATTATTATTTTTTTATACAAAAACTGGGGTACAGGCCAGAGGCATGGGAGGGTGAGAGAATTCACCAGAGACAGTGTGGGGACCAGAACAGGCAGATGACCAAAAACACAGCTGAGGGGAGCAGCAGGCGTGACAGGAGAGGTCTGCCGCACCATGTGGGTATCTCCCTGGCCGGCTAGGACTCAAACCCCTGCTGCAGAGGCTACAGACAGCTTCACAGAGCTGTGCTCAACCCGCTGCGCCACCAGGGAGGCCCCATATCTGAGCTATTGTAAATAGTGCTTCAATAAACATAAAAGTACAGGTTTCCTGTTGGATTAATGTTTTTGTGTTCTTTGGATAGATTCCTAGGCGTGGAATAACTGGGTCATATGGTAGATCCATTTTTAGTGTTTTGAGGAATCTCCACAAATCTTTTCTTAGTGGCTGGACCAATTTACATTCCCACCAGCAGTGTAAGAGGATTCCCTTTTCACCAAATCCTTGCCAGCATTTGTTGTTTCTAGTGTTTTAATATGGGCCATTCTAACAGGTGTGAGGGCTACCATAAATCCTTTTTAGAATATTAAAGTTATGACATAAGTTTTTACTGCCAATAACTTCAAGAATATGAATATAAACTTACATAAATATCCTTGTCAAGGTCAAGCTATACAAATTATGGAAAAATTAATTTTGAATAAGTGCAATTTTGGCAAAGCTGAATTTATTCACTTAGTTTTCTCTTTTGTTGCTTAATCAAGGGCATAATATAGAACTATTAAAGTTACTTTATATAGGAAATAAAAAGTAAATACTCTGTCATTAATTCTGAGCTCTCAGCGATTTTAACTCACTACTGGGGAAATGTAATCCATAAAGTTCAGGATGTCATCTTATGCTTGCAGGTTTACTGTTTTCTTCACTTCAGCTTGTGATGATAAATTGATTTGGGCAAATTTCAAGCAGAAACAAATGCCAAAAGAGGGAGAAAAAGTATATAAAGAAAAAAATGAGATATCAAGCTCTAATAAACCAATAAAGAAGCAACATCTGATGTGTACAATAGATATCTGTCTTCTGGAGAAAACCAGGGGACCTCTGCTTCCTAAATAGTCCAGAGGGGATTTTTTAGGACTAGTTTCTCATTTGGGGAGGTATTATTTCCTTTAAATGTGTGAATTTGGCTATATCTTAAGATGACCTACAACAATATGAGAAATAAATTTTTAGCATCATGCTCTGAAATACTTGCAAGATTTTATTTATGTAGTCTTCAGATGCATGTTAATGTTCACATATACAAAATTTTCATTTACATAAATGAAATGTAATAATGGGTAATTTTACAAAAATTCATGTGCTGGCAATATGTAACAACATTGATTTGTCTTCGTCATCCTTAGTTCAGACTTAAGCTATGTGTAATTCCTGTCCTTTGATTCATTTATGTGCCTTGATTTTGGACTATTGATAATAATTCAAAGAAACATAGGACACAAAAAGGCTTTGATTTGCATGAGCCGTTGGTTCTTCTTCATTCATAGTCTTGTGTTGAAATGGAAGAGTGGATTTACTTGTGAAGTTTCCAAATTTCCAGATTAAGGAATTACAGAATAATTTGTGAAAACAGTCACAAAGTGATTATTTCGTTTGGTTCCCTAACTTCCCTATTCTGGGGCAGCTGAACTTACGAAGAATGTGTTATTGAATACTTACAACACATTTGAAATCCTAGATCACATTATTGCAACTAGGCAACTGTTGAAAATAAGTACCAGATTTATTAGCAGCTATTTTCACAGATTCCATTTAATAATGTTGGTGTAACTCTGTAATTTATTTGATTAATAATATTTGATTTGAACCCAAATGATGACTTCTCACATATATGACAGAACTAATGAACTGTGAAAGAAGAACCGTTCTGATGGTCACCAATAACCACTGCTTAGTTAATCCTTTAAATAAACTGGAGCTCACAATGTGTCCCTTTGAAGTCATAAATAATGTATATTTTTCTTTTGACTTTTAATAAGCCAGTGGGGTTCATCTCACAGTCTCCAAACACATATATTTTATTATGGGCCTCTGCAGTTTACTTTAATTAGTGTGTCTGAGTGCTTTGGGAGACTTAGCCCTACTGAAAACAAACAGAGTCTTACCATCTATAAAACATTAGCTCCCTTTGGTTTATCCTGACACAGCGGGGGAGGCTCAGTGAGAAACACATGGTGTAAGTAAACACTCATAATTGCATTAGCATTCTCTGGTGGATTGGTAATTCAAGCTCTGTTCCATGATATTGTAAGAGCAGTTAGAACAGGTTTACCAATCTTGTGGTCTATTGGGGATTTCATCAAATTCCATGTGAACAGAACTTTAAGTGGCAAATCTACTGAAACACAGTACGAGAGAAAGAGCCTTGCTGTAAAATGGAAGCTTAGTACAGGCAGTATAGTGTTGTTTTACTTCTGATGTAGCTGTGACAATTTTCAGTTCTAAAATGTCATTTCTTTTCCCATGTTATTTAATATCCAAGTCAGTTTCAGTCTGTTTTATGGATATGCCCTTCTTTTGACTATAATTTTATAATACTGCCTAAGAGAGCTGGTTGATTAAAATTTTCAGCTTTCAAATGTCTATTTTGATATAATTGTACTTAAATACCCTTGCCTATAAAATAACCATGGCACTAATGGCTGATGAAATGAATGTATTTTATTTAAAAATAGTTAATTGGTAGTTAAAATTCCTCATTTTGTGGAAATATTTTGTGCATATAAATCTAGTGTACATTATCACGCTTATGCTTTTGAATTTAATTGTAATTGCTTAGAATAATATATGATATACATGTGTATGTATAACATATATTACATATATATGGGGGTGTAACAGGAGTGTAAAATATTTCCTAGTTGGAGATATCTGAAGACTAAGATATAAAAAATTAAAATGGCATAAATAAGCACAAATGGTTTGTCTATTTGAATGACTTGACCAGTGAGAATTGTTTGATGTATTCATTTTTCAAAACTTTCCAGGTTTTATAATTTAACTGCTTTGGGATTTACATTACTTTTGTTTTTCTTTAGGTTAATTTTGGTGATGTTGGTCAAAATAGGAAAACTGATTTACTTAGGTTATCTCAGACACTTCAAAAAAAAAGAAGTTACATTATTTACCATGCTGTCCATTAGAAAAATAATGCTGGAAAAATATTTTTTTTTCTAGTGACCAAATGAAAAAATAAAATAGGTGGAGTAAATTTTCCTAATAGATATTATTTAATGCAATCTATCTAAAATATTATCATATCAACTTATAATCAATACAAAAAGTTAGTAGGGATGCATTGTCTTTTTCATACGAAATATTTGAAATTCAGGTTGTATTATGAACTTAAATCCCATCATTTTGGGTAACTACTTTTGAAATACTCAATGTGGCCAGTGACCATCATATTAGACAGTAGAGGTTAAAAGTTGTTAAAAATAGAGCTATGTTGAAATTTTTTAACAAGGCACAAAATCCATATTCCTTACTAAAATGTATTTTGTTAAAAATAAAGCATTGAAGAGTAAGGTACTACTTTTTTTGTGACTGAAATCCTGGTCTGTTGGTAGATTATAATTTTCTTACATTATTCTGCCCTCTTTCCTCAGTCTTTGTTATTATCTATCATTTGCTCTCACTGTTTGATATTTGGACAACTATATGGATAATATGTATAGTTTAGAATGTCATTTTTACGTTGATGTCTATAGAGTGAATTGTGATATTGTTGCTGTGAAATTGACTTACTCAGCAAATAATAATAAAAAAAAAGTTAGGTGAAAAGTTCATTGATAGAAATGAGACTAAGTTAAATTTTTCAGATTATACCATACTGTTTTGGGATTGTTTTCATTAGGGAAGTCCTCAGTTTGCACATATATTGCCAGCTGCTGAATTGTAAAAAGAGAAAATGTTGAAGCTTTAAAATCTGTTAGCAAAGTAGCAGAGTACTATTTATTATTTTCCTCTCCAACTTCTATCTTCCTAACTTAATTTACATTCTTTTTAGGACATATTTTTATAGTTTGTTCCATATTCTGTAGATTCTGTAGTTAATTTTTTTCTTAAGAAAAATTTATTCAAACATTACTTTTGTAGGGAATTTTTAAGAGAAAAAAATCTAAGCTTGAGTCGTATTGTCAATAAATAAGCAAAAGAAAAGAAAACTTACTAATTTCTGATTCATAATAGTTTACATGTAAACTGTTTTATATGATTCAGTCTACAGATCATATACATTTGACTATTTTTAAGTATTTATATTTCTAATGTAAAAAATCATGCATCATTTGTTATGCAGATGATTGATTTGGAAAATTAAAATACATTCCCAAAAGTGTTAAAATTTTATGACAGTTCAGATCATTTAATTTTCTGAGCCAGTGTTTATTTAATATGAATGTATTCATCTGTCAGGTTTTTGCTGGTCACATTTCCCTATGGCTAAAATTGATGCTATTTTTAAAAAATTATGTTTTTAGTTATTTTCTTTTAATTTGGTTATACCATGTAAATTTGAATATATACTTATAAATTTCATATGCAACTGAGCCCTACATGATAAGTAAACTTATTTATATTTTGTGTAGATTCTAAACAGTTGAATAAAATAAAAATGTATCATCTATAAAGTGAAAGTATAAATCATATTTAACCAGCATTATAATAAGCTTAAACTGTGTATTTTTCATGACATTGATATATTTTGAAGATTATTAGCAGAAAATCTGGAGAGGGATTCACTAGTTAGGTATTTCATTATGTTATTATCAGTATTTAGTTATTAAATTCATTTTATATTATTCTTGGAAATTTCTTTTGAATTATCACATTCAAAGGTGTATTCTTGTGTAGCTTTATTACACTGGATTCAATTTCTTGCAATCAAAATTTTGGTAACATAACTAATTCAGTAGAGTAAAGCAACTTTTTAAGCATCTAAACCTACGATTCGACATGATTATCAGATTATTTAAATGGGAAATTTCACATTTTATGAGACAAACTTTAAAAGACATGTCAGTATACATAACATTTTTTAAAAGTAGAAATATATCCTTAGTTTAGAGAAGGCATTTTTCAGATGAAGATTTAATTTATAAAACAATCTGCCTTATGTTTTTCTACAGTTATTGCAAGTTCTTTGTTTATGTATTATGATTATTAAAACCTCATGGAGAGCATCATTAATCTGTGGAAAGGTCAAGATTTGTACTTGATAGCTAAATGAACTAAAGTTCACTCTTTGAATTATCTCTATACATTTGCTCCCAGTGATCTCTCAGGGTTGAAGCCAGGTTTGCTTTGAAATTGCCCAACATTCGCCTGCTGCCAAAGCTAAGCTGCCCGATAAGCACACCCACCGGCTTAAGCAAGGTGCCTGACAGACTAGAATGGTTGGTGAGGAATCAAAACTATGCTTTAATCCAGTGTTCATTTTCATATCACAAAAGGTGCTACAGAATGATTGCCATTCACAAAAGAAAAAGGCAAGCACAATTAAAAGCCTGGTTTCTAATCCCCTTTGCCTGGGTTTAGAACCAGAGCCAAAAGAAATAGTGTTTTAACAGGTACATATGCCCTCCAGGGGAAGCACACCCCGACCACCTAGCTGGCGAGATGAAAAGATACCAGCCTACAGTTACATCAGTGGCCAACAAATTGTGACCTTCCTGAAAGGAAGGAAGGACTTGGTGGCGGACAGGACCCACGAGCTGGTGGGTGGTCAACAACAAGTCTATTTTGTGACCTGGAGCAGACAGCCTGGTGACCACATACCCTCCATGAAGTCTGCAGCTTCTTGTCTTAGCAGCCAAGACATGTATTGTCAGAATGTGAGAAAATCTTAGAGCAAATGCCTGACATTTGTGTGGAGAACTGTTTGCAAATGATTGAAGGGCAGTCTGAACAGCTAACCACTAATTAGCCTAATTGACACCAAATTGAAAGGGATGACTCAGCTGTTGCAGAAACACTGCCTAATGGTAGTGTTGTGTCTCAGCTGCTTGAATGAGAAATGATTATTAATTGTACCCTGTGGAAAGAGAAACTGCTGCGTTATATTAATATTGGGGAAGTAGAGGATTAAACTTCTTATTAATCTGCCTACAGACTTGCCCTTTTCCCCATCAGGAATAGCTGACACAAGTTGGATAAAGTGACTGGTGTCATTATTGCTCCCCTGGGGATTTTGCAGACAGGTTGAATGGCAAGCCAAGCAGTTCTGTGAGTGCACCAGTACTACTAAAATAAATTTAAAATTGAGGACAAAAAAAACCCAAAACAAAATGCAGTCATGGGTCCTGAATGAGTGTTTGCTATTGAAGATTTGTTTCTGTGGTTAGTATTGTTTTTGAATGCAGCAGAACAATATTTTAATCAGTAAGTAGAATTTTAGCTTCCACTCTTAAGTATTAATTTTCAATTGCTAGAACTGGTAGTTGGTCCTCAACTGTCTACTGAGGGAAGGAAGCAAAGAGGAGAGGAGAGGGGGGAAGAAGAGAAGGATGGAAAAAAGGGAGGGAGGAAGGACTCTTGAAGGAGGACCTTCAAATTCGAGTTGTATATGACCAGACATGCAAAAAGTAAATTTACTTTAGTTGCAATTCTTATACTGAGAAACTAATTTCTGGGACTAATAGGAAGGAAGATTGTTGAAATGCGACACCTGTTATCTGGGAGGGCCATAGTTTTTTCTTTCCTTGTACATTGTTAAGGATTTTGTTGTTTCTTGATAAAGAAACCGTGTTTGCTATGTTCATAGTTGTAGGACTGGAAGGACCTCTACAGGCCATTTGGGGGTTTGGTAAAGTTAAAATAGTCACAGGAACAAAGGAGTAAGTGCTGCTTTCTTGAAAATGTTTGAAACTTCTAATTCTGAAAGAAGTTATCAAATTTAAATTATGCGCAGTGATAAAAATAGATGTAATCAAGACTTAAAATTTTCTTGGGAAAGCTCATCAGGGAAGACAAAAATTTGATCCTACTAGAACAACAAATATAAACACCAAGTTCATAAAGATTTGGGCTGGCAGGAAGAGCTTTATAGTTTCTGGTCTCTAACAAAATGCAGATTTGATTGAAATTATATCATATGTAGTCAATTTCCAAGATGGTAATGAGATGTGTTCTAAGTGAGCGTTTTCCAATTAGATTGGACATAAAAGTGCATTTGGATTTCAGAATAGTGATTTTGCCCTCACAGCATTTATTCATTCACTCATTTGTTAATTTTATAAAATTCCTTTTGCATCTGTGCAGGTACTACATAAATCTCTGGGCTAAAAGATCATATTAGCCAATCAAAAATGATTAATCTATTGCAGTATGGATTAAATCAGCGTATTACCAAGGAAAATGGTGGAAAGTAATTATTGTAATGCTTATAAAGCAAAAGGACACAATTTGGGATCCTTTAGTGTATTTTTAATGAAACACATAAAATTATAGAATTTACCCCCCTCCTCAGTAATCTCCTTATGTTCCAAATCAATTCAAGGCAGAGCAGATGTACGTTTACAAAAACACATGAAAGTATGAGGCTGGTTGCTGCCTGCATCCCACTTGAAGCAAATTTCCTGGTAGAGATTATTTATTTTCATGGTAACATGTGATTAGTGCTGGTGAGGACAAGAAAGGCCAGGGAAGTATTGCAAGAGTGGAAAGTTAGAAAAAAATAAGTATTCATTGAGTGCAATTCTGAGCCAGGTGCTTTCATTATTACCATTTTTCAGATGCTCACCTGGCCTTCTGCAGAGTGGGCAGGTTCTCAGTGAATCTGGGCCTGTAAGGTTGGAAAAGCAGTGATAGGACAGACAGCAGTTTGTGGGAGAATTTCCCTTTTCTCAGCTTAGTAACTTAAGTCTTTCCCTGTTAAATTCATAAAAAAGTCCATCATGTTCCCTGCCATCAATGGCCGTCATGTAACGTATATAGTGGAACAGCTGAAGATACATGATAGAGATGCAACTATATTGCAGGTACTTCCTTCTAAAGGACTGTCCTTTAAAGAAAATCTCAAGATTGAGAGAGGTGATGTAGATTCACTCACTCATTGCTCACATATTTGTGCCTACCCTGTGACTGGTGCTGGGTTCTGCACTCCCCACAGGGAACCCTTTATGGTGACCACAGAGGTGAGGAGGCACCTGAAATCAGGACAACCTTGTACATTGAAATGTCCCTTAGGAACATTTGTGATTTAGCCTCCCTCTTGACTCGTCCTTGATGCAAGGAATCTACTGCTCTGAACCTAAAACACAACCATGGAAGCTGCCTTTTCCTTTTACTCATTTTTTTCAAACCATGGTATTGTCAAGATATGCAAAGTGCAGAGTGAGGACTTGGGTCTTTAATCCCATGGGTTGAGGGAAAGAGGATTAAATCAAAAGCTTAGCTGCAAATTAGACTCAGCTTCCCAGAGGGGAGAGAGGTGTGATGGGAAGGGGATAAGGAAGGGTGAAGACTGAGATGCCTTTAATTATCTGGGTAATCACAAGTGTGACCATTTGGGGTGAAAAGTTTGCATGTCACTGAATTTAAAAGATATATTTTCAAGGTTGTTATAAGATGGCATGAAGTACTGGAGGTTGTTCATAGAGGCTCTCAGGAGATGCTTGTACACATCTCTTGTCACCTCAGAAGTTAGTGATCTCTGTTGGTATCTTAAAATTTGTCATGGTGGAGGGCCTCCCCTGGTGGCGCAGCGGTTGAGTGCTGGGCTGCAAAGCTGCCCGCAGCCTCTGCAATACCGGTTTGATTCCCGGCCACCAGAGGAGGGTCCCACATGGCGCGCAGACCTCTCCTGCCGCCCGCTGCTCCCCTCAGCAGTGTACTTCGGTCCTTCTGCCTGTTTTTCTCCCTGCTCTGGCTCTGGTGAATTCTTTCACCCTCCCGCGCTTCTGACTATACCCAGTGCTTGTATAAATAAATAAATAAATCTTTAAAAACAAATTTAAAAAATTAAAAAAAAAAAATTGTCATGGTGGAAATATTTACTCCATGGAAATTGGCAAATGCTACAAATTGGGGCTAGGCCCCTTCTTACCCCCGAAGAGGTGGTTGTTAACCATTGACCAGCACACCATGGGCAGTCAGAGATTCAGTATGTAAGTGAGTCATCCAGCCATGTAGAACCACATGATGATGAGTTTAAGCAATTAGTGTTTACGCATGTAATACAAGTCCAATCTAGGCAACTCAAACACATGGGGAAACCTACGATTGCAGTTGGCACATCACTAGTCACAATGAGGTGGTGGTTGTAAATGAAAAAAGTGCACTAATAGTTTAGAATGCTTTGTTGTTCATAACAGGATCAATATTCAAGAAACTCCTCTCAGATGAAAGCTTTGCTAAGAACTTGAAGGAGAGATATTTGTAAAACAAGGAGCAAAAAGTTATACTGGACTAGATAATGCTCTTTTCTGACAAACTGCAAATCGGGTTATTTCTGGCATTTTGCCTGAAAATCTTACAATGTATGTCCTTCTTGCATGGGGATATTAAAGTACTTTATTTTTCTTAAGATTTTAAAAAGAATTTTGGTCAATAGCTTCTATGATTCTTACTATGGTTGTCTTTACATGGAAAGTTATGCTTATCTTATGTCTATAAAAATTGCCTAGAAGAATGTCTGATCTGTATACCTGTATAAAGTTGTGTACTTGTATAATTCCTGCACATTTTGGGCTGGCATTAACAGACATTTATTCATTTTTGACCAAAGAATATTTAATAACTCTGGCATGTTTAATGACATCTATATTACATAATTACATAGAATTGTATATTTTAAGATATTTTTATCTATTCATGCACATTTATAGATATAGCTATAATATATATAGACAGGTATAGATAGATATATCTTTCCTTCCAATAAAATAAGGTTTATTAGTAAGTATGGCCAGGATTTTCATTTTTTATGTAAATTTAATCTTCCTTTATATTTATGTAATATATACCATTTATTATAAAGGATACTTCTAAAAATTCATTTTCTCAGTGAGATCAATGACTTTTACTCACTGAAAACCTGGTTGGAGGACAAAATGATATAGGTATATGATTTATATATAAACATATATATGATTAGTTATATCTGAGGAATGAGGTAAGGAAGACTAGTACCTTTACTTTTTATTTTTTTTTTAAAGATTTATTTATTTATTTATTTATACAAGCACTGGGTACAGTCAGAAGCGCGGGAGGATGAGAGAATTCACCAGAGCCAGAGCGGGGAACAGAACAGGCAGACCGACGAAATACACTGCTGAGGGGAGCACTGGGCGTGGCAGGAGAGGTCTGTGTGCCATGTGGGACCCTCGCCCAGTGGCTGGGGATCGAACCAGCGCTGCAGAGGCTGCAGGCACCTTCACAACCCAGCACTTAACCGCTGTGCCACCAGGGAGGCCCACCTTTACTTTTTAATGTGCACATTTGCATTGTCTGAATTTGTTACTATAAATTTATACTGATGAAACACTTTCAAGTTTCATTTTGGCAATGCTTCCCCAGGAAAAAATGAAATTAAATAAATAATGTTAATAAAAGTGGGCAGTATATAAATGGTTTTGTTTTTTGATTTTATCTGTCAAAAGAAATCAAACACTTTTTTATACCTTTCAACATTTACATCAGTATTTTTCATACTTGCTTCTATCTTTAATCCCATAAAAATAATCACCATGTCTATTTCCCAAGTAAAAGATTGACAGAGGTGCTGGTACTACCTAATAAATGTTTTGCTTTACATGGAACTTTTTATTAGCCCAATTTTGAACTGAAATGAATTATCCTGTTGAAAGTTTTCTCACCTAACTGGAATAGTTTACACAGTCACACATTTGACTGTCATCTGGTTTGTAAAGCAAGGAAAAATACAGCTGAAATGGTTTTATTTATTCTAATTCCTGTGGATTACTATAGTTTTTAGTGTTGACACAACTTGAATCATGGAGGTAATATTTGCCATTATTATAAGAATATTTGAGTAATTCAAACAAAAGTTGAAAAGAACAATTGGGGACACATCCAATAATGGAAGACTCCAAGGCTCACTAGACTTTATGCAACCTTTTAACAAGATGAAAGTAACATTTTCAAGTCTCAGGCAGTCAGGAAAGTTTGAGGTGTGCCGTTACCACGTCACCTCAGCTTTTTTCAGTCCAGTGCTATTTCAGATCTCTTTGTGTTATGTTTGGCAATACACTTAAAAGATTATCACTTAAGCTACTAATAATCTGGCTTCAAGCAATTGTCTGTCCACCCAGCTGCCTATTCTTTCTTCAGTCTTCATAACCCCTAAATGAACAGCGTAAAACACAACAATAAAGGAAGAAGCGGTAAGCCTGCTAGGAGTTCCCAGTGTTCAGACAGCCCTGATATTACTAGAAGGCTAGTGTACTTGGCCTCTGTTTCAGCGCTTATTTTTAAGATTTTTGGGGGGTAGGGTGAGGTGTGTATGGGGAACAGTAGGTAATGAGAAATGAGATCATTTTGAAATTTCTGTGTCCTCTTTTATGTTCATCTGTCCTTTTCACTGTCTTACTTTAGGGAAATAAATCACAGAATTTTGAAGTTTGATTTTTGGTGGATTGACATGGTAGAACATTGGTCTTGTGAGTAGCTAAAAACAAAATTCATTTGTGTTGTAGAAAGGACTGAGTTAATTCAGAGAGTAATAAACATCTTGTTACCTTTGACTTCCTCATGGCACACTTCATATTCTATTTACCTTGTATTTATGAGGACTCAGCAACATACATATATATGATTTTTTTTTTTAAACAGAGGCATGTTATTTATTTATTTATTTGTTTGTTTGTTTATACAAGCACTGGGTACAGTCAGAAGCGCAGGAGGGAGAGAGAATTCACCAGAGCCAGAGCGGGGAGCAGAGCAGGCAGAAGGACCGAAGGACACTGCTGAGGGGAGCAGCGGGCGGCAGGAGAGGTCTGCGCGCCATGTGGGACCCTCCTCTGGTGGCCTGGGAGCAGCAGGGGATCGAACGGTCGCCGCAGAGGCCGCGGGCAGCTTTGCAACCCAGCGCTCAACTGCTGCGCCACTGGGGAGGCCCCATATATATGATTTTTATTTGATTTTAAAACAAGTATAATAAATAAAGTACTTACTTAAAAATAAGTACAATGTTAATTAAGTTAGAAAAGTAGAAAATATGGACAAGTAGTTACTTCTACAGTAGCATCTGATTTTTGTTTGCTTGATTAGGCAATCATTAGAGCTTTTTTTTTTCTTTAGAATACTAATGTTAACAGTTACTGAGTACTTTAACACCCCAGAAATATCTGATGCATGTTAAAATACTTTTTTGATATTTAATGAAGTTCTCTCATTCATACTTTAATCACATTTTCATTTTCATTACTCTAAAATAGTTGACTTATACTACGTATTTGATACATAAAATGTATAATACCAGACGTGGTAAAAATTTGGGGACAAACGTGTGGGACATTTGTGAAGACAGAAAACAAGTGCTTTGAGTGCCTATGATGCACTAATTACTCTCTTATGTATTATTTTAGCTCATATCTCTTGAAAATCCTTGTCTACTCAGCCATATCTACCTATCCACTCTCTCTCACAGGATGTAGCTCCTTTTTTTTTTTAATCACCATGATGGTCTAACAGTAGCTTCACATAGTTATTAATGAGTAAATGAATGGGTGGTCTCATAGAATCCTACAACAAGTTGGATAGGGAGGCTGACCTTGCATTTTTTTAAATTATTTTTTATTGGGTTGGCCTTGGTTTGCAAACACTAATGTAATTTGATTTATTTTCTTTTTCTTTTTCTTTTTTTAAAGATTTATTTATTTATACAAGCACTGGGTACAGCCAGAAGTGCGGGAGGATGAGAGGATTCACCAGAGCCAGAGAGGGGAGCAGAACAGGCAGAGTGATGAAACACACTGCTGAGGGGAGCAGTGGGCGTGGCAGGAGAGGTCTGTCACGCCATGTGGGACGCTCGCTGGTGGCTGGGGATCAAACCGGCACTGCAGAGGCTGCGGGCAGCTTCACAGCCCAGTGCTCAACTGCTGCGCTACCAGGGAGGCCCTGTAATTTGATTTAGAGTATGGGTTCACAGCTCTTCAGATGTATGTCACCACACCACACTCACCACCAAAGTGCCCATAATCCTCCACCTTAGTCCTAGGCCTCCTCTTCCATTTGCCTCATCTGGTAGCATTAATTCTATGGTCAGATTGCTGGGATATGTTTTGGTTTAGCTATGTCTGTTCCTTTGTTTTGTTTCTTTCTATTTCACCCGTGAGTGAAACCATCCAGTACTTGTCTTTCTCTTTCTTGATTTATTTCGCTTAGCATAAACCCCTCCAGTTCCATCCATGTTGTCACAAATGGCAAAAGTTTATCTTTTTTTTTTTTTTTAATAGCTGAGTCGTATTCCAACACATCTTTGTCCACTCATCTGGGCTGACCTTGTGCTAACAAGTGAGGTCCCAGCCATGTAAACCACCTACCTACAGTAGCACAACTCATAACTTACTGTCAAACCGGGGTTCTTCTGACTTCCAGCTATTTCCATTGCACCTGCATATGCCACAGGTTTTGATGCTTTTCAAGTTACTCCTTGTAGGTAGATACCTAATCCATACACTTTGGATTAGTCCTCTTTAAATACTATTTAATCTTTAAGTATCTCTGTTTGATACATTCCTTGCATTACCAGCCAATTATAACATAAGAAGAAAACCATCCATTCATAGTGTGAAGTGTTAGTGAGATCTTTGCTCAAGTACTCCTCTACATGTATACTCTATGCAAGTTTATTTAAATAAAATTTTAATTTATTACTTACCTATAGTGACTGAGGAAAGGGCATTTTTTTTTCAATGACTATCTTGTTAATGTAAGAGTTGTAATTATACAGTTTATGGATTGCTTCTTATCTTAAAAGGATAGTGCACATTGCAATTCTAGTGAAGGTAAATTTGCTTTGATAATTCAGAAGCCCTCTTCCATACTCTCAAATCAGAATATTCTTGATGAACATCAAATGCTCTATTTCTTCAAATATAGAAGGCATAGAATAGAGCTGATGGAAATGAAGGGTCTATGGTCCTAATCTGCATAAAAAAAAAAAAGTCACTCATGTCGGGCCTCCCCCATGGCACAGTGAGTTGAGCACAACACTATGAAGCTGTCCACAGCCTCTGCAGTGCAAGTTCGATTCCTGGCCAGCCAGGAAGAATCCCACATGGCGCGGCAGACCTCTCCCATCTCGTCCGCTGCTCCCCTCAGCAGTGTTTTTGGTCATCTGCCTGTTCTGCTCCCCGCTCTGTCTCTGGTGAATTCTCTCACCCTCCTATGTCTCTGGCCTGTACCCCAGTTCTTGTATAAAAAAATCTTTAAAAAAAAAAAATCACTCATGTCAGCTTATCTTTCACTTATCTTCTTATCCATTAGAGAGAGAGAGAGAGCACGTGAGAGAAAGCAATATAATTGTATTTTTATATATTCCTTTGATTTTGGAATATTTTGAAATACATTTTTATTTCACAGTTAGACATGGTACCTCAGTCAGATATTGGAGAACGGCATTAAGAAACCCACCTATATGGAGAATATAAGCATCCCTATCTCTTAGTTGCCCTCTGTCATAATGACTGGCCATTTCTTCTCTGCATCTTTAAGGATTGCAGAATACTTTCCTAATGAGAGAACAAGGGAATTGAATTTTTTAGAATTTGGGGGTGCCTCCCTTCCCTAGGATTAATGTAAATGTTTTGTGTTCATTATTAGCTCTAGGCTGGCCTTAATCCATGAAATTTGCTTGCTAGTGTGATGTGCGAGGGCCTCAGAAACGTGGCAAGGTGAATCCTAGGAGTAACATCATCCAGTCTTCGCACTTCAAAGATGTGTTTTTCTCCCTGCAAAAGATATTCCCAGTTTATCTGTGCTCTAAAAGCCTGTTACATCCACAAAAACGAATACAGAGACAAAAACAAGGCAATACTTCATTATGTTGGCCCTTTCTAATAAAGGTTCTCCCTATTTTTTTGGGGGGGGGTCTTAAGTTCTTTACCATCACAGGTCCTACAAGGCCCATCTCCTGTTTCATTTACTTATTCATGTACCCTATTTTCACTTTCCACTTACGTATAATTTTCCTCAAGGACAATCATTTTATTTTATTTTTTAATATTTATTTATTTATAAGAGCTGGGGCACAGGCCAGGGATGTAGGGGGGTGTAAGGACTCACCAGAGACAGAGCGGGGAACAGAACAGGCAGACCGATGAAGTACACAGCTGAGGGGAGCAGCGGGCGAGACAGGAGAGGTCTGCTGCACCATGTGAGTTGCTCCCTGGCCGACCGGGGATCGAACTCGTGCTGCGAAGGCTGCAAATTGCTTCATAGGACAATCATTTTGATATAGTTAACATCTGTCCTTTCAACATCTAATTTCTTTTAAATACATTTTTGTTAATGTGTATATTTTTAAGTAAGTGACATAAATGGCATTGGGCTATCAGTATCATTTTTCTTTGCACATTGCTTCCAGCACTGTCTGGCATTTCATGTTCCTTCTAACTATTGCATGTTCACCATGCTGCATCTGCATCGATCCTTTCATCCAAGCAAGGACATCTGGATTGCTTCTGCTGCCATCACCACACCAACACCATAATCAATACCCACATACTTTCCCACTGACAGATCTGCTCAAATTTAGGTGGGACACATACCCATGAAAAAGCACAATGAGATATTATAGGACACTCATCTCCGGGTAGCTGGAGAACCCCTACTCCCCTACAGAACTCCCTTATTCCCCACCCCCTGTATCACCACATTCACATCAACCCTAGCCTTTCCATTGCTTTATGATTTTTGCTAGTCTATAGGGCATAGACAAAATTTCTCTGTGGTTCTAATTTGCATTTCTCTGGTTTTATTTTGCATTTCTCTGATTAATGATGTATTTGAGCAGCTCTTCATTTTCTTGTTAACCTTTGGGTTTTCTCTAAATTGCCTATGAGAGCTCTTTATCTTTTTTTCTGTGGGGTGAAATTGATTAAATTTGAAGACAGCACTGCCCCCAAAATTAATTTCTTGATGTCCTTAATTTTTTGAGGTTATCATTGCATCTCGTCCGTTTTTACTGCACGATCAAATGATTTTCCACTTTAAATTTTAAGGGTTTTTTTTTTATGTCCTTTATATAGAAATGATAATTTCTCTTTCCCCAAGAGGTTATGAAAATATCTATGGTGTAACAAAAATTGTCTGTAGATACAACAATATAGATGAAAATGTCAAGGGAGATACATTGCAGAGATTTTTCTATTTACTCTCTGCCAATCAATGGTACTGGATTACTTGCCCTGGAAGGAAAGTGATGTAATAGTAAGTGTGAGTTGCTGCTGCTGTGCCCATGGAAACATCCTGCATGTGCTTGTTGAAACAGAGACCCTACGACAACCCCTGCCCTAGACAGGCTCAGAGACAAGGTTGATGTTCTCTTAAAGGCTGCTGAGAAGCTTGTGCAAGTGGACTCTCTCCTCACCTTCCCCAACTCACTGTGATCTCTCTGACTGAGGAAAGCTAATAGGAGTGGGATCCAAAGTTGTGGAAGAAAGAAAAGGAATATTAGGGAGCCAGTTGACTGTGGTGACACCTCACCTCTCCTGATGTGGCAGTGCTGAAGGCAAGCGTTGCTCCTTTCACTTCATACATACTATTAACTTTTCCTAAAGGGAGCATTTTTTGCAAAGTCTCTGTGGTCAGTCAACAGATCCAGCACCACTGAGAACAATCTTTTTAGAATTTGAGTTTCTGTCAAGATTTCTGGGCTTCTTGGTGTCAGCACAAATTATTTTCTTATTTGTTCTTATCTATGCAGAAGATTAAAAATACAGCTTCTTTAACTCTAGTTGTTGATATACAATTGTTGGGAAGTTGAAATGCAAAAAAGATGAACCATTTTGGCAGGATTAGAAGGTGTTAGTCACAGACATCAAGGAGGAAAGGCCACGTTTCCTAAATGCCGTTGCTTGCTCAAATGTTCAGTTGCTTTCTCAGTGAGGACAGTAGCCAGCAACAACTTGACATATCATTAAAGTAACAAACTCAAAACAACAACAAGATGAAGGTTATGAAGGTGACATTTTCCTATTTGTTCATTTGTCATTGTCTTCTTTATGAGTTTCCATTTCTGTCTCCACAAAAACACTCAGTACTGCATAAATAGAAACTTGACCTACACTCAAGGTTCAGTTTTTATTGTGACATTTTTCCATAATCAATTTGCAAAGTCTGATTCTCTCCTGGTCTTCCTGGCCATGGACTGTGGAGCCTTTTCTCTCCTGTCCCACCTTTGCTTTTCTTCGAGTCCCATTCTATTGTGTTTACTATGCTTTTGGTTTTCTACTCCACAGTGTTGCCTTAGTCACCTCAGGCACTAACTCTCAGGTAAATTTGGCTCAAGAGCTTCTTACCCTGTGCAACATTGAGATTTATAAGGGATTATGTATTATACATATATATATATTCCACCTTTTAGACCATAGATATCTATGTATCTTGTGTACATTTGTTCTCTTGTGTACATTTGTTCTTCAACCAGTTTCTGATTCACAGTTCCCCAAGCCCCTTGAAATTTCCTTTGCCTTGAGAGTGATAAAGATGTCTCCTTGTTATGTTAATAGAAGACTTTAGGCTGTGAGAGGGGGCAGGACAGCACCTATGGATGAGACTTGGTTGTATGAAAACCAACCTTATGATTAGAGGTTAATCTAATTCCAGTTTTATCCCCTAACCTCCCCAGAAGAGAGTAAGACTAAAGATTGAGTTTAGTTGCCTCTGACCATTAAGTTTATCAATCAATCCTAACTAATGAAGCCTCCATAGAAATGTAAGAGAAAAAAACTGGTGGAGGACTATGAGCATCTTAGTAGTGGGTGTGGGGTGGTGATACACATCTGAGGAGGTGTGAGCCTATGTCTTTGAATCACATACAGTGTTGCAAACCAATATTGTCTCAATTTAAAATAAAAGGAGAGGTATGGAGAGCTTGCAGGCCCTTGAACAGGTAGAGGTGGTAGGGAGTAATGTGTTTGTGTTACGGAGCAGCCCCAATATAAAACATGTTGCCTGGCTGTGGGTCCTCACCGTGCGCTTAAAAGGGACTTATTAATACTCCACTACAGGCACACACAAAAGGTTAATAAAAGGTTTATTTACAAGGGAAAGGAAAATGAGGAAATGTACAACTCAGGGAGAAAACAGGGAAATAAAGTCTTTAATGCGTCCTACCCGATCCACCGACCTGGAAACCCAAAGGCACTCTCAGAGCTGGCTGAGCGCTGCGAGCTGGCGGAGAGCCAAAAAGGGACCCCCCCCCCAAAGCTCATGTGTCCGATTTTATACCAAACCTGGCTGCTTTACCCCACCCTCAGGTTCCAGCAACCTTCCCTTTGCTGGTGATGGGATTTGTCTTTCCCAATGTCCTGATGGCTTTGGCCTGGAGTGGGGGTGGAGTCCACAAAGCCTGTATGGAATTAGCTTTAGGACATCCTTTTCCCCCTAACATTTGGAGTGGGGGTGAAAACGCAAGTCTTTCCTGTTACTTTGCCCTGTGCATAGCTTTGCAGTTTGTATCTTTTCCATTTGACTGCTCTTGAGTTACATCTTTTGCAATTAATCGGTAATCCAGTGAGTAAATGGTTTTTCTGAGTTTTGTGAGGTGTTTCAGCAAACTAATAGAACCTGAGGAGTGGTCATGGGAACCTCTGATCTATATGCAGTGAGGCAGAAGCATTACTTAACAGCTAGAGCTGGAGACTGGCATCTGTGGTGGAGGGCTTTCTTGGGAGACTGAGTCTTTACCTGTGGAATCTGATTCTATCTCCAAGTAGACAGCGCTGAAACCAAGTTGGATTCTCTGACACCCTTCTGGAGTTGAGAATTGCTTATTGGTATGGAGAATGCCATCAACCCACATTAGAATTTGGTTTCAGGATACCCTGTTTATCTTGGAATAAACATCAAGAGTATTGTCTGAGATACTCAGAAGGAATCATATAATTTACAAACCATAGTTCAGTGTTTAAAAGGTCACAAGAGATTGTTAACATGTACTTCAACAAAGAAGATGTATGAATGGTCAAACACATGGAAAGATGTTAAATATTATCAGGCAGTTGAAAAATAAAAAAAATTATAACTACAATGAGATACCCTTATAAATGTATCAGAATGGCTAAATAAAAAGACTGATACTATCAAGGTGACAAGAATGAAAGCAGAAGGAACTTGCATACATTGCTGGTGGAGGGTAACAGGATGTATTTTGCAAAACAGGTCAAAAGTTTCATAAGAAGTTTCATATATAGTCACTGTAGGACTCATAATTCCACTCCTAGTTATTTGCCAAAGGAAAAGGAAAATATGGGACCACATAAAGATTTATACAGAAATATTCTTAACAACTCCATTAGGTTATAGTAACCTAAAACTAGAAAGCAGATCAAGTCCTATTAACAAGTCATAGTAGTATATCCATACAATAAAATATCACTTGGCAGCAAAAATGAATAAACTTTCTAATACAGCATTATGGATGTATCTCAAAAATATTGTTCTGAGCAAAATAGACATAAAAGAGTACCTGCTGTGTAATTTCATTCATGTGAAATTATAGTACAGGCTAATGTATAGTGAAGGAAATGTGATCCCTGAATGGAAGGCATAGGGGAATTGAATACAAAGGGTGCCTTTTTTAGGCAAATGGAGATGGTCATACATTTGTCAAATTCTTCAAAATATATGTGTAAAATGAATACATATTATTGTGTATAAATGATACTTCAATAAAGTTGATTAAAAGTCAAATAAAACTTAATGACAGGGGCCTCCCCAGTGGCGCTAGTGGTTGTCGCAGCACTGCAGCAAGAGTTGGATGCCTGGCCAGGGAGCTGACCCACAGGGTGCAGCAGACCTCTCCTTACTCACCTGCTGCTCCCCTCAGCAGTGTATTTCAGAGAATCTGCTTGTTCTGTTCCCCACTCTGTCTCTGGTGAATCCTCTCACCCCCACTTCTCTGGTCTGTACCCCAGTTCCTGTATGCATAAATAAATAAATCTAAAAAAAAAAAAGAACTAATGACAATATACCTCCCTGCTCCCCTCCCCAAAGAAAAAAAAATTAATAAAGGATTTGTAGGAATTTGGGGCTGTTTCCAAAAGTTTTTGTATGAATGAAATGTACAATCACTAAGTTTGGCTATGTTGTGACTAAAACATGTTGTCTTTGAATTTTGGAATCAGTATCATTCCTATATACTGATTTTGCATTAGGAATTACTCAAGACAATGCAGAATCATTGTCTCATTTAATGATCAAATTACACCTGTAAAGGGATTATTATTAGTCCAATTTCAAACATAGTATGTTTCAGGAGGAATGTACATTTTGAGGAGGATTTATTAATATAGAATATAATTAAACATTAAAACCCTGAGAATATATGTCCACCAATATACAGTACATGTTCCTGATAAATACAGAAAAGATTGATGAAGCAGGTTGAACGAAGTTTTTTATTCTTTTTTTTTAAAGATTTATTTATTCATGCATATAAGAACCGGGGCACAAGGCAGATGTGCGGGAGGAAGAGAGGATTCACCAGAGACAGAGCGGGGAACAGAACAGGCAGACTCACTGAAACACACTGCTGAGGGGAGCAGCGGGCGAGACAGTAGAATTCTGCTGCGCCATGTGTGAATCTCTGTGGCGGCTGGGATCGAACTCGTACTGCAGAGGCTGCAGACAGCTTCACAGGCTGCTCTCAACCGCCTGTGCCACTAGGGAGACCACAAGTTTTTTTATTCTTAAGTGATAACATTTGTACGTGGTTATAAGCATTATACACTTGATCTTAGCCAAAAGGCCGAGAAGCGATATAAGCATTATAAAAGTAAAGCTATCGCAAAATATTTAAAAGTGTTTATTATAATTTAATATTTTTTACAAGTACAAATTTACTATTTTTTTGTTGTACTTTTATTTACATTTTTAAGTGTCTTCTAACTTTATTTTATTATTGTAAGAACAATTAGTATCTTCAGTGTACAACAGATTTTTAAGCATGCAAGACATTATTGTTGATTCTTAGACCAATGCTGTAGAGCAGATCTCTCAAGCTGAGTCATTTTGTTTAACTGAAACTCTGTACATTGAATCATAATTCCCTGTTTTCTCCTGTTTCCAAGTTCGTTCCATTCTTTGATTATATGTACCTGACTATTTTAGGTTCTTTATATAAATGAAACCTGCACTATTTGTCTTTCTGTAATGGACTTATGTCACTTAATTTTGACACTGAACACATTGTCCTCAAGGTTCATTCATAGTATCATATATTGCAGAATTTATTTTTCAAGGTTGAATAGTATTCCATTGTATGTAAATGCTGTACTTTCTTTATCTATTCATCTGTCAATGGGCATTTAGGTTGTTTGCACATCTTGGCTGTTGTGAATAATGCTGCAATGTTTGGCTTGTCCATCCCCGCCAATATCTGCTTCCCTGATCCTTTCATGTATTTCTTCACCTGTTAGCTGTTTTTCTGTTTGCATGAAATGACATAGTTCTGCCACACCAATGGGAACATTGGCATCCTTGACAAAGACTCAGAAAGCCTCATGGATTCCTTTTTGCTGTCACCCTCTTTCATTTTTCCAGTCCTTCTAGTACAAAATTCTGGGAACTCACTGGTGCCATGAACAGCTGTGTCCACTTTGTTGTTATCCTGCAATTCAGCTTCTGTTGGGTTCTGACCCAGTGACCTCGATATAGTTCCAAGTTCATGTGTTGTGATGGTGCCATTGCCGTCTTTGCCAAATAGGGAGAAAGCCTCCTTGAATTCAGTAATCTGTTCTTCAGGCAGCTGTGTGCAAGAGAAGGGAGGAAGAACAAGGGAGCAAGGGTTGTCTCTACCTGCGTGGGGGCGGTGCTGGCCGTAACCATCTCATTGTGTGATCACTGTGCCAGGTGCTTTACTAGGTGGGCCAGAGGAGGGGACTTCCTGTGTGAGAGCCCATGAAAAACACCAAATGATGTTCTAGAAATGTTTGTTTTCTTTGTGGAGGATAAGCTTCATTAGAAGGGAAATGTAAATATCTTATTTATATAATTGGGATCCTTGCTTATCAATTTGTGGGGTCTGAATGAGAGCTTATCTTTCTGAAATAGTACAGATTGCAAGTTTTTCCCACGTTTATCAGATCTGAAATAATACCGCATCTCATGGTTAAACCATTCCTGTTTTCCAGACCAAGTTCATCTTGCAGTGTGAAACACTTGCCTAATTTGTCACTTTTGCTGCTAAGCAGAAACTGAACACTAGAATTCCAGGCATCTTTTCCCATTAGGCTTTTGTCTGTTTTGTAATGAAGTGATTTTGATGGTTAGTGAACACCTTTGTGGTGACTGGGTCCTGTGTTTTGGGAGATGGAGTAAAAATGACACCATGAAAAGCATTCATGTAGAATGCCAGCACCTAGCACTTCTCCAACGATAAGCCCTCAACCCTTTGATGCCTCTCTTTATAACTTGTGATTTCTAACTGAAGGGTCAAGAAAATAAAGTTCTCCTAGAATTATAAAATAATGGATGACCATGCTCTCTAGTACAAATTATACAATGATGGCTATCTTAATATGCTAGTCACATGAATAATGACTGGAAAATTAAAGACAAAAATATAAAAGTGGGGCCCCTGCAAGAAGGTAGCAGAGAGCACATGCTGGGCTTACTTCTGCGCATTCATCACTACTTTGCAGCACAGCTTAATAACCCCTGAAAGAGAAACAGATGACTACAGCACACAACGTGAGCAGTGGTCTGGTGGAAAGGTGCAGAAAAACTTTAATTGGATTGTGTTCGCAGTGATACTTGGGCAATATAACCCTCCAATGGGGGGGCAGGTGCTGCTGTGTGGAACCCCCTACAGCGGTCGACTCAGGGCACTGAACCACATCAGGGACTTTGTAGACTTTGTAGGAGGGGTGCACAGAGTTGGCGCCCAGGACAGAGGGTGCAGTATGGGAGAACTGCGTGAGCAGAGGTGGAGAGCAGTAAGTACGCTTGAGCTCCAAATATAGAACAGCTGGAGCCAGAATTCACGAGGAGAGCCAGGTCAGATCACTTGTGTCTGCTCATAGACGAGGCTATTATTCATAGCCTGAAGCTGGAATATTCCAAACATCTGCCACCTCCCGGAGGGCCAAATCCTAGACAAAAACTGAATGCTTTCACTAACCTGAGTTTAAACACCTGGGTCTTAACAACAGGCGCCAGCACCCAGGTTAAAGCTCTACCCTCGGAGAGCAAGGAGAACAGTAGTGCCCAGTGCTGCTTCTGGTGCTCAGACAGCCTCCAGGTGGAAGCTGGCACAAGACTAGAGAGACATTTCCACCAAGCAGTTGACCTAAAGGAGCGGATCCCCCATCCCTGAGGGTCTCCACCACAGAACTCTGTACTGCGGCGCAGGAGGAAGCTTAATTCCTCACACTCACTGGAGGCGACCCTTCAGTGCCCTCCTGCCCTGTTCCTTTTTTCCCCTTTCTGGCACAAGTTCTCCAACTTCTTGAATGGACACAAAGACAACAGTCTGAACGTTTATCTCGACTACAACCTATGCAATGGAAAAACGCAGAGACAAATGCTGGAGCGAAAAATCCCGAGAGGATACTTGATATTGCGGAACCGTGCAAGACGCCTGAAGTGGAGTTCAAGGTAACCGTTATAGCAATACTAACCGAGCTGAAAAAACGAAAACAAAAACAGTGGGTGATGGAAAACAGGAATGGAAGAAAGGCCTCGAAAAATATGAAACTGCTATCATTAGAACGGCTCTGAAAAATAAGGATGGCGTTAGGATGATGGTAATGATTAGAAGTTCTTGATTTTTATTGTTGTGTTTTTTTTTTTCCCTGAGGAGATAGCGGGTACCCCATAAAATTAGACTTCCTAATGAGAGCGCTTTCATTTTCACAAATTACAGTTTGATTTGATATTTCTTGGCCGCAGTGAGGAAGTACAAGTTTTTTATAAGTGTTGATTGTTCGTCGTAAGGACACTAGAGGTCACTGCAGCTGGTATCTGTGTTGCAATTTCAAAGAGTTTGTGAACTTATTAGCATTTTCTGGTTACTTCAAAAATTGAATGTTTTAGAGGGAATCCAGTCTTTCTGCGGTGATAGCGTAGTTTCTATATCTCTCCATTTTCCTGTTTTTAGACACCACTGCTCTATTTTTCTATTTCAGAAAGCAAATCATTTCTTAAAAGGGGCAACTACGCCAGACAGGTGAGAAATACAGATTTCTGCCAAAATTGGAAAGTATACACAGTTTTTTTTACTTTGCTTTGTATATTCTTCGTCCTCCAATCAGTTCTAAACTTCAGTGTCTTAAATTGTGCCAAAGGAAATACAGTTGATAGATTTACATGTTGCTTTAGTTCCAGTGTGGTTAATCAGGACCTGAAATAATTGCAAACCCTCTGGTTGTTTTGTTTTGTTTTGTTTTTTTTGAAGGGAGGCAGCAGGGCTCTTCTCGGTCCCAAAAACGGATCTTGGAAACAGGGCCCAGCAGCCTCCCCAGTGCCTTTGGGAGTGTCCACTGCTGCTGAGCTGGAAGGCAGGCTGGCAGCTTTAACCTGTGAAAGCGGTCGGAGCAGTGGGCCTGGCTCTAATTGGTATTTATTGTTGCTGTTGTTTTGGATTCCAGACCTTTGATAAACCTTTCCCAGTGCGTCAAACCCATGGTTAACTCCACAGCAGTAAGGAAGCTGAGGAGCAGAACTGCAATTAACCTTCAGGGGCAAAACAAAACATAAAAAACCAGCAAGGCTCGCATTTTGCCGATGCGATTTTTCGTGACAGCTGGCAGGTGAAAACAATCTGCCTTAAAATGAGAACTTATTTTGTGTTCATACACAATAACCAAGCAAGAGACATTTATCAAAAAAGGGCTAATTATTCATATTGCGGAAAAAAAGGAAGAAAGGAAGAAGGCGCAAGACAAAATAGTTATAATTAAAAAGTACGTTGTTTCTAATACTGGGATTCAAGTCTTGTCAGGTGGCTTTTTATTCCAGTGACAGCGCTCACAGAGTACCAAAAGCCTCACCCTTTCCTCCAAACTTTTTCTGTGTTGTCGCGTGGAAGAGGTGGTGTTTATAATGGGAAATACTCTGTCTTAAGAAGCTGCAAATTCCAGGTAATTGCAGTGGGCAGGTACTTGCTTAGTCTAAGCCTCAGTTTCAGTATCTGAACAATTCAAAGCAGCACCTTAACAGCCTCTAAGCTGAAGGCCGTTCCATTTTATTTTGAGATCCTTTGGGGCGCTAAGTTCTGTGACTCCATAATGCTCTGCCGTGGAGCCTCTTCAGTCATTGATCCCTTAACAGACTGCTTTATGCTTTCATAACAACAGGAGGCCGAGGAAAGTTCATTAGAAGATGATTAGGGACATAAAATCCAAGAGAGTGGAGTCAAGCTCCAAAGCTAGAAAAGAAGGATATTTGCAGGTAGGGGAAAGTGACCTGGTGAAAATGAAGGAGAACCGTAGAAAGGAGCCAGAACGGGGACGGTGGTAACGAGGGGGTTTATGGTTTATGAATTTGTTCAGGGGCCTCATTTAAGCTGCAGACCAGGCCTCGGAACTGGTGAGTCAGGCTTGTGGGTAGGAGAGTGCCAGCCTCGCTCCCCCTCTCGCCCCCGTGGCTCTGCCACGTCTGTGCAGCGTGCTCATGGGTTAACTGGTGCCATGCTTTGTTCCAAAGCATTTTTTTTCCCCTTCTTAGAAGCCATGCTTTGAATTTAGACACTGCCAGGGAGGGTGAACCCTCAAGACAGTGGCATACATGCGACTCAGAAATTCTGAGGCTGTGAATCCCCCAGTGCCTGTCCAGACCTCTGGTCTCTGGGAGTTGCTGACATTGAAGACGTTCAGCTGGAAAATATTCCAGACATTAAATTTTCTGCTAGTTTCCATTCCAGAGTAGTTGTCAGCTTGGGGCTCTTCTGGCATGGCCTTTTTCCCTGCTTTTGCCATCTTTTTTGTATGTTTCTAAACCTGCACTGTTAACAAAATGCTATGTGAAGTGAAGCCTTGCTGCTATCTTCTCCCCTGTCATCTTTTCTCCAGAAAGTTTAACCGTGTTTTTAAGTGTCAGAAATTCTTGGAAACTTTATCTTGGTTCTTTTGTTGCTTTAAATTGATTTTCTGTACAGGGAAGTCCTCCTGGACTTGACCTCTCTCTGTTTTTCATCTCATCTTTACATAAGCGCCAGCTGTTACCAGGTGGTGGAGAAGATCAGGCAGTGGGTCTTTCCCCATTCCGCTTTCACTTTCCCCCTTGGGCTCTGATCTGTGCTGACACGCCGAGTGGCCACTGAGGGGAGCCCCACACCTGTATTCGCTCAGTCTTCACACTCTCCTGCTCCAAGGGAGCCCGGATCATGTTTAGTTTGTGGCCAATATGAAAATTTGTTAAATGCCTTTGGAAAGAAAGCAGCACTTCAAACTGGCAAGTGTGTGGGTTTAAATTTAAAGGAGATTCTTTGTTTGACTTTCTCCACTTCTTCCTTCAAAGGATAGAGAAACTAATAAAAGAGGGGTTGCGTCTTTAAAGAGAAATTCAGATTTTCTAAGCGTAGCTCTTTTGTCTTCTTTGGTATGTATTTCTGATGTTGGCAGCAGGGAGGGAGATAAAACTCCACATACATCTGTCCTCTTTAGGTTAGAAACACATCACAAATATTACAGCTCTGGCATCCTCCACGAAGACAAAACAAACAGCATGAAAGGACAAATTTTACATTTCATTCTCTTTGTTTTAATACCTCTCGACTATTTTCAAATTGAATTTATTTCTACCTGCCCCATCTAAAAACAATATTAAATCACAGAGTCAAGAGATTTTCAATACTGTGGGAAGCAGAAAGGTGACAAGAGGAGAGAGAGACCAGGATTCCTGCTTCTGGGTCAGCCATACGGTGCTTGGTCGTCTGCTGTTTGAGGACAGTGACCAAAGTGATGGAGCAGGAGGGACGAGACAATAAAAAGGGCACATCGCTTGGGAACTGGGGCTTCCTTTGTGAAACCAACCATGGTTGGTTTTCAACAATGGTGGAAACAATGGGGTTAAATCTGTATTGAGAAATACTGGATGAGGGGTTTCAGAAGGCTGTAAACCTAGTGACTTGGTGTGCAAGCAGAGGGCCTGTCAGTTCCTCTGAGACCTTTTTCCTTTTTTCTTTCTTTTTTTTTTTTTTTAAATTTATTTATACAAGCACTGGGTACAGTCAGAAGCGCAGGAGGGTGAGAGAATTCACCAGAGCCAGAGTGGGGAGCAGAACAGGCAGACGGACGAAGTACACTGCTGAAGGGAGCAGCGGGCGTGGCAGGAGAGGTCTGTGCACCATGTGGGACTCTCGCTGCTGGCTGGGGATCAACCTGGCACTGCAGAGACTGCGGGCAGCTTCGCAGCCCAGCGCTCACCACTGCACCACCAGGGGAGGCCCTGAGACCTTTTTCTTGTCTTGTCTGTGAGGAGGACCCACCCTTGGCTAGATCCCAGTAATAGTCTGTTCATTTTTCCACACTGTACCTCACCAAATTTCGTAAACTTGTTCCCATGTCCACTTAATGGTGATATAATCAGCTCTCTCTTTGAGGAATAACAATGAAATCTTTTTTTAAAAAAAGATTTATTTATGCATAGAAGAACTGGGGTACAGGCCAGAGGCATGGCTGTGAGAAGATTCACCAAAGACAGAGCTGGGAACAGAACAGGTAGATCGACTGAAGTACACTGCTGAGGGGAGCAGCAAGCGAATCAGGAGGGGTCTGCTGTGCCATGTAGGTAGCTCCCTGGCAGGGGATCGAACTCGTGCTGCAGTGGCTGTGGACAGCTTCATAGGTTGCATCTTAACCCCTTGTGCCACCAGGGAGGCCCAACAATGAAATCTTAACATTTTCTTCAGATCAATGCTCTACCAATTTATGTGAACACTGTGTTAATTACATTTGAAGTGACAGAAACTTCTTTAGGAAAACAAAGTAAAGTTAAACAACAGTGGAATTCTGAGACCTTAACAGTCATCTCCATCAAGCCCTTGTGGTTTTTCTTAATTAAGAAAGTCATATCCATATTCCTGACTACTCAATTTTGGAAGTCAAATTTAGTTATGGATATGATTGGAAAGTTGATTGTTCACCACAATTACTAGGATACTACTTTTGTAGGGCATGATAGAGCATTGGTATCTAGATCATTTCTAGAAGGCAGTTTGGTAGAAAGGTAACGTTTGTTGAAAGTGTGTTCTCTACCAAGAATTACTTATGTATTTGTTCCTGTACTCTTTCCAATAAAATAAAGTAAATGCTATCCCTTTTATGCATTAGGAAATTCAAGTGCAGATGCTAAATAACATATATAAGTTTGATCACGTGTTAAAATCAAAGCCTTGGTCAAAATAGGTCTCTGTAATACTAACATCTGTTTCCTAACTTTAAGGAAAAGTTTTTCTCATTTCAGTTTTGTACCACTTAATTTAAATTATTACATATGCTAATTTATATAATTTACATCTTGTTAATTTTAGAGTGATACGGCAAATTTTTCTGAAACAAATACATATTAAGTTCTTAAGTCCTGATTAACTGCTTACCTACTTCCCTTTTCCTAGAATACAGACTTTTACATGTATTAAAATCTCACATTGAAGAAATAAATGTAGGTATCTTTGCTGGGGTATCTGGTACTACCTTACTGAACTTCATTTACATAATTAAATCAGATTCTTTTGAGCCTCCTCTTCCATTTCAGTGTTGAGTAAGAACAATCTTACTCTGTGGAGGCAGATGGGAATCACGTAGGAATATCAGAGAAAGAATAAGGGGAAATGTTTTCTGTTATTCCAAATATTCAATTAAAGCAGATGTTTACTGGACAGTAGGGAGAAGCTGGTCATTTTGGAGAAGTTAGATTGTTCACTAGCATCTGCTGTAATTACAGGTAGTGAAGAAATATTCAAGGAAGAATGAATATTCTTGAGAATGGCATTAAGGAAACATCCTTCTTTTATTCCCTTAATTTGCTTCTCTGTTAAAAAGTAGAAAGTAGAGGAAGAAACACAGAGTTAAGTTTGAAATACTTTTAAGTGGTAGTGGATTTTGTTTCAGTGTTGCTGGATCAGTATCACAGCCTAGGCCAGCAAATAACCAATGTGCCAGTTATGTATAGTAGATAAAACTTAAATTTAGAAATAACAACAAGAGATTCAAAATGACCTAGATTAAATTTCCTCATGAGTATATTATTTGCTGTGACCTCATTTTAAAGTTACAGGAGCAAACTTGCATGGAATAATTTAATCTGGCTCCCAAATTATCTGCTGCTAGCAGTCTAACCTCTGGGTCTAGGTTACTCATTTCTTTTTTTTTTTAGTAGGAAAGAACTAAAAAACTTGTTTTTCAGACTTAAGACATTGCTCATTTCCTCTCACCATTTTTTAAAAAAGATGTATTTATTTATTCATACAAGAGCAGGAGTACAGGCCAGACATGTGGGGGTTGAGAGGATTCACCAGAGACAGAGTGGGGAACAGAACAGGCAGACTGATGAAATACACTGCTGAGGGGAGCAGCGGGCGAGACAGGAGAGGTCTGCCGTGCCATGTGGGTATCTCACAGGCCGGCCAGGGAATCGAACTCATGCTGCAGAGGCTGCGGACAGCTTCACAGCCTGCGTCTTAACCTCTTGCGCCACTAGGGAGGCCCTCCTCTCACCATTTTTAAATGAAAGTTTCAGAACTTCAGAGAAGTATAAATAATAGCCAGTAAACTTTCATATCTTTACTTGTATTCTGTGATCGCTGATTCATTCTCTCTCTCTCTCTCTCTCTCTCTCTCTCTCTCTCTCTCTCTTTCTCCCCCCTCCCCCACCCCCTCTCCCTCCCTTAGTCCCTCCTATCCTCCCTCTCTTCCACTCCCTCCACTGTCCCATTTTTTGGGGTGTGTGTGTTTCAATCTAATTGAGAATATTCTGCAGCCATCATGCCATTTTACCTCTGGATACCTCAGCGTTTACCTTTTAAGAGTAAAGAACTTTCTCATACAGAACCATTATAACATGTAAAAAAATTACAGTATTCAGGGCCTCCCTGGTGGCGCAGCGGTTGAGCGCTGGGTTGCAAAGCTGCCCGCAGCCTCTGAAGCACTGGTTCGATCCCCGGCTGCTCCCCGGCCACTGGAGGAGGGTCCCACATGGCGCGCAGACCTCTCCTGCCGCCCGCTGCTCCCCTCAGCAGTGTACTTCGGTCCTTCTGCCTGCTCTGCTCCCCGCTCTGGCTCTGGTGAATTCTCTCACCCTCCCGCGCTTCTGACTGTACCCAGTGCTTGTATAAATAAAATAAATAATAATAAAAAAATTATAGTATTAAACAGTTTTATTTAATAAGCAGTTCATTTATCATTTTAACTATCTCCCAGTGAGCTCCCTTCATGCTTTGGAGGTTCTTTCAGCAGCTTAGCGGAGACTTTCTCAGTCAGGGTAACATAGTTTCGTGGAAGAAGAGGCTGATTCCAGCCACTGGCTTCTGGAGGACCCATGTTTCTAATGAGATCCTGTCTCCAACCTGTGGGTGTCCAGTGTTGCTAAGTTGCATACATCATTCCTGCCCAACCTGCAGACTATAGATACGGAGAGCCTTATCAATAGGGAGGACACTCTCTCCACTGGAACATTGAGCAGGCACTTAGGGGTACATCTGCGCCCAACCTAAATTGTGAGTTATAGGGGAAGCATTTATCTGCTTTCAAATTTGTACTCAATAAACTCTATCTTATATCCTAGTATTATGTATCTGTGACCTCAGAATAACATCCCCCAGAGTCTTAAGCAGTGTATTCTTTCTTATGCACAATCCTGTCAGGTTTCACTGTTATTTGAGGTTCAGTTCTCAAAAGAGCTGATGCCCACTGGGGCAGAGAGATTTCACGTAGGACTCCACAAATGCATGGAACCACAATGTTAAGGCATTGGAGGAATCCACATGAGAACAATATAAGTATACAAGTTAAGGAGCATCAAAAGGGGAAGGATCTGAACCACAAAGACAGGTTTTGGGTCTTGAAGACTTGCCCAAGACAGATGGTGGGTCGAGTCCAGAGAGTCCCTTGAGTGGTCAGTTGAGAGGAGGGGAGAGCCACTTCTCAGAGTAAAAGTCCCTAGGGTCTGGAGAAGGCTTAAAAGATCCCCAGGTCTGACATCCAAATTCTCAAATTCATTTAATTCAGCTCTTATAATTCATATCACTTTTTAGAGATGTAGTATCAGGATTACCTCTTAATTTTAATCTCTCAGAACACCCATGTTTTTATATGTCCTTGCCTTCCTGGTGTTTATCAGTGTCTTATTAAGAATGTTTGCTATTGGGCCTCCCCAGTGGCGCAGCGGTTGAGCGCTGGGTTGCGAAGCTGCCCGCCACCTCTGCGGCGCCGGTTCGATTCCCGGCTGCTCCCCGGCCACCGGAGGAGGGTCCCGCATGGCGCGCAGACCTCTCCTGCCGCCCGCTGCTCCCCTCAGCAGTGTACTTCGGTCCTTCTGCCTGCTCTGCTCCCTGCTCTGGCGCTGGTGAATTCTCTCACCCTCCCGCGCTTCTGACTGTACCCAGTGCATGTATAAACCAAAAACAAAACAAACAAACAAATAAGTAAAGAAATAAGACATGCCTCTAGAAAATTAAAAAAAAAAAAAGAATGTTTGCTATTAATGGATACTTAAGTCATCCTATCTCATTTGCCCCTACCTATCTCTCTGTCACAGTCATTCCAATATCAATACATGTAAATTTCACACATTGCTTTGGTTTTTATTTCTCTTATCTGGGACAGGGTTCCATTCTTTTATTATAACCTGTGAGAGTGGCTTTTGAAGAATCTGGGGTAATTTTCTCTTAGATATTAAGCCTTCCAGATTTTTCTGTTTCCTCCAGGTGTTATTTTGTTCTTCTATCTCCAATTTTTCCTATAATTTGGATGTTTGGCCTAAAATCTTGATTAGAGTAAGGTTAAACATTTATAGTAAGAAGATTTCATAGGTGATGATCCCTGTTTTGAGTTATGTTAGAAGGGATAAAAAATGTTTGACCCAAACTGGTCCAACCACTGTGGAAAGCTGTGTGGAGATTTCTGGACCTACTAAACATAGAGCTTCCATATGACCCAGCAATTCCACTCCTAGGTATTTACCCAAAGGACACAGAAACATCAATTCCAAAGAACACCTGCACCCCTATGTTTATAGCAGCACTGTTTACAATAGCTAAGCTTTGGAAACAACCCAAATGCCCAAAAATAGATGACTGGATCAAGAAGATGTGGTACATATATACCATGGAATATTACTCAGCATTCAAAAAAGATAAACACATGCAATTTGCTGCAACATGGATGGCGCTGGAAGGGATCATGCTCAGCGAAATAAGCCAAAAAGAAAAAGAAAAATACCGGATGGTCTCACTCATAGCAGGAATCTAGAAAACTTAAATAAGGGACCAGGAAAATGAATAACTATAAGAAAGTGAAAATCAAAATCAACAAAAAACTATGAACCAGAGACACTTTTAGGGGGTCGGGGGCGGGAGGAGAGGGATTGGGGTCAGAATGGGGGGCTGCAATTGTATGGGGAATATAACAATAAAATTTATAAAAAAAAAAAAAAATAAAAAAATAAAAAAAAAAAAAAAAAAAAAAAAAAAAAATGTTTGACCCACTATTAGTGATTGGTGTTCACCACAGAATTCATGTTGTAAAAGGCATACTTTTTATTTAATTAATATTTTATAATCTCATAACCTCATATAACTTTTGTTAATATTAAATGATATTTTGGCATTTTGTGACTGTGTTGCATTTCTCATTCATTTCTTCCAATGGTTTAGCTCTTTTTAATAAGCCTTCCTTGAATCATTTCTTATGGGACATATACAAAATTCTGATTTTCAATATCATCATTTTTTCTGTGTTTATAAGTTGGCATACTTTTACAAACAAGACTTCTTTCCCTCCACTTACCACCTTTTCTAGTAGTTCTAGACTCATGTTTTCTTTTTTAAATGTATTGCATCATAATCAATTATCATACTTATTTTTATTGATGATCAAATAGTACAGTTTGGAACCCATTCAAGTTCGTGTCTTTGACCTTTGACATCTGTGTGATAGGCAATCACTAGATTGGTGCCCAACGATTCCTGCTTCCTAATATCCGTGCCCTTCTGTAATCCTACTCTTGAGTGTGGGTTGGGCCTAATGACGCCCTTCTAACAAATAGGGTAGGGAAAAAGAGATGATATGTCATGTCCATGTCTGAGATTAGGTTGTGAAAGCCTGTGGCTTCTGTCTTGCTTCCCCTCTCCACTGTCATGCTCGCTCAAGCTAATGGAAGCCAGATGCAATGTTGTCAGCTTCCCTACGAGAAAGCCCACATGGCCAGAAATTGAGAGAACCCTCTGATCAACAGCCAGCAAAGAACTTAAGCTTTCAGTATGTATAACAGCCCATGAGGAAACAAATATTGTCAACAAGCACATGAGTGAGTTTGGAAGTGGATCTTCCTCCAGATGAGTGAGGGAAACTGAAGCGGGCCTCATGGCAGGGGCATGTGAGACACCTTGAGCAGGAGGACCCATCTAAGCTACCCTCACACCCCTGACCCACAGAACTGTGAGATGATAAATGCTTATTAGGCTAAGTCCTGAGTTTGGAAATGAGTTGTTGGGGGCAGTAGATAGCTAATGCAACTCCATTTTTCCTTCTTTCTGGTGCAAAAAGGCTTTTCAGATTCACTTTGTTTTTTGCCTGATTCAGACCTGCAGTCAGTATTTCTCCAGGTTTCTCTAGTTTTTTTGGTGGAAAATGGTATGAGAATATATGATCCAGGCAAAAATTGCTATAATTATGTAGATTCTATCTTGATACAGTGAATAGCACTAAGGTAAAATCTTAAGATCATACTGATATTTCAAATTCACATTCAATAGAACATGACTTTCCCTCACTTTTTTTAATTATATGGTGTATGTATTTACTTTGATAGTGAAAATTTTGGTCCTTAACACTAAGGTGTTAACATTGTAAGAAAATGGAGTGATGGATGTCTTTATTAATGGCAGTAAGTTCTCTGGTTTTCTGGAATATCTTCTTTTTATAGTGCCTTCATATCTATCATTTGGGATATATTTGTTTAATGTCAGAGAGTTCTTTTATCAAAATTTGTTTAAACTAAAAAAAAGAAGCACCTCTCCCCAAATAGTTTAGATTATTTTGCAATTTAGAAAATATATGAGTAAGCAACTCTGAGTGGTGAACTTGAGAATAATTTTATTTAATAAAAAACATATATTGAGACTTTAATATGTGATGTTTACTAAAGCACTGGAATCTCTTTTTCTCACTGGAGGAATTTATTTTCAGGGGAGAACATCATGTAAATGCCTCAGTGTAATCTGTAAGTAATCACAAAGAGATGCACGTCACTTTCCATGTTAAGTGTTGTCTAAAAGGCAAAATTTATATAATTTCATTTAATGGAAACAAAAGATAGATCAGTGGGATACATAGATCGGAGAAGATTCTTTCTCGAGTAGGGAAAATTGTGAAAGGCAAACTAGTTTATTTCACAATTTTAATTCAGTACTAATATATTTAGCAAGAGGATTTACCATATAAAACTTTATCTATTAATCTCCTTGCCTCACATGTAATTAAATTTCCATTCTGCATTTTGGTCCGTGGTAGCATACATATATAGTCAACTCTCATTTGTTGTAGAATATGATGAAAAATGCTAAACAATCCTTAATTTTATGATTTCCTTAGGTGGTGAAATTCTTTTACTTTTCTTTCTAAAAATTATTACTATATTTTTACTTTGCACCTTGCCTTTAGCTGAGGTCTCAGATGAAGTCTTTTAACATTGTGCAAAGCTATAATTTATGCTCAGCCTACTGAGGAGCAAGTGTCAGGTCATTAGTGCCTTCGTCTGTTCAGTATAATTCATAGGGATCCTTGACAGAAGGAGAGGAGAGGGTATGGAAACAGACAGGGAAGGCAGTTCAAATGGCATTCGCTTTTTTAACTTTGGTTGTCTTTGGCAATTTTGTTTAAGCCTATCCATATGTCTTTTCTCATTTATTCTTTATCACTTATATTGGTTAAAATCATGATAATCCAGGGCCTCCCCCGTGGTGCAGTGTTGTGAAGCTGTCCACAATCTCTGCTGCGCTGGTTTGATTCCTGGCTGGCTAGGGAGCTACTCACATGGTGTGGCAGGCCTCTCCTGTCTCGCCCGCTGCTCCTCTCAGCAGTGTGTTTTGGTCCGTCTGCCTGTTCTGTTCCCTGCTCTGTCTCTGGTGAATCTTCTCAACCTCCCACACCTCTGGCCTGTACCCCAGCTCTTATATAAATAAATAAATAAATCTTTTAAAAAAATCACGATAATCCTGGAGGCCAAATAATCATACTACAAAACGATTTCTTTTCCTTTTTTTAAAAAAAGATTTATTTATTTATTTATTTATTTATTTATTTATTTATACATACCAACACTGTGTATAGTCAGAAGCGTGGGAGGGTGAGAGAATTCACCAGAGTGGGGAGCAGAACAGGCAGAGGACCGAAGTACACTGCTGAGGGGAGCAGTGGGCGGCAGGAGAGGTTTGTGCGCCATGCGGAACCCTCGCCCGGTGGCCGGGGATCGAACCGGTGCTGCAGAGGCTGCAGGCAGCTTCGCAGCTCAGCGCTCAATCACTACACCACCAGAGGAGGACCCAAAATGATTTCTATAGAAAGCAAGTCAAGGCTGACATTTCAAATCTGTTTGATAGTAAATGTACATAACTGCAAAATTTCCATTAATGTCAGAAAAATGAATCAATTCTGTGGAAGTGCAGAAAAGTGTGAACTTCATTGTGTGCCAGTGGCAGCCAGACTTTGCAGGAATACTCCTGGCATGCATGGATAAGAAAAAGCATGGCCTGCATGTATAAAAAAAATGACTGGATAAGAAAAAGCCACAGAGGTTATATTTTTATGACCCGTTTACTTCATAAAGATCTTTACTAAAAATTATGAGTTACTAAAGTCTATGGAGTTAGAGCTTTCATTTCCATTTCTAGCTCATGAGCAGTCATTGGAACAAAGCATATTTTTCTCTTTATGGAGTTGATATTTCTGAGTTGCAAAGCTGAAATGCAAATCAGAAATTATTATCTACTACTTTCCCAAGACACTACAGATGTGGAGAATGATAAGGCGTAATGTCTGCTTTCAAGCAATTCTCAGTTTCGGCCCATGGAGGCTTTGCCATGGACTTAGACATCTGTATCAGCAATGTTTTATTGGACACTGTCAACCAGTGAGGGCCATGGGTTATCCCTGGAGAATACCTTATGGACTATTTGAGCTCTTCTGTCCTTTGTAACACTTGAAACAAAATGAATTTATGTACTTACTGTCTTGTCATCGTGTGATAGATAACAGTGAAGTAAAGGCCAGGAGGAACTAGCTTAGCTCCAAGGCCTTGTAAACAACAATCAATTTGGCATAGGTGTCCATGCAAAGTGGTTGTGAGTCATGGTTAAGTGATTGTGACGTGTCTAAAAGGCAAACTTATGTCACAGAAAAGAAGAGCTCTCTGGATAGATGGTTACACATATTTTCGAAAAGACATCTGGAAACTTTGATCTGAGAGAGACCACAGCACAGACAAATTGTTATTGTCTGAGAGCACAGTGGCGATAAAAAACCTTTAAACACCTATCTTGACTGAATCTTCTGTGTGTTCAAATTGCCACCTGTTCAGTGATTGCTGAAGTTAATAGTCTAATGTGTGTCTGTGAAATATGTCAGACAAGAGGGTAAGTAGATATTCTAGCTATACTTGGAAAGTACCTACTTTATCTTTAATATTTGGTCATCAGTTTATTCCAGTATTCACTTTAAGTATGATAATGATAATTTTTTTATTTAAAAAAATTGTTAAGATTACCCATTTCACCCCCTGGTAGCCTCAATTATGCCTTTGTATTTCTGGAGTATGTTTGGTTTAGTCTTGTCTGCTCCTTTGTTTTGTTTTTTTCTAGTCCACGTGTGAGTAAAACCATCTGGTAACTTGTCTTTCTCTTTCTTGATTTAGTTCACTTTGCATAGTCCCCTTCAGTTCCTTCCAGGTTGTCACGAAGGGCAAGAGTTCATCTTTTTTATAGTTGAGTAGTATTCCATTGTGTACATGTACCACATCTTCTTGATTATGATAAGTTTTACTGAGGATTTCATGTCATAATTCCTTCATCCTCTCATAAAACTATAGAAATCGTGGAAGTCCACAAGAAGATAATTAAGAGAGCTGAAAGGAAAGACGCTCTTGTGTTCGGAGGAGGCTGCAGCATGCTATTTGTTTTTATGTTGAAAAAGTACTCAACCACTTTGAGATGAGTTAAATAGTTGTTATTTCTGTTTTCACAAAATTTATTTTAATGAATGATAGTTTGAAGTTGTGATCCAAATTAATCTAGTCCTCAAAAGTATAATTTTCCCCAAACCTTTGGATAACTCATCTATATACATAAGTTTGCAATGCTTCTTTGTCATTTACTGTGATCTTTTTGTTTTATTATTTTTTTTAACATTTAAAAAAATTTAATCCTTTTTTTAAGATTTATTTATTTATACAAGAACTGGGGTATGGGTCAGAGGTGTGGGAGGGTGAGAACTCACCAGAGAGAGTGGAGAGCAAACCATGCAGATGGACCAAAGACACTGCTGAGGAGAACAGCAGGCAAGGCAGGAGAGGTCCACCACACCATGTGTGTCTCTCCCTGGCCAGCTGGGAATCGAACCTGTGCTGCACAGGCTGCAGACAGCTTCACAGCGCAGCGCTCAACCCGCTGTTTTATTAATTTTAAGAGAGGTCTTTAACATTCTGTTGAGTTATTTGCCCATTCTTGAAACATTATTTACAAATGTTTAATGGATTCTTGAAAAGCAACAGATTCTTTGTTAGGGGAAGATAAGCATACACACAACCATATATCCAACTTTTGTTCCAGATCATTTCAAACACATTCAGGTGCCATAGAGTAACCACAGGTCAGGGTGAAGAACTTCTGCATGAGAGATTAGTTTGTTCAGTGCTTTTCTTACAAAGACATCACCATGGTAGCCTGTCAGGATTAGCCAGGAGAGGAGAATAAACCAACATAAACCTCAGGGGATGCTGTCACAGTGAGGGAACCCTGAAGGGGAATGTGTTGGAGAGGAAATAATGGAGGAAGATTTTGTTTTAGTTTGTTTGTTTTGTGTAAATCCAAACAGGAACAGTTTATTAAGGGATGAATCTCAACAGGGTGGGGTATAAACATGAAAAGTTTTATCTCTCTCTACTCAGTGCTTCCAACATTTATCAAGTCCTCCATTTCGTTCTTTAAGGATGTTGTAGATAGATTCCATAAGCTTTGGACACTCTCATATTGACAGATTTAAACCAATCAAGTTTAAAATTCCTTCACATTTGATCTAAAGCTTTTCCAAATCTATCACATTTAAACCATGATCCAAGGATCTTTAAGTGAGGAGGTTTACATGGTCTGTTCCTACTTCACTCCCTTATCTAGATTGAGATTGGAGAAAAGAAAAAGAAAGGATTGAAAAGTCAGTCTGTTTTGTGAAAAGTTGACATGTCTGAAGCCATTTTAGAAGGGAATTGGGGAACTAGTGTAGAACAATTGCATTAGATTTCTTGTTTGGACTGGGCCAGAAATATTGTTTTAAGAAGTCATCAGGCAGGCAATTGTTTGAGAAATCATCCTGTTTATGAGAACTGTGCTAAAGACTTTTAGGTGGAAGATAGATTAATCTGCTACTTTCTCACCCTTTCTAGAGAATCTGTAACCTATTATGTATAGCTGAGAATCACTTGAACTTGGTAACACTACTCAACTCTTTTTTCACTCAACACTTCCTTTTTTCTTTCCATAACGCCCCCTCCCCCTTACCCTTCCTTGGGGCACTTTTTAGGTTTAAACTCTGTGTGTACCACGAGTTATAATCCTTTGATCTCAAATAAACATGTGTTGCCTTTTTAATTGTCTTCTAAATTTTTAAGTTGACTGTTTCAACTGGGTTTAGTTGTTCTTCTTTCTTCATTGGTCTTTGCTCTCTGGCTAATTGTGAAAGGCTGCTGACGGTGTGAATGGCATTGGTTGAACTGATCTCTCATGGACTGGCACATATGTGTCCTTTGCCCTATCCTGTGACACGTCCCTGTGACTCATTTCTCTGGCCTGGGACATCTTCTCTCTAGCAGCACCTCTAATTTCATCTGCTCAGTTTCCATCCACAGTCTTCCTGAGCTGGAGTACCTTAAACTGCAGGGTAGCCCCCTTGGACCACATACTGCCAAAAAAACAATCAACCAATCAATTATCTCAAGGCTAGCTCCTTTTCTAGTGTCTCTGGGACTCAGGAGAAATTCACACACCTTTATCATTGAGTCTTGACTGCTTTAAAATGTTATCGGCAACTCATACCAGTCAGTCACTCTCCAAATATAAGGCCAGTTGTTCATCCTAAAGGCACTAAACCTTTCTATTCAGCAATCTTTGAGGGAATCCCCTCCTGACACCTTGGCTTGAGGGTTGGACAAATACCTTTTTCCATGATACTACATTTCCCATGAGCCAGTCACTTCAACAACCTCTCTCTCCTTTTGCTCATCACCTTATGGGAGGGGGTCATGGAAATGGGGTCTGTTGATTCTGCTTTTCATTAGCTGTTGAAAGGGATATTGACCCTCAGTGCCTCTCTTTACGATGTGGCACTTGTTCTCAAGTTTGAACTCTGGTCACGTCAGTGTAATTAACAAATTAAGGTAATAAATTTTATAGTTGCATATCCATGTTTCTAGAACTACTCAACTCAATAAAATCATGAACTAAATTAAGGCAGAGTATCAAGTTCCTGTGACTGTGTGGAATCGGAGCCATGGAGTCTTCTTGTGGCTTACTCTCCCTGTTTTTACCACCACCTTGGAGTTGGTTCACATGAGGAGTCAAGAGACTTGAATCTTCATTTGCCTATTAAACACAGTTTTCTATCGTGTATACAGTGTTGGTAAACTGACCCTCTAAGCAAGCAGCCCTCAAACAAAACCATCAAAATCTCAACCCAAACCAAACCAAAACTAAACACTGCTGTTTGTAGTGTTTGCTCAGTTTCATGGTAGAAATACTTTTGACAAGGAATAAATATTTTGGAATCATTTGAGTCTGGGTAACTAAAACAGGAGGCTGTTGAGAGTCCCACCCAGACATGTCCAGGTGCTCCCTGGCATGTGGACTCTTGCCCAGATAGAGCCACCTCCAAGAAGAAACTGAATCAAAATCTGGTGGGTCACAGACCACCCAGTATTGTAATTTGGCCAATCACTACTAGACAGATTTTCCACCAATCAGAACTGCACAGAATAACACCCTCATTTGCAAAGAGCAAATCTGAATGTGGACTAGCCCTCTACTTTTGTATATGTAAGTGCTCTATGGCAATTTGGACACACAGCTCATTTGTTTCTTGGATTTGTGTTCTCTAGGTTGCAGTTCTAAGCCATGAACAAATGGAGTTTCTTGGCTGTAACTCAATAAGGATTTGGTTTCTCCATCTACACTTTCACTATGTGGATTTCAACCTATTGATAGAAATTCAATGAATGGTGTATCGGTGGTTATAAGCTAACTCGGCCCAACTGTACAGTCTCATGGTAAAGCAGTTCTTCTGATATGCTCTATCCAAGCTATCTTATGGAGCTATCACTAAGTTAAAAAAGAAGAAAGGAAAAGTTATTTGCTGAGATGAGGCAAAATGGAATAGACCTAGAAACAGAGCAACAGGAAGAGCAACTGTTAGGGCTTCCCAGGGAAAGCAGAGTCAGGTAACAAGACAAGAAGCTAGATTTGCCAGAAAAATAGGTGAAATTCCTAGTGGTAGGGTAGATAAAGACTAAGGACTGTTAAGAACAGACTTCCCAGCATGTAATTATAAGTAGATTGCTTGTATGGGCCAAAACTTTTGGTTAACAGTAAACTAAAAATGCCTCTGGAAGCTGTTGTTAGATAAATGAAGAAAAGGTTCTGTGTCCCTTGTCTGGATCTGTGCACAGTTGATAGAGTGAGCTAGGAGGTAAGACTTTAATGGGATGCGAGAGAGAATCTGGAAAAGGAAAATCAGGGGAATTCCCAGAAGTCTTGGGGAGGCCATTGAACCTTGTTCTGACCTGTAATGGGGGCATCTGCCAGTTTTATTTTTGACAGAGGGATGACCTTAGCTGACATCTGGGTGTTATTTATTCCATTGTTAAAAATAATGATGACCTCACTTTTATTTATTTGATTTGCCAAAGGTTATTTGTTACTAAGTTGTCTTTCAGTTATTTATTAATGTATTTTAAAGTCTCCTTTTATGCACATTTTTGTAATACTATTTGAGACATTAAAACTCATGGCTATGATAACCTCTTTGTGGATTATGAAGGTAAAGTGGCTCTTTGCTTACTGAAGGACACAGTGTACTTTTAAAAGTTGTTTAGATTTTCTTTTGTATCTCTCAGATAATTAAAAATATTTCTTTGTAGTGCTTGCAACCTTTTAATTAAACTTAGTCCTCAGTGTGAAACAGGCTGCTCGTTGTCCCCTAATATCATTTCTCCCCTTCTCTCTCTACAGTGAAAGCCCTGAATTTAAGCTGACTCATGGCCACCCAGAATAGAACCTCCTTTACAGGTAAGCCTCGCCACGTGGCGAAGTTTTGGGCACTGGAATATAAATGAAAATGGTATGCATGTTCTTGAAGTGTGTTCTTTAAGGAGAAGGCATGTTCTTCTTTTGCCTTTTTCTTGTGGGGAGAATGGAGAATGGGCCGCTATGGTTGGAGCAGAAAGCTGGAAGGAGCCCAGGACCCTTAGGGAACTGTGGAGCTGCTATTCCAGTCTTGGACTCCTGACCACTGAACTTTACTTATGAAATAATAACTGTTGTCTGTCTTAGCCACTGTTTATTTGAGTTTTAAGTTGCATGCAACTGGACCAAATGCTGCATGTGACACAGTTTATATACGAAGCTTTTTTTTTTTTAAAAAAAAAATCCACTTTTATTTGTATTATAAATGAAATTTTCTTTCCCACTACATCTTCAAATTGACTACTAGTTTTCTATATAAAATCTATTGGTAAACTGAATTTTCATACTGTTTGCAATAGTTGGGAAACCTAATGGAATGCAGAAGAAAGGGGAATTACTAGTTTATGCCATAACTTTAGCAATGATTGGTATGGGAGGTAATGTTTATTACAACACTTGTTGAGATGATTTGCATTTGTTCACTGCTACAGAAATTTCACAGGAGAAGAATGATAGGTCAGGTCAGCCAGCTACTTGTGAAAACCAGAACACTTAACAAAGCAGCATTTAAGCAGAGCCTCACTTCCTGGAACTGGAGAGTCACCTGTGCTGGAAATTTGGCCTGAAATTTAATGATATGACTCACAGAGTTACAAGAGATTGGGTTCATAGCCCTAACTATGACTTTGCTAAAGTCAAAGGTTGTGGAATGGGGACATTTGGGATGATGCTTTTGAGAATCACAAACCCAAAGATTCCTGGTAAACCTTCTAGGCAGAATAACCCTCTTCCCTCTATCCAAAGCCAGCAGCCTCCTACAACATGGAGGTAAAGGCCTTTGTCTGAAGCAGATTTCTTGAAAAAATATGTGCATCCTCCTCAGGATCTTTCAATACTTACCCTTATTTTTTTTTCCTAAGCAAATGGAGCCAGAGTAGTCTTTCCAGGGAAGTAGTATCCTTGCAGTAGGTATGTGCTGCAGGATATGGATATTTACCAGCACAAACAAAAAAAGACAAGTGGGAATGGCTCTGGGAGAGGGGCAGAATAAAAAGCCGAGCAGGGGAGGACTTAGTCTTGTATTGTTTCTCTCTGTCAATCAAACTTCTTGTTAGGTTGTTTGGTGTCATGTCTGGAATGTAGATTTTAAGTTGTGGGGTCTGGTGTTTATGGTGTTTGGGACTAGACAGAAGGGCTATGGTTGGATAACAGGATAGTGAAGGAAGGAAATTCCTCGTATTGGAAAAGCTGTGATTGATACTTGAAGCGACTGGTGCTATAATGAGGCCAAAGCAGTGTGTTGGGGGAGGTAAGGTCAAAGGAGAAGCAGTTGTGGTAAGAAAGCAGGATATTTGAATGAATGTTTTTGGTGGTAGAACAATGGCGGATGGTGACAAGGACTGGGGTATGAATTTGCTTGTGGGTAAATGAATTGGAAGTGAAGGAGCGGATTATTTGGAACCAAGCCAGGAATTGAAGGGCTGGGTTTTCTTGCAAAACTGAAGTCCCTCAGGCAGATGGCAGGAATTGAAAATGGAGGGAAGACTGTGGAGCACAAGACAAAGGCCTTAATTTGTTTTGATTACAGTAACAGTGGGGTAGAGAGTGTAATAAAATCACATGGGTCTCAGAGAGTGAGTTTTATGTGACACGGCTGGAATAGTAATGGTTTGGAAGCAAAACTAAGTTCCTGGGAGTTCTGAATCCATAGGAATATAATGGAAGAGAAATTACTTTCTTCCTGTATTCTTTTGGGTTGGAAAATATTTTTTGTCTCTCTCTGGTTAGATCATTCCTATTGTTTGCAGAAATTTCCACCAAATTCCAGCAATATCTTTTCTGTCGGAATGAATATATTTCAAGTTGAGAGTTGTGAGATGCCAATTCAGGGGGCTGCCAACCCTCTGCCATTCTAAATGGACATTTAAGTGAAATCTTTATTATAGATGTCAGTGCTTTATACATTTATATATGTAATCTGTGAGAGGCTATTTTCATTTTAGATAAATTTTAAGATTTTATAATATTCTTTAGCTATTAACGGCAGATTGATGCCAATGCAGCTAGACAATTTAATAAAAATTCATAACCGACTTTTTTTTAAAAACAAATTTGGTTACTCAGAATGACTGCTCTGCTAATTTCAATACTAGTTTAAAAGCAAAATTTGGGGGCTTTTCAAAGTTTTCCATGACAGCTGTTTTCTTTTACTTGTTTCTATTTTTGCCTGTCACTCCAAAGAAAACAATAAACAGAAGATTGTAAAACAGATGACTGCTTTTGTTTTTGCAGTTTGTTTTAAAAATACACAACCCAAAACACATGCCATAATCTAGAACCAGTTCACACGTGCCATAATCTGGAACCAGTTCTCAGGAAATGATTTCGATTTGATATTTAATGTCGACCCAGTTGTAAATGATACTGATACACACAAGTGACTAGGCAAACATGGAGGTGAGCATTGCACTTCTGTGGAACCATCTGAAGAGACTCCTTAGGTTTTATTTTCTTTTTAAGCTAAATTCCACCCTTTTATCAGTATAACATTAAAGTCAATGTAGGCTTTGAATTACATGATCTTGAAGAGTGTTCGCAAGGCTACCTGGGTGATGGAGAAGAATGGCATGTAGAAACACACCCCCTTACTGTAACAGCACATCCAGATGCTCATAAGGTACCTGCATCTGGACTTCCAAAAATGACAAAAAAATATGGTAGAAATTGTGTTGTTCTTTGTGCATGTTCCTTTCTTGATGGCAGTTCTGTTTTCAAGTGTTCTTTTTCATAGATGTAAAAAAAAGCGATTAAAAAATTTCTCTTTCAGAAATAATGGGGATGGCTATGTTGGTGTCCTGTTGAAGTTGAGCTGGTGTTGGCATGGCATTGAAGGCTCCCTGTACCTGCTTTCTTTAGATTCTCTTGGGGATTCTATTCTCTTTACTGCGGAAGGCTGTTATCCTCCATCAGTAACTCCTGGGTTTCTAAGAGCAAAAATACTAAGGTCTGAAATAAAATTATATTTAAAATTGGCAGAAAGTACCCAAAGTAAGATTTTGAGTAATTTGAGAAACTTTGCTCATAGAATGGAAATTCAGTGACTATTTTCCCAACTAAGAAACCATGAGAACAAGTTTGTGCTTGTCTCCTTTGCTTTAGAAGGATAACCTAATTTTCTCCAAAATCTTTTGGTAGTTGTCAGTATTGTGTAAAGGAATAACTAACTTTTTATTTATTTATTTATTTATTTAAAATAATAAATTTTATTTTTATATTCCCCACACAATTGCAACCCCCCCATTCTGACCCCAATCCCTCCTGTCCCGTCCCCCACCCCCAAAAAAGTGTCTCTGGTTCATAGTTTTTTGTTGGTTTTGATTTTCACTTTCTTAGAGTTATTCATTTTCCTGGTCCCTTATTTAAGTTCTCTAAATTCCTGCTATGAGTGAGACCATCCGGTATTTTTCTTTTTCTTTCTGGCTTATTTCACTGAGCATGATCCCTTCCAGCGCCATCCATGTTGCTGCAAATTGCATGTGTTTATCTTTTTCGAATGCTGAGTAATATTCCATGGTATATATGTACCATATCTTCTGGATCCAGTCATCTATTTTTGGGCATTTGGGCTGTTTCCAAAGCTTAGCTATTGTAAATAGTGCTGCTATAAACACAGGGGTGCAGGTATTCTTTGGAATGGATGTTTCTGTGTCCTTTGGGTAAATACCTAGGAGTGGAATTGCTGGATCATATGGAAGCTCTATGTTTAGTAGGTCCAGAAATCTCCACACAGCTCTCCATAGTGGTTGGACCAGTTTGCACTCCCACCAACAGTGCAGAGTTCCTGTTTCTCCACACCCTCACCAACATTTGTTGTTGCTAGTTTTTTTAATATGTGCCATTCTCACTGGTGTAAGATGGTATCTCATGGTAGTTTTGATTTGCATTTCCCTGATTATAAGTGATGTTGAACATTTTTTCATATGCCTGTTGGCCATTTGCATTTCCTCTTCAGAGAAGTTTCTTTTTAGCTCTTCTGCCCATTTTTTAACTGGATTATTTTCTTTGTTGTTGTTGAGTCTCATCAGCTCTGCAGATTTTTGTGATCAGTCCTTTATCATTAGTGTTGTGTGCAAAAATGTTCTCCCAGTTGGTGGGGTTTCTCTTTGTTTTTGTTATTGTCTCTTTTGCTGTGCAGAAGCTCTTTAATTTGATGTAGTCCCAGCTGTTTATCTTTGCCTTCACTATCACTCCTTTGAGTGATGTGTCTGTAAAGATGTCTTTGATGTACATATCACGTAGTGTTTCGCCTATATTTCCTTCTATGTATTTTATGGTTTCAGGTCTTATGTCTAATAACTAACTTTTTTTAAAAACTCATTCTGTTCTTGGATAGTCATAGAATGTTGCACTGAACTTGAAAGTTGACCTAGACCTTAGGACATGGATTTAACCTGGGAGAAGCTTAATGGTGACTTTTGTGCTACATTTAAATGTGGTGATAGTCTCCAAAACAAGGTCACTCCCAAACACCTGCTAAATGGCTTGTTTCTTTAAGTTCACATTTCAATCCACTGACCTTACTCTACCAGGGTGTCACCCTCAAGTATCACTTTGACCAAGTCACTCCACAGCTGAGTGTCCATTACCCAGAGACTCTAATGCAAACATTATAGCCCAACTGTCAGGGCTGCTAAAATCTGGCCTGTCAAACCATGATATGTCCTTAATTGACTTTTCAAGTCTGGTGACACTTCTGCCTAAATAGCTCTTGGGTAACAATTATATTGCTTGTTTCCAAAGCATGTAATTGTATTAAGTTACTTATGGCTCTCTGGGATATTAATCTATATTTGTGATAAGAAATGGTCATTTAGAAAAAAGTTTTTCTAAATATACCAGTATTTTATGCATGAAACTGTACCAGCCAGATCCTGGCTGAGGGGATTCCTATAGCCAACAGTTCTGCTCTGGGTGTGTGTCCAGCCATGAGTATGTGCGCCACCTGAAAGATTTGTACGAGAGTCATTATTTGTGAAAGTTCAGAAACAAGGTAATCTGGTTACAAATAGATTTTAGAGGCTGTAAATTATTCATAAAATCAATTGTCTTTTAATGGTAAATGTCCTTTAGTATTTAGAAAAATGGACTTACACATATCTTGGAATATTTATAATGTGGATTATTATACTACTGTAAAAACAAATGATTGCTATATGCAACGATATGAATGCATTTTACAAATCTGACATTGAATAAAAGAAGTGATAAGATTAAAAAAACCTACTGTATAAGTTAATTTTGAATATGGTTCAAAATTAGGGAAAGATGTTAGAAGTCAAAATAGGGGGAGGCTGACGAGTGAGGAGCTATTGGCAGTGACAAACTAGCCAGTTCTAGATTGTTGTTGGTAATCTAGCTTTTGCCCTGAAAATTTGGTGCATGGTGTGTTCAGTTTGTAATAAGTCATCAAACAATTTACTTGTCTTTTTGAATCTAGTCTACTTTTTAAATCAAACATTGCGAAAAAATATTTATAAAAATGTCTTGATTTCAAATTTTAGGAATCAAGCTTTACTCATGATACCAGAGATGAACCAGAAAGATTGAAAAAGAAAATTCAGTCTTATTCTCATCAGAGTAGAAGGAAAATGTCAAGGAACAAGAACAATGAAATTAGAGTGATTAAATGAAAAGAATTTAGATGATTCCTTAAAACTGTGATCCTCAAAGATGCAAGGGACAGTAAAGAAGGGAAAATAGGATATTAAAATCTAGTATAAATTGAAAAAGAGAGAGAGAAAAGAAATAAACTCAGAATTGGGTTTTCTTTGAAAAGGGACTAGGGAAAATAGGGGATGGATAAATTTGAGTTGTCACTGATGAGAAACTGTGAATTTGTCAAAGAGAAATTTAACAGAGGAATAGGATGAAGACTTTAGAAAGCTGACTGGAATCACAGTAGGAAGATCAAGGCGATTAATATTAGGTTTTCTCACAGGTTCTTTGATTGTATATGGTACTTTTGGTATTTTTTTTTTTTTTTTTGGTCTCTCTCTCTACAGTTTTCCACAGTGGCGGCACCAATTTACATTCCCACCAACAGTGTTCTCTTTTCTCCACATCCTCATCAACTTGTTGTTTCTTGTATTTTTGGCACCAGCCATTCTCTTAGATGTGAGGAGATATCTCATTGTGGTTTTGATTTGCATTTCCCTGATGATATGAGATGATTACATCTTTTCATGTAATGGCACTTGTCTTAGTGGCTTCTCAGAAAGATGTAGATGGTCAGATCTAATTAAATTCTCCCTTGAGGGCCTCCCCTGTGGGGCAGAGGGTTAAGCGCAGCGCAGAGAAGCTGTCCACAGCCTCTGCAGTGTGGGTTCAATTCCCGGCTGGCCAGGGAGATACCCATATGGCACAGCAGACCTCTCCTGTCTCACCCTCTGCTCCCCTCAGCAGTGTATTTCAGTTAATCTGCCTCTTCTGCTCCCTGCTCTGTCTCTGGTGAATCCTCTCACCCCCACATCTCCGGCCTGTACCCCACTTCTTTTATAAATAAAAATAAATCTTAAAAAAAAAGTTCTCCCTTGAGTGATTGCTTTCTAGAAATCGCATTGGTGCCATGGGGAGTCTCATGGGGTTGAGTGCAGTGGTTTCATTAATGGAATGATGACTAATTTCATTTCTTCTTCTGGGCAAACAGAATTGCTTGGCAGCTTCCCTTACAGGTTAGCTAGAATGGATTTGCCCATGGAAATGTTTAACTCCAGGCCTGGCCATGAAATGGCTACATGATTTTCCTCACTCTTAATATTTTTGCTGATTGAATTCAGAGTAGTGGTAGAGAGTGATGCAATGAGATAAAAGGGGCCAGGATACTGAGTAACCCTGCAGAAAGATGCCAAGTCTTGGGTTAAACCATTGAGATTACCCTAATTAACACACAGGCATATGAATATACAACAATCTTTATAACAGTCCTTAAAGGATGACGTTTTATAGACGAGGAAACTAAGAGATTAAGTACTTATTCAATTTTCCATAGTTAAGTGGTGCTTTCTGATTTTTTACTGCCACATTAAAGTGAGGTATGTATGGCATTTCAAACGAGCAGGCACTCTCTCTATTTAAATTTGCTATTGGTAACACTCACTGGGAAAGTTGGTTAGTGTACTGGGACCAGCTTTTGAAAGTATGATGTAAACTGATTTTCCTATCTTACTCCCATGGGTTGGTTGAAACTATTTTTTGGATAGAATAAGTTGAAATTTTAAATTGATTTTTTTACTTTGGTAAAATATTCATAACAAAATTTACTCTTTTAACCATTTTTAAGTGTACATTTCAGTGACATTCGGTATATTCATTTTGTTCTACAACCATCGCCCTCCTCCATCACCAGAAATTTCTCTTCTTAAATTGAAACTACTTTCCCATAAGCAATAACTCCCTACTTCCCTTTCCTCAGCTCTTTGCAACCACCATTCCACTTTCTGTCTTTATAAATTTGTGCCCTGTCTATGAGCTGTCGTATAGTATGTGTCCTTCTGCAGTTGACTTACTTCACTTTGCATAATGTCTTTGGGGTTTATTCATGTTGTAGCCTGTGTCAGAATTTCCTGCCTTCTTTAGGCTAAACGGTATTCTGTGGTATGTGTATACCACTTTTGGGCTATCCATTTATCCATCTATTGTTTCTACCTTTTGAATATTGTGAATGCTGGGCCTCCCTGGTGGCGCAGCGGTTGAGCGCTGGGTTGCGAAGCTGCCCACAGCCTCTGAAGCACTGGTTCGATCCCCAGCTGCTCCCCGGCCACCGGAGGAGGGTCCCACATGGCATGCAGACCCCTCCTGGCACCCGCTGCTCCCCTCAGCAGTGTCCTTCGGTCCTTCTGCCTGCTCTGCTCCCCGCTCTGGCTCTGGTGAATTCTCTCACCCTCCCGTGCTTCTGACTGTACCCAGTGCTTGTATAAATAAATAAATAAATAAATAAATAAATAAATAAATAAATAATCAATCTTTAAAAAAAATATATGAATATTGTGAATGCTGCTGCTATAAATTTACAGATGCACTCAGGTCTTGGGAAATACCCAGAAGTGGAATCACTTGGTGATACTATTTTTAATATTCCATTGAACCGCATACTATTTTCCAGAACAGCCACACATTTTACATTCCCATCAGCAGTGCCGGGTTCCAATTTCTCCATTTCCTTGCCAACACTGGCTATTTTTTGCATGATAGCCATCGTAAAGAGTGATATGGTATCTCAGCGTGGTTTGGATTTGCATTTTCCTAGTAAGTAGAGATGTTGAACAGCTTTTCATGTACTTATTGACCATTTTGTATATTTTCTTTAGACAAATGTCTGCTTAACTCTTTATTCCTTTTAAAATTGGGCTTTTGGGCCTCCCGGGTGGCCCAGGTAGTTGAGTGCAGCACTGTGAAGCTGTCCGCAGCCTTTGCAGGGTGGGTTTGATCCTGGCTGGCCAGGGAGATACCCACATGATGTGGCAGACCTCTCTTGTCTCACCCACTGCTCCCCTCAGCAGTGTGTTTCAGTCAGTCTGACTGCTTTGCTCCCCATTCTGTCTCTGGTGAATCCTCTCACATTCCCGCACATTTGGCCTGTATCCTGGTTCTTGTATGCATAAATAAATAAATCTTAAAAAAATAAATAAAATTGGGCTGTTAGTCTTTTTGCTGTCAAGTTGTAGGAGTTCATTATATTCTTAATGTGAATGCCTTATCAATAGTATAATCTGCAAATATTTTCTTTCATTCCGTGTGTTGTCATCAATCTGTTGAAAATGTCCTTTGACGTACCCAAGTTTTTAATTTTGATGAAATCCAATATTTTTTTCTTTCGTTGCCTGTGCTCAGCATTGTATTCAAGAAATCACTCTCAAGTTCCATGTCATGAGGCTTTCCCTAAGCTTCTATGAGTTTTATAGCTCTAGGTTTTACATTTAGGTCTTTCATCCATTTTGAGTCAAGTTTTGTGTATAGTGTGAAGTAAGGATATAACTCTATTCTCTTGCAAATGGATATCCTATTTTACCAGCGCCATTTTTTAAAACAAATTATTCATTGTTATTGAAGAAACATTATTTTATATCCTTCCTAGCGTTTTGACAGTACGGGGTTCCCTGCCACCCAGGTGTGTCATCATAGCCCTTCCACCAAAGCACCCACTACCACAGCACATTGTGTCTCCCCGACTCTTGTTTTCACTGCTCCCCTCCCCACCCCCTCTGAAAGCCAAAGATCTATGGTCTGCTTTCAAGGGTTAGTTTTAATATTTGTCTTTGCTCTTTGTCTCCTTTTTCTCTATTTCACTTATAAGTTACGCCATCCAGTATTTATCTTTCTCCTTCTGACTTATTTCACTCATCTTAAACCCTTCCAACTCCAGCCATGTTGCCACAAATGGCATGAGTTTATCTTTTTTGATCTCTGAGTAGTATTCCATTGTGTTTATATACCACGTCTTCTTGATCCAGTTCTCTGTTCTGGGGCATTTGGTTTGTTTCCATAGCCTGCACCATTTTAAAAAATGATTATCCCCTAATGAAATGAAACGCTGTCACTCCGCACAGAAAGAGTCAAAAGGAACTGTATTACAATAATAAAAAATAAAATCATAGTTCTTAGAGAATTTGAAAACAGCAAATTTATACTAATCATATAAAATAATTTAGATGTTTTTTTAAATTCTAATTTTCTTTTTTTTTTTTTTACATTTTGAAAGGACAGATTTATTAGGAAAAAGAGAAAAAGACAGGCCTCCCCGGTGGCACAGCAGGTTGAGCACAGCTCTGTGAAGCTGTCTATAGCCTCTGCAGCACGGGTTCGATTCCTGGCCGGCCAGGGAGCTACCCACTTGATGCGGCAGACCTCTCCTACCTTGCTCGCTGCTCCCTTCAGCAGTGTTTTTGGTCCTTCTGCCTATTCTGCTTCCCGCTCTGTCTCTGGTGAATTCTGTCACCCTCCCTCGCCTCTGGCATATACCCCAGTTCTTTTATAAATAAAATAATAAAAATCCTTTAAAAAAACTATAAAAAAAGGGAGAAAAAAACAGCTGGGCAGGAGAGCTGCTCAATTCTAATACCTTAAATATAGTGCAGAAGAACTAGTGTATGTTTTATTACATGACAAAACCCAGGTACGTATATATACAGTCTCATTTCATCCTTGTAAACCTACTTATAAGTATTCAAAATAGAGTATGACCAGGCCTACCTCCAAAATTTTGTTCTTCCCCATATAGTGTGGAAACAAGTTTTAAAAATATGAATGTATATGGAGAAAGCAAACCGTTAAACTAATTTTAAATATGAGCTCTATGTCTGAAATACTACAAATCAGCTCACTTTTGGAAAAGTAGCTATATTATTAGTAGTGAGGGTGAAGATTTATTTCTCTGTTAAAGTCATCTTTTCCAAATATTCTGTTCCCCTCCCCCCATTACTTTGTGGCACTCATTTTATTTCACTACATCAATGATAATAGCCCTAAACTGGAACTAATGGTAGAAAGAAGCTGACACTGCAGCGTTCCAAGTTAAAAGTGGGTAAATACAGGGCTTTCCCTTGAAGGAATTGATGGAGCTTCAGAAGGACAGCCTTTACACCCCACTGCCGGTGATCCATTCTCCACATACCCCTCAGTTTATCTCCAGCTCTTGGACCCAGGCAGCATTTGCAGGCAAACCAAAACAAAATGAGTGTCCCTGATTTTTCAAGTATGGATACATGTAGGCCATTCTTTGATATTTGTTCTTATCGGTTTGTATTGATAAATTTTCTTAAGAGAAAGAGCAACTTGAGTAAAGATTTTGATATCAGTCTTGTTTCTGAGTGTAGCACTTATGTCCATCTGAAGGGAAGAACTTGCTCAGAGGCTTGTCTTAAAAGGCTAGATAGGAACCTGGTGCCATTTGGTGCTAGGCCCCACTGACAGATTTACTGCCTGCTGGGAGCTGTGGCCGCGGCTGATGGAAGTGGCAGGTGAGGCTGAGGCGCAGAGGATTCCATGCTTCGTGCATGTGTGTGACTGGCAGCGTTCAGGGTCATGGAGGGGCAGGCCTGTGTTTACAGTCAAGATTTGTGTGTGTGTGTGTGTGTGTGTGTGTGTGTCAGGGCGGGGGGAAGTTATTTTTCTCTTCCTTCCTGGCAAAGAAGCTCTTTTCACTGCTTGGTTAGGAGACATTTTATCAAATAACCAAACTGAAGACCAGCACCGGAGCTTTAGAAACAGTGCAATGATTAGGCCTCACAGCAGTTCTGTATCATGAAAGAAACCCACAATGGCCAAAATTTGGACACACTTGTTCTCAGTGTAAACTCATGATGGGTAGGGTATGAGCATGATGAGAATGTGTTAATGAAATGTAGTATGCAGAATTTCAAACTTACCTTGTTCATAAAGAATTAACCTTGAGCTTAAAAGCTGTACTGGTTGGGGCCTCCCCTGGTGGCGCAGGCGGTTGAGCACTGCACTGTGAAGCTGTCCACAGCCTCAGCAGCGCCAGTTCGATCCTGGCCAGCCCGGCGAGGTTCCCACATGGCGTGGCAGACCTCTCCTGTCGCGCCTGTTGCTCCCCTCAGCAGTGTATTCGTCAGTCTGTCTTCTGTTCTCCGCTCTGTCTCTGGTGAATCCTCTCACCCTCCTGTGTATCTGGCCTGTACCCTGGTTCTTGTACAAATAAATAAAAAAAATAAATCCTTTTTTAAAAAAAAGCTGTACTGGGTACTTGTTGGAGACCTGCTGCTGATGGGCAGTAATGTCAATGCACTTGTTAGGACTTGTAAGTACACCCAGGCCATGGGAAAAGAGGGCCTCTTTCGGGACGCAGATCTGTGTATTTGAGGGAAAGAGGAATGAGAGTACCATGTAGGAGAAGAGTGACTGAAATTAAGGTCATGTGCAAAATTATTCAAATAAAATTCCGCACAAGCTATTCTGCAGTCATTCCTCTGGTATGTGGTGATCTAAGATGTGCCACATGTTACTAATTTCCCTTAGAAAAATGATTTCTCAGTCCAATTAATTAGGGAGCATCTCCACTTTTAAATTTGGACACTAAATTGGTGACTAATTTTTGGATGTTGAGAATATATATATATATGTATATATATATATATATATATATATATATATATATCCCCATCCAAACTATGTTTATTGAGGTAAAGTTGGTTCACATCCACATATCTGCTTTGGGAATTGAAAGGTTTGAAGCTCTACAAATACGTACTTTCACAGCCTGCCCACCACCAGCACCCCAACAATCCACCACCATGTTCCATGGCTCCTACCCTTCCTCATTCTCATCTGCCACCCTCCCCCTCTGTTGCCTCAGCTTTGCAGAGTTTAATATTGGCTTCGTTTTGACTGACCCTTCATTATGTTTCTCTGTATTCCACATGTAAGTGAGGCCCTGAAGTATGTACCTTTCTCCTTCTGACTTGTTTCACTTAGCATTACCCTCTGCAGTTCACAAACTGATAGCTGATGAGGGAGTAAAATTTTATAAAAAGATATTGTGTAGTTAGAATGGCTGATAACTTTCTTTTGTTACAGATACAAGGTGCCTTAACCCCAGCTTCTTTAACATCAATTGTTATGTTTTGTGACTCAATAGCATTGACCTGCACTATTCCTTCCTGAATCCACAGCTCGGAGCCTGGAGCCTGGAACCTGTCCCATGGGTGCTTGGTGAGTGTGTATCAAACTATATTTTAAAAGTATTCTAAATGCAGCATGTGTGCCAAAGCTTCCAATGCTTTTGTTCTTTTGAGTCGTGGACTTCTAATGCCATTCCCACTTGGTGGTCCACTTAACAAGTGCATGCTTGCTTTGATGTGTCTGGGAGGAGCTGGATAACTGACTGCTCACTGGCAGGTGGATGTGTTTTTTGGTTTTTGTGGGGACAGTTTTTTGTTTTTTAATTTATTTTCTTATATCATTGTTCATTTTTGTACGGTAATTGGTTTCTCCCCTTCGGTGTGGTCTAATTCTCCCACCACACAGCTCCCGTGATCCATCACCATAGTCCCTCATGCTCTTCCCTCCCTGCTTTGATCCGCCTCCTTCCACCCTCCTCTAATGGATGCTTCAGATCTATGGTCAGCTGGCAGATTTTGTTTTTTCCCTGATCTTTTGTTCGGTTTCTTTATAGTCAACATATAAGTGAAACCATCTGATATACATCTTTTTCCTTCTGACTTAGTCACTCAGCATAATCCCTTCTAGCTCCATCCATGTTGCTGCAAATGGCATGAGTTTACCTTTTTTAATCACTGAATAGCATTCCGTTGTGTATATATACCACAACTTTTGATCCATTCATCTGTTTTAGGGCCTTTGGATGGTTTCCATATCTTCGCTGCTGTAAATAGTGCTACAATACACAGAGGAGTGCAGGTTTCCTTTCAAATTAGTGTTTTTGTGTTCTTTGGGGAGATTCCTAGAAGTAGAATTGCTGAATCATGTGGTAGATGCAATTTTAGTTTTTTGAGGTAAGTCCACACAGCGTTCCATAGTGGCTGGACTGGCTTGCATTCTGGCGGGGACAGTTTTGCAATCACTTCATAATAATAATGGACTGCTGCTAGGGAGGGGAGTTTGCAACTCTGCTAAGTTAAGCTCTAAGTAATGTTTTTGTTTAACACGTGGAGCTTGGGGTTGGTGTGGTAGGCTGACATGCTATTACAAGTGGGGAGTTAGGAGGAAACCCGACAAAGAGGAAAAGAACATGGAACTTTTGGAGAAACTCAGTGGAGTTCTGTGTAGTCCTATAGTAGGACTACATTTAAAAATGTTGATGTAGCACCTTTCATATGACATGTTCTCTTAACATTTTTTAAAGTAAAGTTTTCATTTTTGTGTATGTATCTGCCTCTTAGCAGTGTGTGTGGTTCACAAAGTCAAGTAGCATCCTTAGCTGATATGTAGTCCCTGACAGCAGATGATCAATAATTATTAAACTAATTACAGAAATGAGTACATGTAGATTCTTAGCATGTATATTGGTAAACCATATACACATGTGTGTAGCTTTATATATGTAATTGTATATGTATATAACATTGCATATTACATATTTAGTGGTATACATGTATGACATTGGTGTATTTTCTTTTCTGGCTTTTATGATAGTAGAATAACATTCAGTGTGATGCACTAGTTGAAAAAATAAGCAAAGAACAACATAAGATCAACCACATCAGAGCTAAGAGAGTTTGCGAGAGTTTAATGATAGACAGTAAGGTGTCCCAAAGATTTGTCTCCCACTGTTTTTGGTGGTTCTTGGAATGTTTATTCTCTATGGACCTATTGTTGTTTCCATTTCTTGAAAAAGGAATGGAAAAATGTTAATGACTTCACTTTTCACATAGAGCGAACAGGACCCAAACCCTTCTGTATATACCTTCAGGTGAGAAGTCCTCATCCATCTTACCAGGAAACATCCTTGTGTCCATTCCTCCCCTTTCTGCTTCACTCACTCACACTCACACTCACACACACACGCATGCACACACATGCCAAAATTTAGGGCACAGTGACAGTATGGAGGATCTAACTAGGATATACCTGATGCTTATTTAACATAATGTCTGTTCCCAAATAAAATGCAAAGTTGGCTTAAGGATGTTTCTTTCAGAAGCTGAGGAAGTGGATGGAGGAAGTCCAGGGGGCTCCACGCATGGATCCCCCATTCTTTACTGCACTAAGCCTACTCGTCAACCACCTTGAGGCTTTATCCTGAGAACACTTGTGATGCATTTTTTATCTCAGGATCCTGAGAACACTTGTGATGCATTTCCTAAAATGTATTTTTCTTCTCTTATCACATCACACTAGGTCATTTTCATTATCAAATCGTTTATTTGAGATTTCATCAGAGTTTCAGTTTGCTTATTTTAACCGTGTTAGGGACAAGTTGAGTGGAATGTTCATAATGTAAACAACTGGAATCACTACGTATGCTTCTTGCTGGAATTAGAAATTATTTCTGCATTCGGGCAATACAATGTAACTATTTTATAATAAGCGTGGGTATATGTTAAGTTTTGGAATCCATTTTGACAGCTGCCAATAATTTAAAGTCTTCAGTACTACATAGAGCATATACACTATAATCATATTGCATGGAAGGACATACTGGATGGATTTGGAAATGAGATTTTATCCTCTATATTTCATAGCTATTCATATCTCTCCCAAGACCCTTCCTCATGGAAGACTAGTTCTCAAGCTCATATATTACCCTTAATCATATCAATGGTCAATATTAACCTTCCAGTTAGACATCAAACAAAGGCGAATGGGGACTCTTCTCTCTGTCTATTTGTAAAGCTTTTGAGACAACTCTTGAAGGGTTTGTTAGAAGGAGCATCGTGAGTTTAGACATTTATTGCAGGGAGCTTGTCTACATCCATATTGTCGGTACAGTGATACGTAGTGTCACTTTTATCTTCCATCATGCCAGCGGATGATGCCTAATTCTCAATATGGTCTGATGTATAATTTGCTGTGCACAAATCTCCTGTAGCAGTGTTCAAATAAGCCAGGAGGTTGATAAGAAAGCTTGGATCTGATACAGGGTTCTGGGCTAGCACATGCTCTAGATTATTGGTTTTACAAGTAATTATGGTAGAAATATATCGATGCACTACTGAATCTTACCTGGGTGGCGGGGGAGAAGAACTTTAGTTTGTTCAGATGCCTTATGATTTTCATGTAGCAGGATAATACTTTGGGATTAAATTGAACAATGTAAAGCAATCCTTGAAGCATAATTAAGGGTATTTGGAGAGACAAGGACCACAGTTGGGAGTGGATCTCTTTCATAGAACTTCTTTGTCCAGGAAGGCAAAATGTTTTATTATGAGGGACACTTGAAGAAAATGGTAATTTTTACATGATCATCAAAGATTATAGCTATTGCAAATAATAATTCAATTTTTTAAAGCACCATATTTACTGGCTTTCTTGAAGATGTTTGTTTCACAGAGAAATACATTTCTACAGAGTCCTTGAAATTATTACATTAAAAATTTGGATTTTGGCCAAAGAGCAGTCTGAAAACTATAATTTTATATTTTTATATTTAACAGTAGTGAACTAAATTAGAGGGATTATCATTTGTCACCACTACTAAAGCTTGTCATCCTCAATTTGTTTTGTGTAAAGTGATACCAGTTAGTTACCAAATATTTTTTAACCAAGTATTTGTGTTTAGTGCTGAACCCAGATTATTCTTGATCAAAACATCATTGAAAAAACAAGCTGATTGATAGGATTTTAAAACAGAAAACAAGAATAAAGTCAAATTTCCAATTAGAGGAATTGTGTCTTTAAATAGAGAAAAAATAAGTAGAATTGAGTGTCTGAGATAACCTCCCCTCCAACCCCCTTTTTAGTTGTTGGACTTGGCAGTGTCTGGCTGGCAGTAAATCTCACCACAGCAGGCACATGTCTCAGCGGTGCTCCCTGCAGTGATGGGAGATGGTTCTGTTTCCTGGGACAGAGCTGTGAGCTCACAGTGACTCCAACTTTGAGTTGGAGGTTGGGAAAGACCTGGTCTCTCTCACACAACATAGGGATGGTACAGGCTGTCTGGGTTGGAGGGGTAACTAGATCAAAGGGCAAGATTATCTGACTTCTCTTCAGTGGGCAGGCAGGAAATGTGAGTCTCTGCAGAGCTGTGATTTCAGGCAAGTTCAGGGGCTCCAGTTGTCTGGTGAGAGGCCGCCACAGGGGCCCTGCTGTTAGCGCCACATCCGGGATTTGCTCATGGCAGTGATGATACAGTGGAAGGGGCATTGGTGGCTCTGTGCTCAGTGAGACTTCACATCTACCAAGCAGTAGGACACACACTGCAGAGCGGTTAAAATGACATGATTTAATTTAATGTATAGCATAACATGGATGCTATAAATGGAAAAATTGATCATCATTTAATTTCAAACTGGTATCAGTTTGAACACACTCCTGATAAATTCTAATTCTATCTAAGCATCCCCAATTCTTTCTATTTGATTTCGTTTAAGGAAAGAAAACAAAAAGGAAAAAGATAAATTCCTCTTTTTGTAAAAAATTACGTACTAGAAATGTGCTTGAAAAAAACCTACATTATGTTGGCTGTTTCCTCACTGTTTTACCTCTATAACATTCATCTTGAAATGTGAAACATCATTTTATGAAAAATATCATTATGGAATAGAGGTAGAAGACTAATTTTACTAAATTTTATGAAGTTATAAAATACTTCGAAACTGGGTTTTACTTAGCATCGTAACAAGTAGTTTTCTCCCATTCCCTGTTTTGTAGCTTCCAACCTAATTTCAGAAAAAATTAATGAGCATGGCAAAGAAGGACAGTATCTTATTTGTTCACTCTGTGAAATGGGTATTCAAAATGATAAACAATTTTGATGATGTAATTTAGCATGGTACCTTTTAACTTTTGAGTGAATTCCAGCTACGTATTTTTGTTTCATTCTAAAAATAAAAGTGTGTTTCAATTTTTTTTAAAGGTTTTTATTTAGTTATGCATACAAGAACTGGGGTGTAGGCCAGAGGTGGGGGAAGAGGGGGTGAGAGGATTCACCAGAGACAGAGTGGGGAGTGGAACAGGCAGATCTACTGAAATACACTGCTGAGGGGAGCAGCGGGTGAGACCAGAGAGGTCTGCTGCGCCATGTGGGTAGCTTCCTTGCCGGGGATCGAACTTGTGCTGCAGTGACGCAGACAGCTTCATAGGTTGCATCTTAACCCCTTGTGCCACCAGGGAGGTCCCCGTGATTCAGTTTTTAATATGCATTATATGATAGATGAACACAATGTGGTCCAACTCAGCTATTGAACTGGAGAGCTTCTCTTTGTCTCATGTATATGATACTTTCTTTGCTTTTGCATTTCATACTTATTTTTTCCCTAAACATCATTATCTCTGCTGTCCCCAACAATGGCTCAGAGGAAACAAATGCTAATTAGAAAACAATGCACTGAAAAAAAATTTTTTTTTGAGAATGGCTTTGGTGAATGCCTTGACTCAAAATTTAGCACTGAGTTGAACTGAAAGTTTTTGTTCTACCTTGTTCCATTCCCATATTCCTTCAGGATTTATTAACCTCCTGTTATGTGCCAGGTACCGATGTACACATAAATATGAGTGCAGCGTATCTCCTTCCTACAGTGGGGCACTGTGGAGAAGTTCACATGACCTCTCTCTTAATTCTCTACTCTGTGCTTCCCTGTTCTGCTGGTCTTTAGGATGGGTAGTAAGTGCTGGGAAGATAAATGTATATATACAAAGGGTCTCTAAATGATCCACTCCCCACCTCTTGCCCGAGCACTGTTAAAAACTGCTGTTAGAAGTTTACAGTGTTAAGGGGGAGGGAGGAGAGATAAATAATCACGACCCTCCAGGTGAAATACTTAGAAGGACGTGTCCAGATATTACCACTGTAGTGTTTCGTTGACATGGTTGGAGAGCAGAAGCAAAGCAGAGGGATGGAATTTCTCCTAGATTTCCCCATAGATGGCAGATTTTCAGAAAAACTAATTTTAAAAAGGATTGAAATAAAAAAATGTATCCCACTACTTTGATGTTTGTCAGGCACTTCACTGGCCATTTTCATGATTAAATTGAATGCTGTTATTGATAGTTATTGATAGTGAGTTATTGATAGTGATGGGCATTTTAAACATGGGCTGACATAGAGTTTCCAAGGAGAATAAAATCAGCTACATTTGTCATAATAGAATTAAAAAAATACAAATTGTTAATTGAATAACATCAATCATAAGCATTTTACTCTGAGCATAAAAATACGACTTTTTGTCTTTTTCATTAAGAAAAAATCTATATATGTAGCCTGGAGAGGATGAAAGTGTCGGGTTTTACATTTAAGGATTTGTGCTTTATGAACCTTGATACATTAATGCTTCCTCGGGGACTCTTCTGGATGAGTGCACGCGCAGGTGGCCCATTGAATTTATAGACACAATAACTGAATGGGAGAAATAAGAGGTCAGAGCAAGGGATGCAGCTGCCTTGGCCACTTAACAACTGACATACGTTTTATGTGACTCAGCCCTGCACTGAGACACCGGAGACACTCTTTCCCGGGACCCGGCCCGTGGCCTTAGGCACTCGGCCCTTCCTCCACCAAAGACCAAGCAAGGCTCTCAAGGGCTGCTTTGTCAATTTTGAGCTGAACAATTTAATGTACAATAATTTATACTCTTCTGCAGCTCCTTGAGATGAATGAACATCTGCTAAATGCAACTTCACTTTGTAATTTTTCTAAAGTGTGTATGAGTTAAATGATTCAGGAGCCTGGAAACTTGAAAAAAAAAAAATGGCAACAAAGTGCCTGTATCTGAAGAAAGTTTGAAAAAAAAAACAAAACCAGAGAACTTGCTTTTGAAAGTTATAGTGGGAATTTTATCACCTGGAGTATAAACACCACTTGGGGGTGGGGATGGAGTGCTGTGTCCACAATATCCTCAAGAACGTTGGGCTGTCTGTTACCCAACGTTGTTGATAATAAAAGAGATTGTGTACATGGCCCGTGCACGCACGCGTGCACACACACGCGCAGGCACACACACACAATCTAAAACTTAATAGTTAGAAAATTAGTCATTGGCAAATACTTCTAAAGCCCTCTGCTAGTGCCACTGTCTTCAACATGGGGGTACCTTAGAGTACCTCTTTTTCTAGCAAGGGATATGGTCCTGTAAAGAGAGATGAGAGATGAAAACAGGAGACAAATGGAAAGAATTAGAGAGAGCTGTGAAACAAGTAACTGAGAAATACAAGAAAAGAGGCAAAGAGCTGTCTTCCTCACCATTGCTTCATTATTTACCTGCAAAATAATTGACTAAGGTACTGGTGTATTTTTTTTTTTTTTGCACTGTTACTTTTCCCCAGATTTGGGTGGACCTCGGGAAGTTTATTTTTTTTAAAGTTTTATTTTTTTTGCATAGAAGAACTGGGGTGCAGGCCAGAGGTGCGAGGACGGGTGTGTGAGAGAGGATTCACCAGAGACAGAATGGGGAGCGAAACAGGTGGACTGACTGAAATACACTGCTGAGGGGAGCAGTGAGTGAGACAGTAGAGGTCTGCTGTGCCATATATGGGTTAGCTCCCTGGCTGGGGTCAAACTCAGACCATGGCAGTGCTAGCGCTGAGACTTAACCCCTAGGCCACCAGGGAGGTGCTCAGGAGGTTTGTTTAGAGGGCAGAATAGAAGCTATTTGCACATGACCTGTGTTTTGGATGTTGTTGTCTGGAAGTTTGAGCCCTTTGAGGAGACAGAGGTGGGAAGGAGGTGGTTGCTTGAGACAGGGGTGGGCCCAGCAGCCAAGGATCCCAGCTGGGAGTTAGGAAGTCCTCAGAAGGCAGTGCCTGGAGACAGTTGGGCCCTGGAGGCAGGCCCTTGGTGTCAGCTCACTGTCTCTTGTTTACTGTGCAAGAGGCCAATGGGTTGCCAGGGCTACGGGTATACTTGGACAAGGACATCTCTATACCAGCCATTTCAGAGAGGAGTCCAAAGTTGTCTTCCTGAAGTACTGACCCTGCATGGGACTTCTGTTACATTTGGGTTGTGTTCTTGGAGTGTCCTTTTTCAGTACTACCAAGTCCATGTTTCCCACTTCTGTTGTCTCACTTTTAACAGTGAAACATATTTGTAGGGTTTTTTTTTTTTTGGTATTTGTGTGCATATCTACACACATATGTACAATTTAGTATTTTCTACCTGTTTTTTTTCCATAAAGGAGTTGAGATAATTTAGACAACTGGGGATATTATCAATTCCGTGATAACTTCCTTTCCACATTGAACAACAAAATAAAGCTAAATTTGAGACAAGAGCTTAAATTTATCCATTGTTTAGGACAAAGGGGCTATCAAAAATCAAGAATATAAAAAATTGCCATGGGTTGGCACTCTGCTATGTTCATGTAGCAGTTAATGAACTTGAGTTCTGATGCTAGACATACTGATGTCAGGCAGAGATATTTTTACTTGGAAATTTATTATATGCAAAAACTAATAAGCTAAGAATAATTGAATATGTGTAATAGAGTGAGATATAGATGTTGTTCATCATGGAGGAAGATAAAGAAGGGATGTAAGTTCAAAACAGCTGCCAATATTGCCTCAAATGTTTCCTTAAGGCTTGTAGAAGAGACTGCTCAAAAAGGAGCCACTTGCAATGCATGACTATTTATATTTGAATGAATTAAAATTAAGTGAAACTTAAAATTCAGTTCTTTAGTCTCACTGGGCATGTTTTAAATGCCCAGTAACCTCCCTGGTTCTGTTGTGGCAACAGAATCAGCAGCTCAAAAGGTCAATATCCAGTAGATTTGCCATTGAGTTTTACTCATCTAGTTTTTGTATTATTCTGTTAGTAGGTATGTCTGGTTGCGAAGGGTAATTGATTGACTGGCCTTGTTTGGAAGAGGTTAGCTGTTGACCAGAGCCAAATCGCAGGTTTTTCTAAGTGGTAAAAATGTATCCCCAAACAATTAAGAGTGTATGCATACTTGACTGGAAGGGTAGTCATCTGAGTATTGTGTATATAGTACTAAAACATTGGAATAATAAGTATCTAGCAATTCAAGGTTATGTAAATAAATTGTTATAGCATATAGTGGATCACCCTGAAAGAATTAAAATTGATGAATTAGTACTGGAAAATGTTTGTGATATAGTTTTAATTAAAAAATACAAAGTAGGTATTTTAGTATCATTTCTATATGAAGATTTTAATAAAGCATTTTTTTCTTGGTAGCAAGATTATGAATAAGTAAAAGTTTCTTCTGTTTTCTTTCTTTACTAATTATCTGCAGTGGACATATATTACTTGTGATATGATACATCAGAATATTGTATACCTATTCTAATCTTATCAGTATGTATTTCAGTTAATAGAAAGTTACATGATAAAGTCCATACTGATTAGTTATTTCTTTTAATCATGCATTCTACACATCTTTCCATGTCAGTACATATTTATCAACCTCATTCTTTTAAAGCATATACTATGAATATGCTCTTTTATTTCATACATGCACAATAGTTTAACCAACCCTGTACTGACAGGCAATAAGGTTGTTTAATGCTGCAATAAAACTTTCATATGTACCTCTGCATACTTGTCAGGATATTTCATAAGAAAAATTTCAAGCAATAGGATTTGTAGACCAGACAAAATATTAATATACTACTATTAAAAAGTTAGAGGGTTATTTGCCATTTGTTCCCTTTATAATCTATCAATGTGGACGCATACTGTCAGTATGTGATTGGCCTGTTTCCCTAGAGCCTCAAAAACACTGCTTATTTTCCATAACCACATTGCTCAAAAAGGAAGCACTAGCACTGCATAACTATTTATATTTGAATTAATTAAAATTAAGTGAAACTTAAAATTTGGTTTCTTAGTCTCACTGGTCATATGTTAAGTGCCCAGTAACCACCCTGGGCCGTGTGTGGCTGCTGTAGAGGACAGCAGACATGGCCTCTTCCGTCATCTCAGAAAAGTCTGTTCTGTGCTCTTCCCATTTTAACCCTTGTTGATGTGGCAAGTGGAAAACATCTTGCTTGATTTTCATTTCTTTAATTTATTAGGTGGATGATCTGTTAATTATAGTTGTTTCATTTTCTATGATTTGCCTTTTCTTGACTTTTGCTCACTTCTATAATTTATTTTTGGCCCTTTTTATTTTATAAGATCTTCATTGACCTTGTACAAGCCCTGTTTATGTGATTGTTGGAGATGATATGTTTCACTAGATGATAGAACACATTTCCTGATATCTTTATATTTCAAAGTCCTCATTTCTTATGTATTTATTCATTCAGAAAATCTGTAACTCTGTATCAGATATCATTACCTCCACCACAAACTATTTATATTTAAATTAAATTCAATGTGCAAACAAATGTAAGAGAACTAAATCAGTTCAACTTTGAGATTTTTCATCTAAGAATATTGAATTAGTTTTTAACTTTAAGGAAGTGCCTTATATTTTTATGATCATCAAGATCATGTAAAATATTGTTTTTGAACATCCACCTAAAATATGTTAATTTATTAAGTGTAGAACCTAATGTGCTTAGCTTTGTGTTTTTCAAAAATTCTAATGAGAGTATCTTTGTTCACAGGCAGAATGAGGGGCACCTTGAGACCCCCAAGACTGCATGCTCTAAAGAGGTTCTGCCATATTCTGATCATTCTCTTCTTGTGAAAAAAATTTAATAGGATTAGTGTGCACAGAAAGAGGATAGAAGGAAGGATAATGGTTTCCCAATAAAACACCCAAAGTTACAGGGGTGCATGCCCAGCCAAACAAGAGTTGCCCCAAAGTGGGGCCACTGAGATCCAAAAAGGTTGCCACAAGTCTAAGGCACCTTCTGGTGGGGACCTGTAGGGAAGAGGCAGAAGAGGCCAGGCCAAGAAGAAAAATCAAAGTAAATCAAGGTAATGGCTACCAGTGTCAGCCTCCCTGTTTGTGTTTCACCCATGTCTCTTCCAGGTGTCTCTACTCAATGTTCTCAACTCCATGTCTCCTTCCATGTCCCCCAAGTCCAAAGCTGAGAAGCAAGTGTGACTTCTTCGCACATCTCTCTGTTCCACATGCCTCCTCCAAACCTTCCCTCTTAGCTTTCCCTCCCTGCTCAGCACCACCCTTCATTAGGTGGAGCAGAGAACATGGAACCTTCCCTTTTCAATGAATATTGCACTGAAATACCTTTACACATTTCCCAAAGTAATTGTTAAAAGCATTAGTAGGACATAGCAGTACACAAAAAGCCATATGATGTACCACATTTAATGTCACAGATTTGTAAGCAATTGAAGAAGCTTAAGTAGTCTCTAATTTGTTTTAACATAAAATCACATTTTTAGCATAGAATTCAATTTCAGAATATTTGAAATCATCCAAGAAAACTTTAAAGGGTTTTATTTTCCCCCATATTTATACATTATATGCCAATGATTCTTGTACATTTCTGAGGGCACAGGGAACATCCCCTCTTGTCTCTGGGTTCTTCCAAGGCTGGCTGAACAAAGAGATTAACATCAGACAGAGTCACAGGAACAAAAGACCAAATTTAATTACATACTTAGAGATAATTTACATGGCTCTAAATTCTAACTGATAGACAACCTGAGGTGCAACGAGGGTTTATATTTTGTGCTAAGGGACCTGGCACATCAAGGAGAGAAGAGGGGGTATCACATGAAAAGAGACAGTGACTTCATATGACAAAACCCTGCCTCTAGATGTTTGCCCTCTTAATATAGGTTCCTCTGATGAAAAAGATTGTTTCTGGAGATATCCCAAAATCTAGGTAGTCTTCATTCTTTAAGCAATGGTAGCACTTTCTCCTGAGGCCTATAGACCTCAATTGACCATAGTTTCACATACCAGGATGAAATCTGTTGGAAAAGGCCTACTCTGGACATGTTGGAAAAAGCCTACCTATTTGGGGGAGAACTGTCATCTATAGAGTTTGATTATTTAGGCTCCTGGTTAACAGATCACATAATGAATAGGTTTTTGTATCCTAATGCAATGTGAAATATTAGCTGTGTCCCCCAAACTCACTCCACATTCCTCTGCTCCATTTTCAAAATCACCCCCTTGCTCAAAGGCTCTCATCAAGTACATTTTGTGTATGCTCCTGCTTGTCTAATTTGTCCAATATTTGGCACAGTTTTGGAGGCAGTAAAAGACAACTTTGACTAAGTGCCTTTCACTAAGTGCCTTAATGCTTGTTTGGGATAAGGAATCCATCCCTCTGCTGCCTTCATGTCTGAATCTGGGGTTCAGTAGGTGGGCCCTTGATGGTGCACCTGCTTACCTTTTCCCCAGTGAACTCCCTGGGATCACATCTTCAGTACTTTGTAGTCTAAGCCCTTTTCAAAATGAAATCTTGCCTTGAACATTGTGAAGATTTAAACCCCTAACTTCACTAATATCTTTTTTTTTTTTCATGGAGAAGTTGAATTCGTTATAAATGCACAACCACGCTGGCTAATGTATTGCCTCATTCTACCTCCTACTTCTACTTCAGGTCCAAGATTCTGTTCCCTGCCTCAGAGGTTTTCCCTCTGTTCAAATTTGTGTCAATGCCTCTGCCTACTCAAAAAACACTCATAGCAGGAATCTAGAAAACTTAAATAAGGGACCAGGAAAATGAATAACTATAAGAACGTGAAAATCAAAATCAACAAAAAAACTATGAACCAGAGACACTCTTTGGGGGGTGGGGGTCGAAGGGGAAGGATTGGGGTCAGAATGGGGGGGTTGCAGTTGTATGGGGAATATAAAAATAAAATTTATTATTAAAAAAAACAAAAAAAAACCACTCTACACAGACTCAATTAGTAAAACCAACTGGAACACTGGCTCATGATCCCCCTGGACCCCAACTTAGGCATTTAGTTTGGATTATTGGTAATTCCACTTGGTTCCACATCCAGTCATTTCACTTTTCACAGATACAAAAATATCCCAGTTCCAAATACTTGCCTTTTCTGAAGGCCACTGTTCAGGGACTGTCAAACATTTTATCTGAGACTATGCAGTTCATGATGTTATCATATCTTCTTGGACAATTCAGCTTAATCATTAAATTATCTTTTCATGCAGTTTGCAAGTCAGTTTTAAATTTCTAAAGAGGGGAATCATGCCTAGCTGTGTCCCTGATTGTTGTGGAAGGCTTATGGTTATTTCTTAGGGAAAGATCCTGATACATGATTCGATAAATTCTAGCATACTTACAGGGTCACAGCACGAATTATTTGAAATAGGACCTGACATGGTATTCTGCCTACTAGGGTTACATTTTTTCCTAGCATAATTCCTTGCATATACTATTCAATATTTGTTATTTGGTTAATGTATATGAATGATATATGAAATGCATTGTTAGAAGAAGTTTTCTTTTAATTTGTTTAAAATCACTATTATTCACAGGAAACTTTTGAATGAATTGCTTTTGTGAAAATTCTTGACATTCATAGATTGTATCAGGGAGAACTTTCCTACTCTGTGCTTAGTCTTTTCAATACTGCACCTGAAGGGGTCACTCATGCACAGGACAAATACTCTGAGCAGCATAGACTTTTGATTTGAACAGTAAAATATCTTTGAATGGTGTTAGAAACATTTTGTGTCAATTCCGAGGGGCAGAATGGTTGAATTCTTTCTGTAAATAAAGTTTGTTTTCCTGATGAGTGCATTCAAACTTAATGCGGGATATTCTTGTCAATTCTGAAAAGTTTTTATTTCCTTGACACTTTCCTAGAAGCTTGTTTTAAGGACAGGAATGAAAGGCAGAGCACAGAAGCATTAAAGATATTACGCTTTTGAAAACTTTCAAGGAAATGAGAGCAAAGTTTTTAGCCTCTATTTCTTCATAAAGAAAGTATCTTTTTAGAAGACAAGGTGAGAAAGATTGTAATTTTGTTCATATAGTTAAAGTTATTTGTATTTTTATTCTCCACAATGTAGCTCAAGAAAAGTATCCCCTTGCTTCACGGTTTATGATTAATTTCAGTGTAGGAAAGAATGTATGAAAACAAGCAGTTCTCTGCAGTTCAATATTGCTATGATAAAATCTTTTCATGATAATGACTTTTTCCCATTAAAAAATGGGATTGATTAATTTCACACAAAGGAGATTGCCTCAAGAATCCTATCAGTTGTATGATTGTTGTGTAATTTATTCTATTTTTTTTAAAAAGTGTATGCCTGAAACTCCTAGTTCAATGAATATATGATGAAAGTTCTCATTGCTTTTGAAATACTTTCAGTCCATCTGTGACCAGATATTAGGTAGAAAGTCCAGTTTTTCCACACCTTTGGTGAGTAGTTTTCTTTATTTGTAAACTTAAATCAAGGTTGATGTTTTAAAGTAGCTTTACGGGAGAGGTATGATTACACTGCTAGGTTCCTTATGTTTGACACTTGCATTTTTTAAAGCAAGCAATACTCATTGATTACTTGGAAAGTTTCTTTATGCTTTGTTAATTTGATAGACCAGGCAATTTATTAGGTGTTTCCTGTTTTTAACTGTAGTCTGATTCTGAAGGAAATGAGCGGTGTCTGTGGCACTGCAGATGAGTCTGTGTCTGATGAGAGCCATGTGGGCCACACTCTCATTTTTCATAAGTGCTGTCATTTTACAGATGTATGACCTTTTTCTTCTTTCTTCAGAGGAGGAGGGGCTGGGGGAACAAGATAATGCACAGGGTTCATTTGAGAAACTCTTGGAGGCAGATACACAAATCATGTCATGTAAACCAGAACAGGCTAAGGAAACCTCACATCTCTTTTCCGAAGACTATAACAGATAGGACAGAGAAAGATGGAGTCAAAGATGATTAGGAAAACAGGAATGGTTAATGGATAACAGCAACGTGGCGCCAAGCTGTTCATTCCATGTCATAAAGATATGAAGCCACACAAACAGAGGCAGGTAAAAGGTCTCTGAATGCATATCCAATCAATGCAGATGTAGATTTGGGCTTTCAGACCATTTGATGGAGTAGAATGTGAAATGTGGAGAAGTTTGTCATGGAATATTGAGCTCTCCCTGGCTTACAAGTTGCAGCACCAGCAGAGTTAGCTTCATAGATGTGTGGTATCACCTGCACCGTCCCACAGCACTCCACATTTATTTAATGCTCTGTCATCAACCTGCATTTTGGTTCTGCGTGCAAATTATGTAGCCAGTCCTGAGCATGTCTAGTACATTTTGGAACTGTGTTTCTTATGCCGCTAGTATATGACTTATATTTTCAGGTTCGCATGAAACCAAGGCTAATTTCAGTGACCTTTCTGTGATCAATAAGGAGAGATCTCTTAGGCACTAGCATCTGACACACCCTTACTTGCTCTAGGCCTTAGGGGTTTATTTAAGCAAGACCAAATTTAATGGAAAGTTGAGATCCTATCTGGAAGACTCACATCATAACTCATGTTCAAGATAGAATGAAAAAAAATTTCATTCTTAGATTGTGTTCCTAAGTAGAAAGTCTATTTTGCTCTCTAAATTTGATCAACTAACCCCCGTACATATCCGCAAACACACACACACACACACACACACACACACACACACCCCTAGTAATAAGTTTGGTGGTATAAATTACATATTGTATTGGAATCACTTTCATATTTTACAATATGAAAACAAATTGGATCAAACCTAAGTTTTAATATATACAAAGAGGTAAGAGGATAAGATCTCCTTATGCAACTCAATATCGTGATACTACTTCTTCATTGGAATAAACTTTTTATAATTTTATCATCAGACCATTAAAAAGTGTCCATGGAGAAAGTGCTTCATTTTGATTTCACTCTTGCTAAATTATTTTGTAATGTTGAACTATTATCTTTTTCACAAGCATTTAAACTAAGTCTTACCCTGAGCTCCACTGCTATTTTTGATGTCAGTTTCTCACTTTATTTTGAGACCTTTTTTGTTCCATTCATTGACTTTGTCCTATGATAAAATGAGATGTGAGGTTAACTGATGAAAGCCTAGTGAATTATCTCATCTGGGGTTTATTTGACTTCATTATTAAAGGGGATTCTCTAATCTGAGCATCTCAGCAGCAGCTTCTACCTTGCCTATATTACAAGCAACACCGGAGCCTTCCCTCCGCCTGCTGTCTCTGATGCAGGAGTTAATGTTTATTTTGGGGGGAACTACAAAGGGAGAGTCTCTTTCACTTTAGTTGATCTTTTTCAAAAAGAAGATAACACGCTCGCTCTGCAGCCACACAGATTGTATCTAACGATAAATGTGAAGAGTGACTCTGATAGCAATTAAATCAACTTTATACATTCATCTTAAAGAACACTCAATCCATCTAAATGCCTTCCGGCAGTGTCCAAGCCGATCGTTAAATGACAGTTGGTGAGCAATTTCTACTTTACAAATCAATTCCATACTAAGTTGCGGTATATGGTAAAAACATGTCATCTATTACATAGTTTTTAAAAAAAGACTCTTCCCCCAACCCAAACTGTTAATTATTGCACAGTCAAGGCCGCAATTAAAGGCCGGAGAGATTTGTCTAGTGAGATAACAGAGGGAGGAAAACAAGGACACAATCTCTCCGGGGGACAGTTACATCACACTTGATAGCTCTCTCATAGATGCTATTGTGTTTGTTCCTTAGCAGAATGTCCTAGTCAATAGATATGTAGAAATAAAGAGCAATTGAGATGTACATCTGCCTGGTTATTGGAAAGAAGATACCCTCTGAAAGGCCTGAAATGTTCCCCTCTATTCAAACACCTCTTCCTCTTTAGTTAATTTCTCAGGAAAATGTCATCGATTGGGATAAACTGTTCAATCATTTATTTATTCTTAGATAAGGGACTATAAACTCACTTAAGATAGACTCAGTAATTTGTTTAAGAAACATGGTTTTTCCTCATAAGATTAAATTTATCCACCAAAAGAGAGCTAAGACTAAAAAGAGTTTCTTAAGGCCAAGATAAGTGACTTAATGATATCCTTTTATTCCCATTACAAAGCTTGAAGGCTCTAAGCTTGCAGTTCTGAGGTTGGTTTTGGCTATCATTTTGAAATGGTTTTCCATGGCTTATAAAAGACGTTCCTTTTATTTTCAGCCTCTATTCAATTTTTGAAATTATTGATTTCTAAAAACAAGTATTTCCTCTCTTTTATTTCTTCCATGGTAGTCAACTTCTTGTCATACTCTTCTGAAGTCAAGGCCTTTGATACTGGATAAATCAATCCTCTAATTTACATTCTTTAATGTTCTTTTTGGATTGTTCCTCATTTAGGTAATTTCTTTGAAACAACTTCATTTTATATCTAGGTTATGTACATTTACATTTGTCCTTCAGCAGCATCTTGGTACAGAGGGACTGATTAATATCTACCTAGAAATTAAATTCTTTCTCATAGTTAAAATTCTTTGAAAATTCATATGAAAATTCTTTTTCATAGTTACTCTACTAGCATATGGTTTCTCTTCTTGACATTAGAGATAAGATATTTTCATGTGTTGATTAAAATCTCAAGAAAATACATGCAGAACTACAATGATACTGTATAACAATAGTGATGTTTGAATTAAATCTTGTTATGTCAAAAATATTTGGCAGATTTTTTTGGGTAAGTATAACTATAGTATCTACATACTTAGTCTTCCAATAAACATTTTCCTTACAGTAAAGACTGAAGATGGCTTAAGACATAGACACACCAAAAAAAAAAAATATTGAGGGAAGATGGGTTGGTGCTTGATTCTCTGTATTGTTTATTGTGAATTAGTCGAGACAAATACATTCCTGTTTACTAGTTCATAATAAATACAAATACTTTAAGAAACCAGCCACGGAATGTGAATGGAAGAGATTTTTGTGAATCCCAAAACCATATCTATGGGCATTACAGGGAACTGATCCTTCCTAAGATTTTAACCTTTCAATTAGACCTGATGTGCATGTCTATTGATTTACATGAAACTGAAAACACGGAGCTGTCCTTCTAGTGAGGGAATCTTCTTGAGCCATATTAATATGGCGCACTTAATCTTACATTTGTAGTGAGTCTTCAGAAAGGCCTGTAGATCCTAACCTAAGGCTTAAATTGCTACTCGCACAGATTTTGAGTATTAGGAAGCTCAATATTGTCATTGTGCTAGAGCGTGTTCCAGCTCTTCCTTCTGCACAAATGCACGGATATAATCTAATAGGATGTTGAGAGTTGAATCCGTATTTTGTGTAGTGCCTCCTGGGAAGCAATTCTGAGTTGAAATAACACAGCGAACTTTGTGCCCTGCACAGCAATATTCGTAAACTATCACGTTAAAGGTTCTTTGTGCAGGAAATTGAAAACAAAATACAAAAATAGTGTCTGTTATATTTAACCATAGGTTTGTAAAATTTAATATTCAAGTAACATGCAAATTAGAAAATAACATCCTAGGAACCAGTCAATCAAAAAATCCTGTGATTAAACAATTTGTTTGATAAGCATTCAAAGAGACCCCCCATATTCTCTCCCTTTGGCACAGTTGTTTTCCTTCTTATTTTCTGGGGCCTAAGGCATTTCATTTGCATTTTATTTGCATTTTGCCTTAATGGGAAAAAAGGGAAAGCAAAGAGATAAGAGGAAGAAAGAAAAAACTGTTCCAGATATCTAGCAGTAACCAATTCCTTGGTGTTAGCCTGTGCTTTTGAATATTTTATAATTTATAAACTGAAAACACATTATGCTCTGCTTTTCAAACAGGCTTTGTCACATGCCTTTCCTAAACCTTTTAAGACAGAAGGCTTGTGACTGGTATAAAAAATATGCATTCTTTATTTCTGCATCTCTCCTGCGGTGCTACATTGTGGGATTGGGAGAATAGAGGAGGTTAGGAGGAGGGTTTGAAGTGCCTGCTAATCATTTACAGAGGCACAACTGATGTTTAACTTTTTACTTTTATTGAAAGAAATTGATGTGGATATTTTCAAAATATCAAGAGAGCGTATGCTAAAGAATTCCTCTCCCTAACTTCTTGGTCATCATCTGGATGCCTATTTTGAAAGATACTAATAAGAGATTTGTTGAACCTCCTTCAATTAAGGTCAACACATCAGTTCTTAACAGGAATATGAGTTGAAGCTGATTCCTAATAGCTTCTGGAATGTAAAAGAAATGCTGACCTTTAGTCTAGATGTCAATGGAAGCAACGTCCAGAGCCAGAGTTTTGGTAAGAAATTTATACATTGCTGATAAGAGGTGGACATTGTCTCTGTGTTTCACATACTTCAATCCAGAGGTGTTGTTTCTAGTTTTGCTCTTTTAAGGCCTTTGCCACTTAACTCCCCTGCCTTTTATATGCTTGGCATGTATAAGAATTTATGTTGGCAAATTATTTTTATATGATCCAGTGGCTGCATGTATAATCGAAATGATTTCAATTGGCTTAGAGAAAACTCCCAAGTTAGCTGAAGAACACATCTGGGAACAGAAGCAGCACCGAAGAGGAGGGCAGATTCTGGCAGTTCTTTGAAAAGAATGGCCGTGTGCCATGCCGTGTCCAGACAGCTGCCCAAGAGCCAGGCAGTACAGGGATCCTGTACAACTTCAGCCCTTGAATTCTGCAGTGATAAGGCAGGCTCTCTGGATTAACAACCCTGTCATGGGTAACCCTCTGAAGTGCTTATTTGTTTAGAAGAAGAACCTCATTCATCATCAGGGAGTGACAGAAATGGGGGCTCTCTGACACTGTAGCTGAAGGCTACCTGGATGTATGGGCTCTTTTGGCACCATGAAAAGGGAGAAAGGGAGAAAAGACACCATCGCTATTCACTTTCAACAGAGTATTAATATGAAATGTCTTACACGTGTTCAAAAATGTCATTTTTTATGATGCCAATTTATCCCTTTTCATTATAAACCTCTCTGGGGAAGATTTTTTATGTATTTTTTTTATTGAGGTAACATTGGTTTACAATACCATCTATGATTCAGAGGTAAAGGTTCAGTCAGAGATGACAAGCATGGCTATTTTGTTAATAAATGTAAAGACACCCCAAAAGAAAAAATAAAGAACACTTTTGTAGAGTCTGAAATTAGCATTTCAGATTTTATTTACTTTATACTGTATCCTTTGAAATGTATTTTGTCAATTTTTCTAGTCAAGCATGAGAATCTGGTATTTATTTGTGAAAATAGATAAATAAAGACAAATAATTTTTCTTTTTAAAAATGCTGTCTGTAGTAGACAAAGGAAACAAAAAGTTTTGGGATAATTCCAGATTGTCTTTGATAGTATAAAATCTATAATGCTATGAAAATGGAAAAAGCTCAGAAGCAAAAATTATCATCTGAAGAAATGTCTGAAAATAATTGATATAAAAGATGAGAGACTTGAGTATAGATAACAATGGAATAATTTTCTACTAAGGTAAATTTTTAGTGCCATATTTAGATTAGTTATGATTGACAGTTAAAACTTATTCCTGTGATTTTGAGTATATGTAAATGAGATTTCGGATTTCTTTAAAACAATGACATATATTGCAGTTACTAATTTGTTTTCGATAGTGTATTCTGCAACCATAATACAGTGATATATTATGTATAAGCAAGAGTGCATATATATAAATGTATCCATATGTGTATAACTATAACCCATGGAATTCAAAGCATACCTGTATAGTCTAATGTCACATTCTATTGAACTCTATTGTATGGAGAATTACATGCTAATAATTATCTCACAGGTAGATGCTGTATGTCTAGTGTGTAAATGAGGGAGGTGAAGTTTAGAGGGATTACATTAACTTTTCCAAGGCCACGCAGCTGCTTTGGGTGGAAACTTGAAGGCAGGTAGACCTGGTCTAAAGCCCTTGCTGCTTACCATAGTCACAGTGTCTCCCTCTAATAGATCTACATGTATCGATCTGCACCCTTAACTCCTCTTTCCAATAATGTTGTGTGCCATGCCTTTCTCAAAGTACCTTTTCCGTACCCTAATGCCTCTTAGAGGAAAAATGAGACAAGACAAATACGATGGTTGACAGATTGCCGTCTAAGGATCAAACCCACTCTAAATGATTGAATCTTGGGGTCTCCCTTGTGGCACCTTGGTTGAGTGCTGGGCTGCAAAACTGCCTGCACCCTCTGCAGTGCCGGTTCCATCCCTGGCCACCGGCGAGGGTCCCACATGGCGCACAGACGTCTCCTGCCACACCCGCTGCTCCCCTCAGCAGTGTATTTTGTCAGTCTGCCTGTTCTGTTCCCTGCTCTGGCTCTGATGAATTCTTTCATCTCCTGCACCTCTGACCTGTACCCCGGTTCTTGTACAAATAAATAAATCTTTAAAAAAAAAAAGATCAAATCTTGGAAGTAAGCAGGCATTCATCCTCAACAATAACAATAATGATAATAATAACAGTGTAGTAGGCAGTGAGTTCCTGATCACTCACTACTCAGTCTGTTGATGCTACTTCTTCTCCACCCTCCTTGAAGTCCTGCACGTTTCTTCTTTACTCAGATCTCACCTCCCAGGAACTTCCCTCCAGTTGGCTTGATTTCTCAAGGTTTTCATGTTTCTTCTTTACTCAGATCTCACCTCCCAGGAACTTCCCTCCAGTTGGCTTGATTTCTCAAGGTTTTCATGTTTTCTGGGCGGGTAAAAATAGATTATCCTACTAATCCAGTTCTCATGGTAGCTAGTCAACTGAGGACTGAAACTACCTACTTCTACCATCAATGTCCTCGCTCTCCCACCAAAAAGAAACATTGTCTGCATTAACATGACTGCTATTTTGAGACCCTTGCCCAGCAGATGCCTTGATTGGTCATTAGAGAAAGTTCCCTGAAGACCCACCAAATCATCAATGGAAAGTGTGAAAATACAGTCAGGATTGTAACACTAAGCAAGCCCCTTATCTGAAAAACCCACATACACCAAGCTTTCAATTCTCAACAAATTTTAATGCCATCAAAGCTCTGTTGAAGTTGCGTTTCCAGTAGGGTAGGAAACAGTGAACTCTGCTCTGATTGACAGGTTGTATTAGTAATGTTTTGGGAGCTGGCCTCTAAAAATAGTAACTAATAGTGATGTAGCATTTACCACATACCAGGCACTGCATGCATGTTCATGCACACACAGCATACACAGTCATTTCATCCTCATGACAATCCTAGATAGGGATTATCACAGTCTCCATATCACATATAAGAGACATAAGGAAACTGGTGTTAAGTGCCATGCCTAGAGGACATAGCTTCTTCCATGGTCTTCTGAACTGCCTCTGTAGTATACCACCACCAAAAAATTTTGTCTCACAAGGACCTTTAGTCACAACTGTTAAGGTGAAGCTAGTGGAAGCGTGATGGCCAACATGGTTCTGTGCTTCAGTGAAACCAGTGGATCCTTGGTGCTAGCCTTGCCTATGAGAAGCCCTGCTAAAGGAATTAGTCTGGCATATCAATAGTGGCAGGAAAATTGTTTTACTCAGTGTCTGAGTGAGATATGTGACAGTGTTCAACAGCTGGTTGCCCACACCAACTCTGTCACAACTGCAGACATGGCTTATATGCACCAGGCGACCCTGCCATGCACTCACTTAAGAGGCCTTACTGTGGGCACAGGACTAAAAGTGCAGAGGTAAAGAAAGTACAGATAGAAAGCTTACTTCATTCTCTTGAATTATAGATCATACTTGTCATGATTCACTAATAGGAAGGATGGTTGGGGTCAATCATTCTATTTTTGGAATTCTATAAATTATCAGCGCATTGCAAGAGAAGTGACTGGTTGTATTCCCTCCATCATGGTCTCTCTGTTACCCAGTGTTCTCTGACAGTACAAACATCCCCAGCTCTCAGGTTCTTTAAGTACCTACATTTGGCGAGCAGGGGACACCTGCATGTCTCTCCTTTCCTCTCTTCTCTTTTCTCCTCTCTTCCTGCCCCTCCCCTGCCCTCCTCCCACCCTTGCACACACATGCTTTTCTCCTTCCCATCTTTTCGTTAACATCTCTCCACAATTTTGCGTTAGGTTCCTTTAGGTGTTGACTATGTCGACGTGTACTTTGTGACCTCTTCATCTACAGAGTAAGTCTTTGCTGAATTGCTATTTAATATGAAAATGATACTCCTGGGACCATTTAGCCTCCTGCAAGCTAGATGTAAGGAATCCTGATAATCTTTAGAAATAACTGAAAATACAGGGTAATGTATGATGCTCTTAAATATCTCTTAAGTAACTTATCCTACATGACTGTCCAATGAACTACAATAGGGTTCTAGTTTTTTATAATAATTATAGTAGATGTATATCTATGTGTATATATGAGAAAATATTTTTCCAAATTCTAATGCACAGCAGTATATAACCTACCCTAAAATCTTTACCTTGTTCAAACTCTTCTTCCGTCCTCCATATCTGTAGATGAAATCTGAAGTGTGTTCTGGAGCTCAAGGCCCATGTCTTTCCTTGTCATACTCTCCTGCTATAGTTTTCTAGAGCAGAGCACCTCTGACTTTAATATGTATTTGAACCCCTTGGGGATCCTGTTAAAATACAAAATCTGATTGAGAAGCTTTCCTGAACAAACACATTTCTTTGAAGCACACCCTTGCACTATCAAAAATACTGAAGGCATGGAAAGACACTATGTCTCTCTGATGTGGTCAGGAGATATGGCGGCACAAAGTGGGCATGCCATCTTTGGCTGAAAGATCACTTCCTACAAACATATTGAGAAATGTATCATAAGGTGTCCTCTTTTTCTGAAGAAAAACAGTGCAGTGTCAGGATAGGCAAATCAGAGTTCTGTCATTGAAGCAATAACAGGCAAGGTGGGGCATGCTGACTGGTTCTGTGAATTAGAAATCGTCCTGATTTTGGCTATGACTTGGAAACATGCGCTTTCTCAACTCGATTTTGGAATGATTGTTTTCACATGCAATGACAAGCTGCCCTAGAGGGTGCTAACTAGCCCACAGGAGAGTCTCCTGCAATATCACACTTCTAGCATACAGGCCCACAGGGAGAACGGACTGTAGGCCAGCAGGCAGAGTGGGAGGGAGGTGCTGCTAGAGCAACAGTTAATCCCCCTGCTGAGTGTGATCTGCACACCCACCAGGAACACACTCCTCCCAGAACTGATAAAGTCGTGGCCCCCACAATGTGGGCTTCTTGCAGAGCGGTGGCTTTCTTTCCCAATCACCCTTTGCTCACCTGGTTAAACTGGCTAATCCTAAATCAGCTTTCAGATTGTCATTTAACAACTCTGAGACCCTACAGTGGGATTCTGTCCAAATCCTGAGGTAAATGAGGCCCAGGCTAAGTGAAAATGAACCAACAAAAGATTTAAAATGGACAGCACATTCTTCACGCCAGTTGTATTTTTCCTTCTTTTGTTTGAGAATTAAGATCATTTGCCAACTTCAAACGATGACGTATTACCCTAGACGTTATGCAATGCTACATGGCTACCCAAACAGAAGTTAATGAGACAAAAGCTATGTTTTCTATTATTTTCTCTTTCTTTTTATACATTTCCTGATGATATTACACAATGCTTAAAATTTTAACTTCTGCCTGAGGCTGAGTATTCTTGCTTCTAATTTATTCATTCAGTGATACACATGTTTGAAATATTTGTGTTTTGTTATGAGTACTAACTCCTTTCCAGTGTATTTTCCTCTCTTTTAATATAAAAGTAATTTCAATGTCCCTGTGAGAAGATCTCCAATTTAAGATGCAAATACTCTACATACCTGCTAAGGTTCTGATTCAGTAGTTCTGGAAGGAAGCCAGGAATCTGTATTTTTATCAAGCAGTCCATATCATTTTGATGCATACTTAAAACGTGCTCTGTATTTATAATTGGAGAAAAGTTTTCCTTTTTTCCTTAAAAATTTCTTATTTCAGATTTTAAAAAGTGAAAGGCAAAGCACGGTGTTTGTGAGGACATTGGAGTGTGCCTGTGATGAAAGCAGTCACCCAGATGGCTGGTGGATTCCCCCCTCCCCACCAAAGGCTCCCCTGACACAGGGCTGGGGTTTGGCCGGAGGACATCAGTGCAGAAAGATTGAAGGGAAGAGGGAAATTGGGAGTTTTGATGAGCGATTTTGAAAGGAAGGAATGATTTGAGTGGAGGCCACATGGTTTAACTTACAATGAACCTGCAGGTTTTGAAAATTGCATGCTGGATTTCCTCATAAACATACATCAATCTCAGGGAACAGGGGGCTCTGCTCTTTGGTATGCAATCTTTTGGGAGTTTTTTCTCATTCAGTGCAAATACATGGAAAATATACATTGGAGTTGAGAATTAAAATAAAATCAGAGAAATAAAAAGACCTTTCAATAATTTAATAAAAAACACGTGGGCAAATGTAAGCTCTAGTCACTTTCTGTTTAAATTAGGAAACATTCGAATTTGCTTTTAGAGAAATAAGCAAGCGTCCCTTGGCATTCTCTCTTTTCTTTTTTTTTTTTTAACCTGCACATTATTTCAGAATGAAGTGATAGCAATTATTCTCAGGGACCCAAGCAAGAAGTAGCCCTTAATAGAAAGAACAAGGCATAGTACAGAGTGAAATTGGGGTTGCCTCTAGAAGGTTGATTGTAAGCACTTGCTTTTTCCAATACACACAGTTATGTGGGAAAAAAAGTAATATGAACATACAGAGATGTAAAAGCATTATTTTGTTGGTTTTGGGAATTAATAAAATACACAAAATCTCTGGTTTGTCTTGTAGGAAGTTTAGCAAGTTTCTAGGATTAAATGGCTTTCCTCTTCTGTGAAGGGGCTGATGTAAGCCCTTGTACCAAGGCTTAAAGTCTTAAGGCTGTTAGAAGTTTCCATCAGTCAGTCTGTATGTCAGTGGATAAAGTCAGCTGCTGAGCTAACCTATTCATTGCTCTCTGGAAAAATGCATCAAACTACAGAAGTATTTTTTTTTTTAATGACGGAGGGAGGGCTGGGGAAGTGAAGGTCCGCCAGATGAGAAAATGTGTTTTCTAACTGGCAACATTTTGGAGCAACAGATTATTACAGCACTTTTCTAAGTAATTGGAAGTGTTGTATTTGATGAAGTGGTGAAAAAAAGAAAAGAGAATAGTTGTCTGTAGTAATCTACCTTTAGTTGCTTTCATCAAATAAAAGTATCTCTTGTTTCTTTCATCAAATAAAAGTATCTCTTGTAGTTAGAAAAGTTTGCATTCTTTGTATAGTCTTCTTATAATAGTATATATTGTACACTTTCAATACCAGAAAAGTTAAGTGAAAGGATATAACTTGCTATTACTTTTTCCTCTTTGGTCTTTTTATCTTAATTTAATGTACATTTGTAATACTAAAAAAATATGCATTTCATGAGCCCATACATTGTTTATACAGTGTGTAGTCTGTTGGTCAACAATTATTTGACACTACATGCTGAATCGAGTGCTGTACTCAGTGAAATGCTAGCAAAGGAGCAGACAAGAGATAGAATACAGAGAAAATACCACATCTGGCCTTGACCAGGGCCCTTAAGGGGGTTATATAGTATATTTGAAAAGATATGATTGTAAATCTTAATAAACTTGGTCGAATGTGTACAAGTATACGTATGCTTTGCATGTGGGTGAATTCTTAGTAGGCTGCTCCTATAATTCATGTCACAAAGTTCACCAGAGGAATTTGCTAATGATTTAACAATGTTGTTGAAATTACTGGGTTACTTTTCGGTCTAGTTGGGCTGGCAAACTCTCTGACGCATGTTAATCAACCTCACATTTAGTTCCAATAATGGTCTTTTCCCAAAAGACTGCTGAGCTTCTCTTTTGTCATCCTGTTTTTACTATTGCTCCTAAAGTCATAGTGTACTTACCAGATATTCTCAGATGCTAATTATGGCTACAGAAAATTAGTTGGTGAATAGGCATCTAAGGTGACATTTTTGCTTCAATTTGAATGACTGTATTCCAGAACAAATCTAGTGTGTAATCCACATACATGGCCAGGCAGATAGTGAGTGCTATTATAATTCACATTGCTAACTGTTAGAACTAATTTTTTTTTGGAGTTGGAAGCATAATTAAATCTTGCTCTGGATTCTAGGATAAAAAAACTTTCTGTACATGAACAAAAAGAAAGTATAGAAAAATGACTGTCACTGTCAGGTGAAGTATACTGATGAGAAGAAATTCCATTTCTTTTGAAAAATTCAAATAAAATTATGGTAGACTTTGCAAGTCTAAAATTTTCTTATGTCAAATCTTGAAAGAAGTCACTTAATATGAGATTCAGTATGAACCTTTCAGTAAAGGCATCAACTTTGGGGCTACTGGATATTGCAAAAGTCGCCAGTACTTAGGGAGTCTCATTTATATGTAGCATCTGGCTCAACATTTGCTTCATTATATTAGCATTTTTTTTCTTTTAAAACCTGGTATTAATTTCCTGCTGCTACTTTCTATCTGTGTTTAGATGATTTTTACAATTGGGATATTGTATCTGCTTTCTTCCTTCAGTTCTTCCAAACCTCCAATCCAGATGTCTAAAATGGTTTAAACTCTGAATATAGGAAAGCTCCTTGACTTTTTCTTTTAAAGGAGCTTTGGTTCAAAAAATAAGATACAGGGAGAAAAAGACAATAAGACTATTTAAGCTTATGAAAATGTTTTAAATTTTATATGATAAAATCAGCTTACTATAGCTTTAAAAATTAAATACTTAATGTGTGTGAAGACTTTAAACAATAGAATAAGTCACTAACCTATGTAGTGAGTGAGAAATATTTCCTCATTTAGTTTTTAAACAAAGCTTTGCGAACAGACCTTTCTGTGGAAGCCATTTACCTCTAGTCATATGACATGATTCGAAACTTTAGGGGGTGGGGATATATCTCATCGTGTTTGTAGTCCAAGAAAACAAGCCAATAAAAGTTAGCTTGGTTAATTTTTTGTAGCTGATACTATTGGTAGAATGCTGAGTTTATCATTTGGGAGGAGAGCAAAATCATGATAGACAGAAAACAAACATTTGACTCACATAGCAGGGAAACAAACAAAACAATGACATAAGAAAATAACTCCATGAAAGAGCCCTAAGTTAGAGAACTTTGCTTTGTTTTGGAAAAGGTCAATGCACTATTTGTGGCAGTACGTCTATGTTAACTTCCTTTTAATTTGTACCCAAAGTTTTGCCATTACTTTTAATTTAAATCAGTAATGCTTAAATCAATAATTTTTTTTGGAGAGAAATGACTGTTGGAGGTTTTAAAATATATTTGGTTTTTACTAAACTTCTTAAGATATGTGGGCGGTCATTGGATCCTTACAAACATCAAAAGGGAATGCCTTGTAACTGTGGAGATTGTGCCTATGATTTCATTCTACTACTAACTGGCAGATATTTTACAGACTAAACTAGACCTTCATCTGTTTATTGTTATTTACCATAAAGCTGGCTTTTGGTTAAAGCATCTGAGTTATTACAAAGAATATTATAAAACAAAACACTAAAAATATATGAACAATTACCTAAAATTGGTCTTTCATGATTTGATTTTGCATGAAGTGAGATGCATTGACTTCAAAATTTCATTACTTTTCCTTAATAAAATATTATTATTATGTTAACTAGAAGCAACATGTGTTTAAAATTCTAAGTTTCTTACCTAAACACTTTTGGCAAAATCTTAATGATCGTAAACTTTCAACAAAAAAATGTTCTATGGATGGCTTCCTATCAAGATTTGTTCGGGAATTAATATCTGACCTCCTGTCTTACTATATGTACAATTTTGGTGATGAAAGTACCTGGTTTCACATGCAATTTGCAGCAACATGGATGGCGCTGGAAGGGATCATGCTCAGCGAAATAAGCCAGAAAGAAAAAGAAAAATACCGGATGGTCTCACTCATAGCAGGAATCTAGAAAACTTAAATAAGGGACCAGGAAAATGAATAACTATAAGAAAGTGAAAATCAAAATCAACAAAAAACTATGAACCAGAGACACTTTTTGGGGAGTGGGGGGTGGGAGGGGAGGGATTGGGTTCAAAATGGGGGGGGGGGTTGCAATTGTATGGGGAATATAAAAATAAAATCTATTATTTAAAAAAAATTAAAAAAATAAAGTACCTGGTTTCTAGCCATAATGTCCTTAAATTTGAAGAGGAAACTAATAATATACATTATTTACTAGCTGCTTATTCTATACCCAAACACTATTCAAGGTCCTTTATCAACTTTTTACGACAATACTAAGAAGTCAGTATATTATTATTTTAAATTTTATAGATGAGGAAGCTGATACAAGAAAGAAAAGTAACTTGGCCTGGGTTACACAGTTAATAAGTGTCAGACCTAGAGCTTGAGCCCAGAGAATACTACTTCAGTACGTGTTTTCTTAATCATTCAACTCCTCTGCATTAGAAATATTCTGTGCGTGAATAAAAAAATATAATAAACACAATAAAAATTATAAATAAAATTACAATAAGCATAAGTAAGACTTACAAATAATACCATATAGTATTGATCCTGACAAACTTTAAACATATGTAACACTTGAGATCCTTCCCAATTAAACTGAAATTCAAATTTATTTTATTTTTGGCATAATTTAATTTAGACTTTAAGATTCTAGGCCTACATTAGTATGTGTAGAAATAGTGAACAGAAGAATAAAGGATGTTGAGAAAGACAATATGAATATATGAGGATATTAACATTTCATTAATGACAGTTTTCCATGGGTTCCTAAAAATCCAGGAAGCTCTCAACAGTAGATCTGCATGGTGGCCAGTTAAGTGCCAACAATTAAAGTGGTGATTTGATAGATTTTTTTTAAAGATTTTTTTTTATTTATTTATACATGAGCCAGAGGCCCAGGAGGGTGAGAGGATTCACCAGAGACAGAGTGGAGAGCAGAACAGGCAGATGACCGAAAACACTGCTGAGGGGAGCAGCTGGCGAGACAGGAGAGGTCTGCCGCGCCATGTGGGTATCTCCTTGGCCAGCCGGGACTCAAACCCACACTGCAGAGGTTGCGTACAGCTTCACAACTCTGGCTCAACCCACTGCACCACCAGGGAAGCCTGATAGATTATTTTTTTAATTGAGTATCATATATGTGTCATGGAGACTTCATAATATTTTCCTTTTTATAGTTACTTTTATAAGGAATACCAATTCATTTTACCTCAAGTTATTAAATATTCTCTCAATCAAAATTATTTCAGGAAGAAATTCCTTGTCACACATGGATCTTGATGTTAAATTCCCAAGATGAGATGGAGAATATAAAAATTCTGATTAGCTTGTTCTGTCACTTCTGGATCACACACAAAATCAAGAGAGAATCTCTATCTCCTTGAGATTGAGAGATTAAGAAACTGATAAAACAAACAAGATAAAAAAGCCCCCCTCACATTTTCCCACTAGTGTTGCATTCTTCAAAGCTGTAACTCATAGAATAATTTCCTAATATAAATCATCACCCAAATGCATTCTGATTGATCTTGTCTGACTTTGACTACCCAAAATGAATGTATGTTTTCTGATACCAGTGGATGATAAATTATAGTAGGAGTAAGAAATTTATTGTGTACTATGTATTTAGGGAAATAACTTATTTAAATTCTGAATTAGTCAAGTGCTTATTTATTTGCTTCTGTATTAAAAAGCAGAGGCATTCTGTTACATGTTTATTCTCCTCTTCTCATCACTTTGGTGCCCTCTCTGATTCCCAGACAAACATAAAACTCCATCACTTCCTGAGGAATTTTTTTAAAATGTGGTGAAATATACATAACTTAAAATTTACCATTTTAATCATGATTAAGTTTACTTGTTAATGGCATTAAGGACTTTTACACTGTGTGTAACCATCCCCACTATATCTAGAACTTTTTCCTCTTCCCAGACAGAAACTCCCTTTAAATAAAAAGTTCCTGGGCCTCCCTGGTGGCCCAAGGGGTTAAGACACAACCTATGAAGCTGTCTGCAGCCACTGCAGCACGAGTTCGATCCCCTGCCAGGGAACTATCCACATGGCACAGCCGACTCTCCTGACTTGCCTGCTGCTCCTCTCAGCAGTCTACTTTGGTCAATCTACCTGTTCTGTTCCCCGCTCTGTCTCTGGTGAATCCTCTCACCCTCCCACGCATCTTGCCTGTACCCCAGCTCTTGTATGCATAAATAAATAAATCTTTAAAAAAAAAAAGTTCATGCATTCCTTCAGACCTCAGTATCCTCTCTCCTACTTTATATCTTTAAGAGTTTACCTATTATAAATATCTTACATAAGTGCAATTATATTTCTCTGTGTCTCGCTTATTTCAATTAGCATAATGCTTTGAAGTTTCATCCCCATAATGTCTATCAGAAATTCCTTTTTAAGGGTGAGTAATATTCCATGCATATACCTAATGAGAAATATTCCACTGTGTGTATCTATAAGGTGAATAATATTCTAGTGTATGAATATGCTATGTTTTATTTATCCACACCTCTTCAGATGAACGTTTGGGTGATTTCCACTTTTGACTATTGTAAAAAGTGCTGCTATGAACATTGTTTTAAAAGTGTCCGAGTCCCTACTTTCAGCTCTTTTGGGCATATAACTAGGAGTGGAGTTGCTAGGTCATATGGTAAGAATCACCAAACTCTTTTCCACAGAAGCTGCACCACTTTTCATTCGCACCTGCAATTCAAGAGCATTCCAATTTCTCTATATCTTCATCCACACCTCTAGTTTTTAGTTTTCTTTGTTTTGATAGCCATCCCGTGGGTGTGAAGTGGTCTCTCATTATGATTTTTATTTGTATTTCGCTGATGGCCAGAGAGCTTGCTTGTGAAGTATTTAAGTGTTTTCACCAAACTATAATAAACTTTCTAAGAGCCACACTGACATTACCTGTCTTGAATTATTCAAAATAAAAATTCTTAAAACTTCCATCAGAGACGGAAGACATAACTACATGGGAGGCAACACAATGTGACATAATAAAATGTGATTTATATATAAGCAGAGAGTGAATTCAAGTCCATACCTCGCTTCCACTTGCAAGTAATTACTTGTAAGTAATTACTGCTTGCGTGATGTAGGAGGTTGGCCTGGAGCAGCACACCTCTATTAGTTCTCTGCAGCTTCTCTAGTACTTAGGGACACCTGTAATAACTATTCTTCTTATTAGATAAAGCAGAAGCCTATTTAAACAAGTTTATTTTTTTTTTTTTATTTTTTTTTTTTTAAAGATTTATTTATTTATTTATACATGCACTGGGTACAGTCAGAAGCGCGGGAGGGTGAGAGAATTCACCAGAGCCAGAGCGGGGAGCAGAGCAGGCAGAAGGACCGAAGTACACTGCTGAGGGGAGCAGCGGGCGGCAGGAGAGGTCTGCGCGCCATGCGGGACCCTCCTCCGGTGGCCGGGGAGCAGCCGGGGATCGAACCGGCGCCGCAGAGGCCGCAGGCAGCTTCGCAACCCAGCGCTCAACCGCTGCGCCACCGGGGAGGCCCTATTTAAACAAGTTTAAATGGCAGGTGTCAATTTGTACATTTTTTTATAATTACAAATGTATCAAGTATAAGATATGCATGTATATATTATCAAAATATATCTCAGGTAAATCTGTTGCTCAGAAAAGTGTGAAAAATTTATGATTTAATATTAAATTCATAACTTTCACAGAGTCAAATACTGAGCAGCTGAAAAAGAAGTATAGAACCTTCCTACTCTTTAGATTTTAAAATCATTTAGGATACTGCTTAAATAAGAATTTGATCATTTGCCAGGAATCTAGGCAATGTACACATAAAAGTTACTAGAAATGTCTTGGCATATATGTCAGGTTGGGTATTGCCATCACGGTATGCAGTAGTCCTTGGAAGTTGCTTTGTGTCCAGAAAGGTAATATATAGACACTAGCTAGATCCCTGCCATTTCCCTAGTCTTTAATTTTTGGGGGTGCATTTTTGAGCATTTCTTTTGTATTTCATCTTGCATTCTGTAACTTGCGTTCTTTGAAAGCCACTCAGAATAAACAGAATGTACTTGTACTGTAAAATGAAAATGAGGTAAACTGACCAGTACACTATAGGTGATTCAACACCCCTTGTGACTTTTTCATTTTTTAAAACAAACTAGAAGTAAAAAACATAGACTCATCTACTTTTTAGGCAGGTAAAATAATTAGCTGTCTTTCAGTTATTTTACAGTCTTAGGAAAATCACCTTTAAGTGTTCCTGCTTAAAATTTTAAAATATATCTCTTGATAGGTTTCCTGTTATACAAAATTAGTAACAGAATAACTGTCAGTCTGAAAAGTGAATTCTCAATGACCTCTTTTAATGAAATGCTCCTTTCTTCTAAGGGATGATCTCTTGCAAAATTTTAACACTCGCAGCCTGAGTGTTTTCATCTGTTTAAATTGTATTTGGAAACTTAGCAGGGTCTGTATGTGCTTTTCTCTCTCTCTCTAGATGGCAGCATTTGCCTTACAGACCGTCTCCCCTTCTTTTTTTGGACCACCTTCTTTATGAAGGTGCTGCACCTGGGGAATAAAAATGTTGCTGACCACCAGACTTTGTGAATGAGTGAATGGCTGCAGAGTTGTTGGTGAAAGCTGAGGTAATTAATCTGTGAATCCTATGCCTGTCTTCTCAACAAAGAATTTATGCTTGAACTACATCAGTTTATGCAAATTTAGGGGTAAGCATTCCAAATGAAATGACTCAATCCCAAACCTGAAGCCTCTCTCCCCCAGCCCCAGTATGGTCACATAGGCTACTGGAATTCTTCTATCTTGGATTGTTACTGAGATTTTTTTACGCACCTGGATGAAATCCAAAAGTTCAAGAAATGTTTAAAAAAAAAAAAGCCTCTTAGTTTCTTAGCCAGGGTAATTTGTGAAAACATATTCACTTCATCTGTGGAAATAGAAGTAAAAGCTCCAAACTTTTTAAGGTTTGCACATCTCTGTTGTAGACTGGTGAGAGGAAATGTAATTACAGAGCATATGACTTAAAAGTACTGAAATATATCATCCCTTGGAGCTGCCTCTGCAGGCATCTGGCCTGTGAAGCTATGTAGGGTCCCACACTCAGAAGACCCTGAACTTGGTTTCATGTTCTGCTGCAACCATTTTGAAGCTCTTAATACTTTCTGAACAAGAGGCTATACATTTTTATTTTTCACCAGGCCCCATAAATTGGGTAGCCACTCCTGCTGCTTTACCACCCAGGGCAAATACCTCATGCTGCCAGTACCACAGAATGAATGATAACAGATAATTGCTATTAGTCAATGAAGAATGAAGTAGACCAAACGATGTGTGATAACTAAGACAGCTACATGTATTAGAAAGCACTCACTTAGGTTTCTTGAATGTTTAAGATCACAATTTTACAAATTTCATGGCATGATCTTTTAAACTCATGGCATGATTGATAGAAATTGTGTACTTTTCTTATGAAAAATGCAATTATTTCAACACAGCTATTCCCTTGATTCCAGCTGGAATTCAGAAATCCAGTAGCACATGTAACAGAAGGAGGATGAAAAGAACTAAATGTACTTCATTTATGTCCTTTTGGATAAAGCACTTCAAAGACTGTTAATATGACTGAAGAAATGCCATGAGAATATAGTGCTACCACAAAAACAAAAACAACAGGCAAGCACTTTTTAAATGTGCAAAATAGTGAAAAAGAGAAAAATAAATCCGGAGGTTGAAACATTTTTCCTCCATAAGCTTCTTAACAACAACAGAAAAAACCACCAAAAACAAAAACAACAACATTAATTTATGGCTATTTTTAAAAAAGATCCCATACTCAATTTCATCGTAGAGCAGTAAATGCAAGACATAACATGTACTGACATATTATTGCATGAACAAAATAGTTGTCTAAACCATTTAAGAAATTTAAGGCAGAAGGGACCACTGTTAGACTTGTCAATTTAAACTTATAGCTGTGTTAATTTGGCTTACTTCATTGACATCTATTTAAATATGTCTTTTATTAGTGGTTGAATCTTTGGGTGTTGAGTAAGTTAACAGTGTGTAAACAACCCAATAAGCCCTATAGATAGAGAAGAATGCAAATAATGTCCAACCTCCTGTTTTTTTCCATTGGTACATTCCCAGATACCAGGGCATAGGCCAGAAGGGCCTAGAAAGTCATGTGAGTGCTAGATATGCCTGTATGCACAAGAACTTAATGAGGAGAAAAGGAGAAAAATTAGGAGGAAATTTTCTTTGTATACAAGGATACAGAATTGTTAGGAGTAAGAAAAGATTTAATTCACCGAGTCATAGGAAGGGATTTTACTCTTAATTCCTAGAACTGCATATTCTAGAACTCCAAACGTTAGACTCAATGGTTAATAATGAATCTATAGGGAGGTCCCATACAAAGGTTGCCAGTGGGAAAGATTAGATTCATGCAGTCCTTGTCTTAACCCTAAACCCACAGTCTTCTGTGTCGGGGTCTAGGGCGCTCTGTTCCCATTGTTTACAATGTCCCATTGTTTACAATGCCTTTACAATGTTTTGAAAGATAAATCTGTTCATTCAGTGAGTCAGTGATAAATCCCAAACTTATAAAAAAAATAGGGAGTAGTAATATTGCTTTCTCACATATAGTAAGATACGGACACTTGACTTTTTAAGTAAGAAATATTCAACCACAGGCTTTTAATATTCCCAAAATACAAAAGTATTTTGAAGTGATTACAAAATTTGGAGATTAGAAAGAAGACACCAAGAGACAATAGTGCTTTGTGTTGAAGAATATGAGAATAGCTAAAGGAGATAAACATGCTATCGAAACAAACAAGTTATAATTCTCTTTCATGATGACATTTATGGAATGGTCATTTTCCCCAAAACTGATAGACTATCAAGGAATACATGAACATTGAGGTGAACTGCATATTCTACATATATGTGAAGAGGAAAGGCATCATAGTGTAATCAGGTACATGTGCACCACACATAGTTTCTTTCTGAGCTCTAACCCTGTCTTTTTTCCCCTGCTTGGAAAGTCACATCTGTTTCTTCTCCCTCATTTGATATGATCCAGTACAATCCAAGCTTTGGAGATACTCGCCTGGAACATCAATGATCACTTGATTTCTCAGCATATAAATCTATCTCCAATCCTTACTGGGTAGATATTAGTAATGAGCTAACTCCACCTAGACCATCGTCTGCTCCTTGCTTCTCCCCACCAGGTGACCCTTTGTAGCCTGCCACTCCAGTACTGTTGGGACTGATGTCAATTGTTTTCCCAGACCAGCATAATGGATTTTTTTAAAAAAATCCAAACCCAGAAATTCCTGCGGGGGGTTGTAGTATTTTCGGGGATTAGCATTGTGAACACTGATTTCTAAACTCAAAGTTAAGTTCCAAAACATGACACCATAAAAGACTCAAGTGGAGTCTGGAAGCCAAGTCTCTGTCATAATTCTTCCAGAAATATCTACATGGACCTCTCCTTTGCCCCCAGATACCCTTTTTTTCTTTGCTTACCGTGTCTTCCTTTTCAAAAGGTTAACTACACTAAAGACTCTGTTTAAAAGACCAAAGTAAGTGCTTAATCATATTTTAAAAATTCTGTTTTAGTTTTAGAACACTTATGAGCCTTAAGAACAGGGCATGAGTACCAGCTCTCAGGAAAAATTCTCCTGTTGTAAGACGTTACTTGGTTGGTTGGTTGGTGAAGTGGGAGTGAAGATGGTTTGGTTTTGCTGAAATGCCTAGAAAGGACAGAATTATCATGTCAGCTGGATGCATGAAAAGTGCTTATGTTACAGTGCTCTTAAGCATATATATTTACTTACATTTCACATATTGTGTTTTTGACTTTCAGTACAGCCAGCTTCACAGCAATGACCCTGCAGCAATTCTACAAGATTCTGTACCTAGTGGGGACTCCCATTTGGATTATGCCCTGTGTTGTCATGAAATTCTTTACATTTCTGAATAATCTTGGAGAAGGGAACTAGAATTTGCTGTGGGCCCCATAATTTATATAGCTGGTCTTGACCTCCACTAATATTTTTTTTTTTTTTTCAGATTCTAGGGTCTAGGTATATTGCTCCTGGTAGAGAGATCAGGTTCATTATCCATGAGAGCATACTAGTGACTCAGTAACTTGTTGACTTAGAGCCCTGATCTTGAAAGAGGAATGCAGGTGTCTAATGATTGCAAAAACGTTTTTTATCAACAGTCACCACATACATTTTCCTATTGACTTTCATTGTAAAAATAAGAATTTGTTTGGACCATCTTGTCAGTGGACAAGTTGAAATCCTTTAACAGTTTAAACTAATGGGCTGTGCATTCTTCATTGGTGGTCTAGAATCTGTTTGTAGTTTTCTTCACATCTTTTAGTTTGAGACTTTTCAATGAAGCAATGTATTCTGTCTTCTTAAAAAAAAATTCACACAACTTTGAAGCCCCAGCTCCCTTGCTTTCTGGCAATTTAAGATTGGTTAATGATACTATGTAGAATAATAGTGGTGAAAGTGGAGAACTTTGTCTTTTGCCAGATCTTAGTGGAATAGTTTCCAGTTTTCACATTTGAGAATGATGTAAGCTGTGGGTTTGGCATTTATGGCCTTTATTATGTTGAGGTATGTTCCATCTACCCCCATTTTTTGAGGGTTTTTATCATAAATGAATGTTGAATTCTATCAAATACTATCTCTCGGCACCTACTGATATAAGCATATGATTTTTATCTTTCCTTTTGTTGATGTGGTGAATTACACTGATTGGTTTTTACATGCTGAACCATCCTTGCATCCTTGGAATGAATCCACTTGGTCATGTGTATGTTCCTTTTAATACGTTGTTGAATTTAGTTTGCTAAGATTTTGTAGGAGACATTTGGATTTATGTTCGAAAAAGAAACTGGTCTGCAGGTTTTTCTTTTTTGTGGTGTTTTGTCTGGTTTTGGTATGAGGGTAATGTTGCCCTCATAAAATGTGTTTGGAAGTATTTCCTCTTTCTCAATTTTTGGGAAGAACTTGAGAAGCATAGGTATGAGTTCGTCTTTGAAGTTTTGGTAGAACTCACTAATGAAACTGTCTTGTCCTGAACATTTATTTTTTGGTGGGGAGACTTTTGGTTGCTATTTCAATTTCCTTGGTATATGCAGGTTTTCAATTTGTTCCTGATTCAATCTTAGATAGTTGTATATTCCTAAGAATTTGTCTGTCTCTTCTAGGGCATTCAACTTACTCTAGCTTACAAGTGTTCACAGGAAGCTCTTATGATTCTCTGAATTTCTGAGACGTCTGTTCTATTTTTCATTTCATTTTTATTCTACTTAGAGTTTTCTTATTTTTTTTCTTTTTGAGACTAGTGAGAGGTTTGTATATTTTTTCAAGGAACCAACTTTTGGTTTCATTAATCTTTTGGATTGTGTTTTTTATTTCTAGTTCATTTACTTCTTTTAAAAAATTATTTCCTTCCTTCTACTGTAGCTATTCATCTAAAAATTAAAGATGGCCAACAAAAAAAGAAAGACAAGGAATGCAACTAACTTTGACCAAAAAAATCAACTTTAATCTGAGACTTGGGATGTCTATTTAAGAAAGTTCAAGACTGGTAATTGATGGCCTTTGAGTAAATAGGTAACCAGCATCAATGAACGAATTGTAGTTATTTAGGACCAAGTCATACAAAGTCAGGATTAGGGGCAAGAAATGCAGGTCTAGAAGGGGTTGAGATTATCACGAGAAAATCCCACTACTGCAGGAGATGGAACGTGCTAAGCAGGAGCCAGTTATAGAGGAAACAACAATGGATTTAGTTCATAGGATGCTGTGGCCCCCAGCTAGCCTGTCTTTATACGGAAATAGGAAGTTGCTGACATAGGGATCATGAAAAAGTAAAATTTGCTCTACACGTTAAAGTGTTGTTGATGGTTATAAAACTTCCCTGGAAACTTCTGAGCAGATGTTGAACCTGAAGGTAGAGGTTGCAGCATCAGCTGAAACCACAGAATTTTGTCATCCACTTGGAAAGGAATAGCCATTTGCTCTTTGATAAAATGTAGTGGTATTTTAAAGATGATAGACCGTCCAAGAAGTAAGAGAATGTTTACATAGTTATAATGATGGCTTCTTCCTAGTGTTCAAAGGATACTTTTAGCGGAAGTCATGTTTATTGCTCTAATGGTCCTCTGAGGAGGGATTATAAAGTCTTTAAAAACAATAGAGATCATATTTAAATGCTGACCATGGGCCCAGTGATGGATTTCTTCTCTGGCTACAATAAAGCCAGGCATTTTGACATTTTATTTGGTAGCAAGAGTGTTTGGCTTTGTTTTCGGCACTGGCTGTGTGCCATGCTTTACATCCCCCTGAAATAGCACTTCTAATACCCGTGCCTCCTTCTAGGGCTCTTCTCTGGTTCAAGGCTAGGAAGAAGTGGCCCAGTGCCAGCTCTAATTAAGCAATAAGACACTCCAAGCGGTACATTTCTGAGGATTACTGCATGCCTGCCTTAAGTGCGTCACTACTCAAGAAGGGCAATCATCCTTTAGAAAATGCATTCTCTGCAGTGACTTATTGCCATTTGGAAGGGGAACTTTTATAAGCTAGCAAGAAGAAAGGGGAGAGGAGAGGTATTTCCCATGTGCTGGATGGCATTCTCTGTGTGTGGCTTGCTGGTTTCATGGAAAGGAGGAGGCGATGTTCCCCTGGGAACGTCAGTCAGCAGTGAGATTCTATCTGGACCAGACCCAACCATGGACACAGCTTGTCCTCACTGAAGAGCACCACATACAGTGAGTGGACACAATTTGTAATTGGGGGTAGTTTTGTCTGAAAGTTTCCTCGCCAGAAAAATTAAAAATAACACTACACCGCCCTTATTTTAAGTTTAAGAAGACACGTTTCTAAATGAATTTTGAGGACTTGAAAATAGTCGAAGGCTTTTCTTTTTGTGTGTCTGAGAGTCAGTGCAATGTAGGGTACTGATTATGAAGTCAAGCTCTCAAGCCAGCTTCTGGGGTTGAATGCCAGCCCTGACACCCTGTAATCGTAAGGTCCTGAGAAAGTAACTTCAGTTCTCTAGTCCTTGTTTTTCTCCTTGTAAATTGCATATAGTAAGCATACCTCTCTTACAGTGTTCTCTTATGGATTAAATGTGATGACATATATGAAGCAGCTAAACAGTGTCAGATGTACCTCTTGACTTTCTGAAAATAGTTATTAGATTTAAGTTTATTAGTGATCCTCAGAGGAGACAGAACAGAGTATCATAATCATTCTCTTACCTCTTGGCCTGGGAAAATATCACAATTCAAATTCTCTATCTTTAAAATGGTAAAAATTAAAAAAAAAATTAGGCAGTTTTTTGGATACCCCAGTCAGCCCTTCAGCACTCTTGTGGGATCCATACTCCGCGTAATCCCTTCCCATGCCAATGGGGTGCCCTGAGCAGTGCTTCGGAGATTAGCTCAAAAAGCTTCGGGGTATCTGTCCCTCTCTCTCTGACTCCCCCCACCCCAACCCCATATCACAAGGCCACTCAGGCAGCTGATGGAGCAGCCCATGCAGTGAGAACCCAAGACCAGCCAGCAATGACAAGAATGAACCAGAAAGTAGATGTACTAATAGCTGCCTTCAAGCAGTTAAGTAAAATATGTGAAGGACTATTAAAATTATATTACTTTATTATTTGCTTTATAGAAATCTATCAAAAACAAGCAAAGTCTAGGCAATACCTCCCTGTGTGCCAGGCACCACTACCACTATGGGGCTGGTAATAAAGTAGCAGAGAAAGCAAATATCCCTGACCTCTAAAACTTACCTGTGGGTAAATAAATAAAAGATAGGGCTTGTTACATTTCAGTAAGTGCTTATGATAAATGTCTTTGTTTTTGTTTTACCATCTTGAAAAGTTTGGTTGGGAAACTACTCCATGGGGAGGTAACACTTAAGTCAAGATCTTAAAGAGCTGGGGAAACAGTTGTGAAGATAATTAGGAAACAATGATTCAGGCAGAGGCAATGGCTAGTGCTGAGGTCCGGAGGCCAGGCCGGCATTTCTCTGCTTCTTGAAGAAGTTTAGGAGATGAGGTGAAAGGGTTGCAGCATGTCACTTGGCTTTTTTACAACTTTGGGTTTAACTCTGAGAAAGATGGGGAATCCCAGGGGTTCTGAGTGGAGGAGAGATGATGTGACTGGAGTTTATGGGACACAAGAATGGCAGCCAGAGGTCATTGTTGACAGTAGTTTACGTGAAATAACAAGTTGTGACTTAACGATGTGGTACTTGGGACAAAGATGACTTGAATTTCTTTTCATTTATAGGTATTTTGTATTAAAGTTGTTAAATTATCATGAGAAGAGCAATTACTTAAGTGTTAAAACTGGGTAAAAAAAAGTTATTTTACTCATGCCACTTGCTACTACCTAGCCCTTAGAATAAGATTATGAATATGCAAATCCTAAATAACTCAGCTGCACATATATAGATATGTTTATATACTATCATGTACCTGTATATACATATTGTATACATATATATACAAACACACACATTTAGGTGTCAGTAGAGTGTGTGTATGAATATGTGTGTGTAGACGCATGATGAGAAAGAGCATGTAAATGTGACAAAATGTTTGCAGCTGGTAAATCAAGGTAAAGAGCTTATATATGTGCTTATTTACTACTCTTGGAACATTTCTGCTGGTTGGAACTTCTGAAAATAAAATTTTAGAGGAAAAGTGCATTAAAATGATGTATTTATTCAGAAGTTAGTTCATAATAAATGCATAAATAAATATGCCATGGTAAAAATATAAGAGAAATGGGATTATGGCTTTCAGTTCTGTACTTGGGTGTTTGTATACTAACTGGACTAATGCAAACACTTTATAGCTAAATTGTGATGCTGGGGATCTTCTGCCATTTTTTAGATGGTTATTCTGTAATTAACCCATGCACTCCACTCCTGCAGGAAACCCCATTTACTTATTAAATTAAATAGTTGAGAAAAGTTGCTAAGGGGAAGTGGGTAGATTTAAATGACCAGCTAGAGTGTGGTGGTTTGATAGAAACTGATGTCTGATATCATCACAGTTTAAAGAAACAATTTCATAAATGTGTTTTACACAATTAACACATTGATTGTTGCAGAAAGATATAACAATTGATTAATCAGAGTAGACAATAATGCTTTAGAAGTTCAATGAACAAAAAAATTGTTACTGGGCTACTATCACTTCATGTATCATAATTCTATTAATGTCTTTATCAAATACAGTTATGAAACATTTTTTTAAATGGTTACGTTTCAGTTCTATTGAAAAGAGACAAAACAAATGGAATAAATGCAATAGAATGGGACCAAACAGAAATAGTCATTTTTGATCACAGAAAGATATTTTTTAATCATACAACAGTTGAAACAATCCATTTTTAGTGATAAAAAAACAAAAAAGGTAGGAACTCTCTTGTATTCAGTCACAATATTTCATTTCTTTAGCAGGACCTCCAAAATTTATGTCAGAATGCTGCAGACTAAATCTGTCATTAGAATAACTTTAGATTTAATAAGCAAGATTTTTTGGCAATAGCCAAACGTGGTAGGTATCTAGAGCAAACCGAATGTTAATCCTTTAGGTAAAAAAAAAAAAAAAAAATCAGGGAATTTAAAAAATTTGCATCGTTTCTAATATCTTAGGGTTTTTGAAAGAGAAGCCAATTTTATAATAACCCAACTTATTGCTGCCTTCTCTATTTTAGGAGAATTAAATTATGGGACATTTCTTTCAAAGTCTGGTCCTTCATAGAACTGAGACATAGAAATGCTTTAGGACCTTGGCATAGATCTTATGAACAATAACTGTGGAGAACAGATGGGAAGTTATTTTTCCATTTCCTGAGAAAGTACAGAGTCCAGCTGAATCTTTTAGACCAACAGAATTGAGGCAATTTTACTTTTATGATAACTGTGTTCTGAGAACTAATATACAGTGCATTCAAGTTAAAATGATGCCATTTTAATGTTAGCCAATGTATAATAAAAATGGCCACTAGGTCTCTAAGAAGAATTCAAGGTTATATATTTATTTTGTCAATGCCCTCATTGAGTGAGTCTAGGGAGAGGGAAAAACACATTCTTTTTATTTCTGATTTAATGGACATGTTAAGTTCCCCTATGAAAAGATAATACTTAGCATCTGTCTTTTGCTTGAACAAATTTATCTTTATGAAAGACCTTTTTCTGAGGCTTCTAATTTTATGAATAAGCATTTTGACACTGCTCACCACCATGTTTTTCCCCCTCAACAATATTCTGATGTAAGGGCGTTTTCAAGTGAACGTTGCTTAGTAACGCGTGGGGGAAATGTCAAGCCTTCTTTGAGGAGCAGAATCTTTGGCCGTATATGAACAGCACATGCCGCTTTTCAATCTAAGCAGTAAATATTTGCAGGGATGGAGTAGGGTCACCAGTGTAGTCCTATGTGGGCCTCTCTTTAAGGTCAAACAGGCTAGGTAATCTGGACCTCCTTGTACCTATTTACTTGTGTTCGCCAACAGGTGCTATGGCTCATTCATAAGAACTTGATATAGTCTGTCCTCTGCCTCTGACACACTGACGTGTTCTCTTGAATAAAGGTCTTTACTTTGTTTATCATCGAAATTCTAAAAATTTGTACCTGCTAATTTCTGCATGTCTCTCGATGAATATTTCTACAGAAAACTAAGAACAGTGGTATTAGCTTTCGATTGAAATATATTATTTCAAGTTATATGCCATTTGTCATAGGAAGCAGCTATTCTTGGGGCTGCTTACTATTTTAATGGGATGCCAGTGTCCAGGAAAAGCTGAAAAATAAATGGTAGGTTCCATGGGCATGATGTGTGTATCCATTTACTTATAAATTCTTTAATGTCTCTCTATGGTGTTATAGATTTTTAGTGTAGGGTTTCAAGATGTTAAATGTATAACTTAGCATAGTGTTTTTTAATGTTACTCTTATTGTTTCTTAACTTTATTCCAAGATGTTTGTTGATCATACATGGAAATTGATTTTGTGTATTAGCATTCTATTTTTAATTCAGGCTGGAATCACTTTTTATTTCTAGTGGGTTTTATATAATTTTATCACAGTATAACCACCACTGCATTCATAGTGACATCAACTATGTGGGCTATCAACTGTGCCACCACCGCAAATATCTGCCTCCTACTACTTACTCCTTTATAGCTACCCTTTGTCTCCTAACACCCCTAATTCCTTACAACCATGATTCTCTTTTCAATGTCTATAGTTTTATAATTTGGAAAATGCTACACAAATGAGATCATATAGTATGTGACATGTTGAGTGGCTTATTTTAAAACGTATTATCATGCCTTTGAGATCTATTCAAATTATTAAAAGTTCATAATTTCTTATTGTCAAGTAGTTTTCCATGATATACATACAACATTGTGTTTAACCATCTACCTATCGAGAGCTCTTTTGATTATTTTCATTTTTTTCTCATTACAAATAAAGTCATGAACATTCGGGAAAAAAGGCAATTGATTGGATCATGTATTAGAATTCTCTTGCTGAGTAACCTATTACCAAGATGCTAGAAAATGTAAAAACACAGCTGTTTCTGAGCTCACAGTTATGTTGCTTGGATGTCTGGACAGAGTGACTGGAATGTTTGCTCAGGAGCTCACCAGGCTGACATCAAGCATTGGCTGCAACTGTGGTTCTCATTTCGGCCTCTTAGTGATCTGCCAACCTCAGAGGCTGTTGTGAGAATCCATTTTCCCACAGTTGTAGGTCTAAAGTTCTTGTCTTTTATATGTCAGCTGAGGTCCACTCTCAGCATCAAGAGGTGGACAAGGTTTGCTCCCAGATGCTCTCTTTGTCTTCAAACCAACAAAGATGTCCTGGATCCTTAGAGTCTCTCAGCTGGCCTACTGCGATTGCTGGAGAAAATGTTCTACTTTTAAATAGGCTTGTGGGATATGATTAGGCCCGGGCCGATTATCTGTCTTTGTTAAGGTCATTGACCGGGTGCTTGATCGCAAGTGCACAGCCCCATCACAGCTGTGCCTCCCTTAGTGCTTCAGTAATTGGGCTGAGAAAAGTTGTGCATTCACCAGGGTGGGCAGGATCTTGGGGCAGGGTATTTCTTAGAATTTTGCTTACCACAGATATTGATTATTACTCTTGAGTATGGACCATGTCCATTTCTTACAGATTGTTCCTAACACATTTATTAATCTGGAATCAACAGCTGCATTGGAGCTTCATTCCAGCCTCACCTGAGTTAGTGGTTAAAATGTCCCTTCTTTTTTCTGTGGGAAAAATAGCATTTGCTTTTAGCCACCTTTCTAGTTACAAATAAACTTTTAACTGACTGACATGTCCATTCAGAGGGACAAATTGAAGTAAGACTGCAGAGATTAATGGTCACAATGATCATGTAGCTTTCATTGTCACACTCATTTAGACCTAGGATGGTGGTGGAGAGACCGGAGATAGTAGTGGAGATGCACCAGCCTGCATTTCTGTTGGGTGGGCCAGCCTTCAGTTGTGAGGACATGGATGGCTGGGAAAAGCAGCAGGGCCATAGACAATTTTGCTTAAGTGTTGCTACCACTTATTTTCCATTTAGGCTGGAAGTTAGAGAAGTTAATGTTTAGTCACATGAGGTTGACCCATATTGAAGAATGGCTGACTTTTCCATCTCGTAATTTGCCATCATTTTGGATTTGCTCCTATCCCCACTGCAATCTTTGGGGCTTCGACACCTCAAGGCTAGATGAGTATTATAGCCTCTTTCCTCACACTCTGCCCCCCTACCCTGCACCACCGGTATTTTCTCCTTTAATGTGGCCTACACATGGTTTCTAAATCAATCTTTCTACAACACTACTGTCATCACATTAGTCTGTTGATATGGCAGGTAGAACACAGCAGCAGGACATAAACTGCGAGCCAGAAGCCTAGACACTGGCCCCTGCTCAGTACTACCTGCTGGGGGGCTTTGGATGTGTCTTTCTCTCCATTTCCTTCTGGACAAAGTGAAACTAGTGAAGACATAAAGTACTCCCCTCTTCCTAACCCCCCGCCAGTCCCCAAGTCTCACATCATCAGTGAGTTTATAAAAATCTGACCTGTATATCCCTGTCTTTATCCCTTGGATCCCTTTCTCACTTGAGCTACCTACACATTCCCAGCCCTCCCTTCTCACAGTGTTCATAAACCTTGTCAGCCTGAGAAGCTAATTCTCCTTTGACACATTACTGACACATGTCCAGTTGGATGTACCTCATGACTCATTTGAAGCTTTCTGGGAATTCTTCAGCTTTTATACTGCAAATCACACCTTTGGCAGTCTTACCTTCGTCCCATAACTTAGCGCTATGGATTATCAAGAGAATGACAATAATAGTAGCTAAAATTTCAAGCACTTATCAAGTATCAGGCACTGCATTTAGTACTTGGCTTTCCTTATCTTGTTTATTCATTCAGCAAACTGCTATTATTGTTCCTGCTTTATAGATAAGGAAATGCAGCCTTGGGGAGGGTAAGAAACTTTCCAGAGGTCACGTTGTTCATACATGGCAGAGTGCTAGGTACCGAATAGACCTGCCCAATTCCTCAATCTGTGCCCTCACCCTCCATACCATTGCTGTTGCGGCTGCATGCATCCTGGTTGTCTTTCTGCCTCTTGTCAAATGAAAATGTTTTTCTCAGGACCTCTGTCTTGCACTTCTTGTTGAATACCACTCACCTATATTTGATAGGCACGTTTAATATGTTTGCAGTAAGAAATTAATGATTAATTTAATAGACTAGGCAACATTTTTTCAGGACTAACAAGTTTCTAATTGGATTGTTAAAAGTGAGTTGAATCAGTATGCTTTGATGGGGAAAGTTTACTTGCTGTTATTAATTTAAAAATATAGAATAATTTCTTTTTTTTATTTTTTAAAATTTTTTTATTTATTTATACAAGAACCTGGGATAGGCCAGATATGCGGGAGGGTGAGAGGATTCACCAGAGACAGAGTGGGGAACAGAACAGGCAGACTGACAGAAATACACTGCTGAGGGGAGCAGCGAGTGAGACAGGAAAGGTCTGCTAGCCATGTGGGTATCTCCACGGCTGGCGGGGATCGAACCAGCGCTGCAGAGGCTGCAGAGAGCTTCACAGCGCTGCCCTCAACTGCCTGCGCCACCAGGGAGGTCCTAGAATATTTTCATTAACAAGTTGGGTTTATTTACATGTTTTAAATCTTGAAAATTTATACATTTAAAAATATAAATTAAAAGAAGCCTACAAAATGAATCTTCATGTGCTTATAATAGTTATTTTTAAAGTAACACAGATAGAAATGACAAGGGTGTACACTGTATTGTTAATGGAGGGTGTTTTTGATGGGAAAGATTGAAGGGAAAGAAGAGGAGGCTTAAGGTCACTTCCCTATGTTTGAAATGACATGAGAATCATGTGAGATTTTTAGAATTTAGAACACACTATTAAAAAAAAATTAAAGGTAGGTCCTTAGATTTCTTTTTTTTGTTGTTTGTTTCATTGGGTTGTTCTTTTTTATAGTACTTCTTTCTTAAAATACTGTTTCCATTTCAGATTTATTGTAGACTCAGCTGATTTTTGGCAAGCTAATCGTATGTTTTCTAATTTTTATTCTCAGAAGAATGTTCTGTTGTAGTAAGTGGAAAAACAGAGAACCCCTTGATTTGTTTCCTCAGCACAGCTTGTCTGACCTTCATCACTGAAAGATTGACATTCAGAACTATGAGGTTTACCTCCAAATTCACCAACTATTTGAAGTGTCTGATGCTGAGATTTTGTTGACTGTTTCACATGTAAGATTTGACTGTAATCTAATTAATTCAAAAGGCTCGTGATATGACAATATTTCTGAATCTTTTCACCTATCATTTTTCAGTAACAAAGCATGCCAAAAGGTCAGTAATTGTAGAAAAGAGCTAAAATTTTGAGATGCAGTGTTCTCAAACCTTGGCTGTGAATGAAATCCCTATAATTAGCATGACCCTTGGAGAATGTCATTGGATATTTGATGAACGGGGCATGAACTCTGTCTTGCCATCCAGGGGGCCTGTAATACTACCCTGAATGACGCCTGGGAATTTTAAACGACCAGAGAGTTCTTATCTAAGAAATTCAGGGAGCAAGGCATTTGTCCACTCTAATGACTGCTGTTAGCAGATTTATGCCACTTGGATCAATATAGTTCCACCTTCTTACCTCCAAGCTCTGTTTAAAAGAAAAAAAAAGGACGTGTCTGACCTCAGTTTTCATAACTAAAAATAATAATATGATATAATAAAATCTAGAAAACTACTCTAGCTTATTTTCATTGCCACAATATTTGTAAACATGCCTAGGTATATAAAGATGCAAGTACATAGACAACTATTGACTTTTCTTTCAGGACTAATCATCCATTTTAAGAAAACAAGTAGAATTAAATTGAAATACAAGGCCAAAGAATGAGATACTTTATTAAGAACATTTCAATCAGTAGTCATTATTTCTTCATAAACAGCTTTACCAAGTGGTCATTGTCTTAGTAATGATAAGAACATTATCCTTTCTCTTATGTCTGTCTTCACTAAAGATCAATGGAAAGAATAAATGTGTTTTTTATAAAGATAAATACAGTTAGAGAAAGAATGATTTTTAAAAATCACCTATCGTATCCCAGGGTTTGTTCTTTGATTAAAAGTATCTTTAAAACAAATAACCTGCATGCGTATATGTGTGTGTAACTAATGCAATTAATCTTCATGCTAGATTAACTTGATAAAATATTGACCTAATTTGGGATTAAAAGATTACGAGTAACATTTTGCGCTGAAGGCTGCAACATGCCTCATGTCAACGCAGTAATGACAGAATTAACCTCCCAAGCCCTCTTCAATTGGGGCGTTTTCTGAGCTGCTACTTGAGCAGTGTTTAGATGACCCGCAGTGACTGGAGCACAAAGCACTCCCTGATGCTGCTTTCTCAGCCAGCTGAGCTGCCTCCACGCTTGAGAACTGTGCAGAGGGAAAACATGCAAAAGACATCCTAGAAAAGTCCAGCTTCTGCTTGTCAAATAAATGCTTTAGTTTACTAGTAAAACGAGTTGTCTGGAAATATTTAAGACATTTTAATGTTAAGTACAAAAATGCCTTTTATAAACATCATATAATTGCTTACAAGTGTCAGACATTTTGCTTTTCAGTGGAAAACTTGAAAGTAGAAAAATATCCATGATGTTTGGTTCTCTTCCTGAGATTTTGGTGGCAGTTTTTTGACAACCAGTGTGGACATCTAACTGACTGCCAAATGTGGACAGAAAAGAGTGTATCTGCCTTCTTTTTCTCAATCAGGATAACTGTGATGCATACAATTCCAGTCTGTAAGTTGCCCTTGGCGATTGGTCATGAGGCTGAATGAGAAATGAAATATATAGATGATTAAGAGGATTTTTCATGTAATAAAGAAAGAAAAGTGGCATTGATTAACCTGTAATTATTGAGTGGAATGGAATAGAAACTGGATATGGAGCCTTACTGTCTGGAATTGATTGTATCTTTCTTTAACAGAGTTTCTAATTATCTGGATCCTGACTTCCTTATCAGTGTAATTATACCAAATATTTCCATGGAAGAGGGATAGGAAAGACCCCATTCTGTTCATAAAATAGTAAACACTCCGCATGTGTAAGTACTGTGTATAAAGGAAGACTGTGTCAGACTGGGCAAGCCTTACATGCAGGGATAATAATGACGGGCATTGAAGGCTTGGGGGCTAGGTCTTCATGGTATCAATTGTGAGCCCATCCCCTAATCTTTCCACTATTAGAGCTTCCTTCTTTGGATATTGAAATCTTTTGGAGAGCCACGAATTAATCTTGTAGATAGTGAATAAAATTGAGTTTTGGAATGTTGTAATGGCTGCCACCATGTTCGTTTTACTCAACAGCTTGTGCACACGGTATTTAATTCCATACTGGACAAATAGTTGGCTCATAATAAAGCATTATTGATTATCAAATAAAAAATCTACATCTCCCTCTTTCTATCAGTTATTCATATTTTCTTTTCTTTTTTTTAATTGTATGATTTATAGAGTAACATTGGTTCCAATGCTGTATGTGATTATGGGATGTAGCAATCTCTTCCCATTTGAGAACTATTTATTGAACTCCTATACTGTGCTCTACTCTGCTGCTGTTCGGAGCTGCAATGAGAGAGAAAGGACATTTCTTGACATGGAAGGTTTTAGCAGAGATGTTTTTTTCTTTATTAAAAAAGGTTAATAGGAAGCATAACAGTTTTAAAAGCAATTGTAGAATTAAAAAAAGTAATTCACCAAAATTGAAAAAAGAATTAAAAAAGAAAAGATGTCATGTTATTCAAATATCCCAATTTTTACACCATTTGTTTTTTACTTCCTGAATGCCAAGAGTAACTATGTCTTTTATGTACAAAAATGAAAGATGAGCTGTCATATATGTCACATACAGTGGGCTGGATGAATGGAATCCCTAACAAAATATCAACCTTTCCCCCAGTGTTTTTTTTTTATTTATTCACCCAATATTACTTTAAAACATTCTGGGTAAATAAGAAATAACATTCTGGCACATCCATTTTTAAGGTTGTAGGACATACGAATGCAGCAGTGTTTCTTAGTAGAGTCACAAGTTACATCTCTTTTGTGATTTTTCCTTTTCTTCTTGTTCACTTCATACTCATTTTTCTCCCTTGAGTAACTGATTGGAATCCAGATGCAAAAAAGACAGAATTTTTGGTTTAAGTGAAATTATATAACACACCCTATAAAAGAATGAACTAACTATAAAACTTAAGCTACAAACAGAACAGCTACAATGTGCAAGTTGATTTCTACTTCTATTTATTGTAACTCTCTCAATCACACTCCCCATTCCTCAGGAGTGATGCCTTTCACTAGGAGCACTATTGCCCGAGTTCCATAATTTTGTATTTTGAAGGGAGAGCAAATTTCAGTGTTTTCACTCAGAGGCAGTAAATAAGGACATGAGAAATTAGACGTCAAAATAGTTACTGATTTCCACACACACTTATATTGTGTAGATTTGCTTTTCATCCTTCCTATTGCAGCTATTAATTAGAAAAATAAATTTTTATTTGCTCTGCTTTAAGTTTAGTTATCTTTCATTGAAGATGGTATCATGTCAGCATGGCGTGGAACACGATATACTTTGGAGTCATGTGAGCCGGACTGTGCCAAGCACTGCTCTTATTTCTAAAGGTGAGAGGGAGAAGAGCAAAGAAAGGCAAGGTCACTGCTCACATGGGTCTCACAAGATTTTGTGATTCTAGTGAATTTGCTGCTCTTAATACTGACATTTCCTCCCCTGCAAAATGAACGTAATATGTATATCCCAATTTATTTCAAGTTTTAGTAGTAGCTGAATAAAGTCTTTTTTATAGTGCCTGCCATGCCGTAAACACACACTAAATGGGGAGGTATTAGTGGACTTAATATCCTTCCTGTTATGTATCCAGCTAGAATATGTTGGTATCTGAGCTCAGAGTTCACAGTGGATACATTAAAGTTTTCATTCGAAGAGATGATTTATTGATTTGAATTATTTTCTCTTTTCCAATCTCCATTTTGATTATACACAAATCAAGAAGGATATCTGTTTGTTTTTTAAAAAAAGAACCCATATTACACACACACACACACACAGAGTAGTATTATTTGTATATCAACTTTTCGACTACTAGTTCAAAACTACTGAACTACTAGTTCAGCGTATATTATGCTGATATATAATCTATTTTAGTGTGTTTATATCTGTAGATAAATATATATATATATATATTAGGTGTCAATTAAACTTATACACACATGCACATATATACACACAGGTCTAGAAGCTCATATTTTTAGTTTAATATATATGTGTATGTACCTAAATATGCTTCACAAATATTCAGTAACAGGAGTTCTTGTTCACTATGGCTGAAAACTGCAGCGACGAAGCTTCCAGCAATTCCTTGCCTGCTATTCTTTCTGCATCATTACTCATTTCCTCTCATTCCTCAATGGTGTTTTCATTCATGAGAAAATCAAAATCTTTTTGAAGTCTACATGACTCTGCCATTTTATCTCTTCAAGTATTTATCACACTGAACCAATCTTCATTGTTTTTTGTGTATAGAAACTCAGAATGAGAAGAAAAAAATAACAAAAAAAAGGTTATTTTGTCAGTGATTCCATTAGTCCAGTCCATTGACTGTGGCATATGTAACAGCTGGTGTTTCAGATGTTTTTGTAGATAAAGAGATTTAGCTACTGTTGCCTTTCAGCAGTTCAAAAACAGATTAATGGGTAAAAGAGTTTGTAATACTTCTGTCAATGTGTGTAATTGTCCCTGCAAAATGATTAGAGTTCACAGTCCAAAAAGAGTAGATGAGCACAAAGCTGTAATTTGAACTTGTACAAAGTTCCATGTTTGTACAAAGTGCAAAATTAGTAGTGCATGCCAAAATAAAAGGAATAGAAGCATTCTGTTTTTCCTCACAGAACTTGTTTCCTGTCTACTATTAGTATTAATTCGTTTAGTAGAATTTGTTGAATGAGTGTGCCACGACACTTGAACTAGTTACATACAGTAAAGACCAAGATCTGTGCTAAAAGTAAACCAATTGCTTTTGTCCACATCTCCTTGACCTGTTGTGAATTTCTAGATGTAAGTTTCTAGACTTATACCTCCTTCTTGAAACTCTTTTCCTTCATTTTCCTGGTACTGTATTATTCAACTGCTCATATTTTGGTCACTTTTTCTATTTTTTCCTTTTTTTGGGAGGGGTCACCCCCTACTTCTTACTTCTTCCAACATTCTGTTTCAGTTTCGTTTGTATCTCTCTCTTGGCGAGCTTATCTTTTCTCGTCAGCTATCAAATTTAGGCCAGTAGAATCAATAATTAATCTCTATTCTTTGCAACCTTCCATGCCTGAATTTTCTACTGCTTTCAGCCATTTCTGGGAGGCTCAGAAAAACTGGATCCTGGGGACAGAAAAGAGCTCATATCTAAAGCTCCTCTCTGTCATGTCGCCCTATTTCCAGGACAATGTCTGCCTGTGAGAAGGCAGAGGAATTTGTAGTGGGGGCCCATGATACCTAATGGGAGTCATAGTACTTACAGGGCAGTCTATCAACTGATCACATTTTTGAACTTACCGTTGTCTTCAACTAACTACCAAAACAAGATTCATACCTTTCATCCTGACCTTTCCCTGATCTGAAGGAATTTCTATTCTTATCCATGAATATGGTCTGTGACAGGCAGTTCATAGAGGAGATGGGGCTTGAAGCACATAAAATTATTCCTGTTAGGAAAATTGAGAATGTCTTGAAAATAAAGGTGTTGACATACTGAAATGTACTGAAATGTTTGATTAGCTCTATGTTAAGGGTAAATAATTAACAGAAAGTATTAGTAAATAAATGTTCTGAGCATGCAAATAAAAGAGATGAATAACAGAGACTAGTTTTTACTTGGATATTTCTTCACAGTCCTTGGTACAGTGGCTGCCCGAGAGTTAGACATTCAGTGAAGTCCTAATGGGCTGGGGTGTGTTGACTCAAAGAAGCTGGATGAATTTTGTCCTCTCTTTTCTCCAAATGCAAATTAGACATCTTTGTATGACTTTCCACATAGTAGTTCATAGTGAATGAATGAATAAAATTGGATTTTAATGTGGTGATAGGAATTGTCCACTTTTAGGAAAAAGCAATAAAGAATGCATGCATGGTCTCACATCTGTATCTCACTGCTTCTTGTATTACAAACAAATGAAAATATTGTTTTCCTGTAGGAAACTCATTAACCATATTAGCATATTTATTTATAAAGCATCATTTCTGCAACCAGGCTCTCCTGGTGTCTTCTTTGTGGCTATGTTGCTTTATGCACTTGATATTATTTTACTTTTATTAAAAATTTTGTTTTCATGTGATTTATAAATTCCCTAAAGTCTGACTACTGTAGTGAGGGCAATACTGGTAAAGCATAAGCTAGATTATTTCTCTCAGCTCAACCACCTTTAACATTTTGCAAATTCACTGGAGTAAAAACCAGCGTAATTTACAGGTACAGAATCTTTAATCTGCTCGTAAATAGATACCCCAAAGAATTGAAAGCAGGGACTCAAATAGTTACTTAAATACCAGTGTTCACAGCAATATTATTCACGATAGTCAAAAGGTGGAAGCAAGTCAGATGTCTCTCAACACATAAAGAAAACGTAGACACACAATGGAATATCATTCAGCCATAACAATGAACAAAACCTGACGCATGCTACAACATGATGAGATCTTAAAAACATCATGCTTGGAGAAACAGCCCAGACATAAGGGAGGTATTACAGAAGCCCAATTATAGGAGAGGTCTACCTAGAATAGTCAAGTTTATATATAGGGAAGGAAAGAATGGTTACCAAGGCCTCGGAGAGGGGTCTGGGGAGTTATTCTTTAATGGATGCAGAGTTTCTGTTTGGGATGATGAAAGGTGCAGGAGATAGATAGTGGTGATATGCTTAATGTCTCCTAACAGTGATTAAAATGGCAAATTTTATGTATGTTCACTACAATGAGAAAAACAATTTCTCTGGAAAAGATATTTTAAAAAATAAACATTACACAAGCACCTACCTGTTATGTGTCTACATCTGATTGTCAACTTATGTCTCTGGGCCTAAATTCTGAATTATATCAATTCTTTCCTTCTGCTTTATGTTCTAGAAACTTTGGTTCTAAAACCCACTTGAAGGAAGACATAGGAACAAAAGGAAAATAGTTATGGGTAAAAATAATCAGGCAGCAACACAGTAATGCAAGTGTCAAAATGTTTGTGTATGTCTCTCTGGAGTACCGCGTTAGGAGTTTCCACTCATTCATCCACTCAATCCAATGTGCCAGGCCCATTTTAGGTTCTGAAGTTGTAGTCGTAAATTAGGGAGATAAGGACAGGTAAGGTATCTAACCTTATGGATTATTTTAGATACTAGTAATTACTATGAAGAAAGATAAAGCAGGAGAAAGAGAGAGAGAGAGAAAATGAGTTATAGAAAGTAAAAAAAAAAAATCATGATTGTTTAATTTATCTCAGTATTTCACATCGTTGTCTATATTGATAGTTTCTGATAATAATGATAATAATCCTTGAAATCTAGTCAGATCCACATTGTTGAGGGGAATCTCACACACACACACACACACACGTACACATACACATATGCACGTAACACACGACATGCACACAGTTCTTTACTTGGGCCTTTGCAATGTGGCTTTGATGATGTGTCTTTGCAAGAATGATAAGACTTATACAACAATTTGTGTATAAATGTTGCATTATTTCATCTTTCTGTACCTGTTACTCTGTCGTTCTGCCCAGTCCTATTTAGGATATTTGAAAGAGGGTAAATAACATGTCCTCACTATGTGTGTGTACATGTTTGTGTGTGTTTCTAAGTAGTTTCTCTTCTGATCTCTCCCTGAGATATCTACAGTAAATAGATATATACTATTGCCTTTGTTGTGCATTACAGCCAGAGGTTAGCTGGGCTACTTGTACTCCCTCCCTGCCTTTTTTTTTTTTTTTTTTTTTAAGATTTATTCATTTATTTTATACAAGCACTGGGTACAGTCAGAAGTGAGGGAGGGTGAGAGGATTCACCAGAGCCAGAGCAGACAGCAGAGCAGGCAAGCAGACGGATGAAGTACACTGCTGAGGGGAGCAGCGGGCAGCAGGAGAGGTCTGCGCGTCATGTGGGACCCTTGCCAGCTGCCGGGGATTGAACCGGCGCTGCAGAGGCTGCGGGCAGCTTCGCAACCCAGCGCTCAACCGCTGCGCCACCGGGGAGATTCTCCTCCCTGCCTTTTTAACTTTGCCTTCCTCCCAATGCTTTCTTCAGTGACTAGAACACAATGTTTTCTCAGTCAGTATTTCTCAAATTGAACTGAATTTGTGATTTGAAGATTTTGTCTTATGTATAAGCAGGAGTAGGAATTCATGATTGTGTTCTTACTGTCGAGATCTTAATATTTTCCCTTTGGAGTTATTAAAAATATGAGAAGTGGTGTTCGACTGTGCCCACCTAAAAGGTTTAGAAGCTGTGGCTCCCTGATCTCCACCATCATAACAGGCCCGTCCCTGACCCATGGACATGCTGAAGAGCCTGCTCTGAAGGCGTGCACGTCACCTTCCTCTGTCATGGTGGCATCATGAACCTTTTGCAAAGGTGTGTTCAGGAGTGGATTTGAATGTCTGGAACTCACATTTCTATTCTATTTTTATGAGACATTCCCCAGGAAGCTGTGAAAACACTTCTGGGCAAAGATAGATCACTTTACTTCAAGCTCATGTGTTGGTGGTTACTCATTCAGAGTCTGAATAGTTTCCTTTCTAAAATTGGACACAAAGTCATTTTGAGATGACTTGGTTTATTCCATGAAATTTGGAAAGGAATCTGGAGATGTGTTCATCAAACTTGATAACTGTTTTGTAAGTTTAAATTTTTTTTCCTGTTCTGCTACTAATTTGAACGAAATCCACACTTGTCTGTATCTTGAATGCCAGCATTCCCCACTATTTTGTTTTTAGTCTCCCCAACCCATGGACCATCTCATGTAAATCTAAAGGTCCCCATGGTTTGCATTAATGGCTCCCTTTCTTGATTCATGTGATTTTTTTCCTACCTCTTGGGTCCCTTCTCTGTTCTCATTCCCCCTCCCCCCATGCTGTACTCTAACTGGTTTGCCAAATTACTTGCTCATCAGTATCCTTGGTTCTTATGCATGCTTTTTATTTAGTGCATAGAAAAATCCTAATCCTGGATTCTTGCCAAAATCTAGTTTCTCTGCCTTTTTTTAAAAGAAGATTTATTTATTTATGCATACAAGAGCTGGGGTACAGGCCAGAGATGCAGAGGGTGACAGGACTCACCAGAGACAGCAGGGAACAGAACAGGCAGACTAACCTAAATACACTGCTGTGGGGAGTAGCGTGCGAGACGGGAGAGGTCTACTGCGCCATGTGGGTTGCTCCCTGGCCAGCCAGGGATCAAACCCGTGCTGCAGAGGGTGTGGATTGCTTCACAGTGTAGTGCTTAACCCCATGCACCATCAGGGAGGGCCTACTTTCTCTGCTTGCATATACAGGCAAGTGAACCTAGTAGGGAATAATCGCATAAACTTGGACACTGACTATTAAAAAAAATATATGGCCCCCACTTTGACCAGCTGTTATAGCACGTCAACTCCCTCACCAGCTTCTTTTCCCAGTGCTTCCTATGATTTAGTTAGACCCTTGTGACTTTTTTTATCTGACCTGTTCAGCATTTTCTTTCTGTCAGCTAATGATCTCTTGATTTATTGAGGGAATTATGCCCTTCAAAACTGTGTCGCCAATTTTCATTATAATTTGTTCTTCTTCCTATAAACTACTTGTATGTCAATTTTAAAAATTGTTTACTTAAAGTTAAAAGATGTGTCTATCCACTGGATATTTGCTGGGCTTTACTTTCAGAGCCTCAAGCCATCTTGAAATCCACCTTTAGTATGGGTTCCTGCTCATAAGTCCACAGGGATTTCAAAGTTCTTCATTCTAATAATATGTCCCTTAGCTCTGGGATCCCTCTAGTTATTATTCATGATTTCTTTGTCTTTTTTCTCCATCTTTATAAAAGAGTAGTCTTCATGTGAAGATTGAAAGAGGTGAAATATGTAGAATTTCAAGAGACGCTATTGTCAGTTTTCAGAAGAGGGTAGTGCCTGTGCTCACTAGAAAGCAGTGATCTGATTTAGGGATTTCAGACTCTTAACTGATTCTGGTTTTGAATTTTCTTCTCATCCCTTTTTTTATTGAATGTTTGTCATCTATCCAAGCATGTATCATATGGGTTATCACAGTCACGGCAAGACAGAGGTTCTTTGAACTAAATAGGTGGTGTCCTTTGAGAAAATGGGAAAGGCTAGGGACAGGGTGAGACAGGTAACCTCCTATGAATAGACTTCATATTTACCACCTATGTAATATCTGCAAAGTGTCTTCTTCCCCTGCCAATCTCTTAACATATTTAAAATTTCAAGTATTTTGGAGTTTTACAGAACTCCAAACTATATAGTCCATTTATTTGTTTTTATTCTGAGGTTTCTATGTACATAGCATGAACAGCAATTAAATAAAGGTATCAGTCTACAATCCTTTGAGGATTATATTTTTAATAAACTTTCAATTTCAAAATGTTTTTCAGTGATTATGTTATTCAAAAGTTCATTTTTATTACTATTTCGCTACTTAAGAATGAAGAAATGACATTTAGTGAATAATACTGTATTTCTTCAGAAACAAGACAAAACTAATCTATTTCACAACAAAATTCATGACATTTTTGTCTTGAGAATTCAAAAAAAAGCAATACCATGGAAATTCTGCCCAAAGTGCTATTGTCCCTTGATTTAAATATAAGAAGAAAAATTGGTATCTCCAATCCTGGGGCAACAGGGTGGACCCTCAGTCTGTGGTACTTTCCTCTGTTAAACAAATGCCCTCAGAGATACTATCATTTCTTTTGTATATTACAATAGGAAAATGAGGAAGCACTACTTTCAGTAAAGTAGAAGTTATCTTGAGGACAATTATAGGGAAAACCAAAATCCTCATATTTCTCTAAGCAGCTGTTTATATCCATGTAGAATAATGAAATAGGACAGTACTTTTTATTTAAAAACAAGAGATTAAAATTGCTAATGGTTATTAATAGGTAATAAAGTTATTCCTCTATATGTGCAAGGGTGTGCTGTTCTTTGTTAGAAGAAAGGATAATATCAGTAGCTGGGTTGTTTTTTTTTTTTTTTTTTTTTTGAATAATACACTGAACTGACTTACAAGTAAACACAGGTTTGACAGTATGTATATACATAGACTGGCTTAACTGACTGTAATTAAAAAATGATTACACAGCTTCAAACAACACAGAGCTTTTTATATATTGTAATGTGAAATGACCAGTTTTAGTCTGTGTTTTTAGTTATTTTGATGCTTCATTTATTAATGTTATGCAAAGTAAAATTTGTAGCAGGTATTTATGCTCCTAGTGGATCAGATTGAAATCAATCTCTATATCACATATATTTTTACTAACTTATTTTTCTATTTATCAGCTATTTGCTAACTACCTTCTATTGGTCAGAGGCAGTGTGATGGCAGAGCAATGCAAATGTGAGATGGAATTCTCCTGAAGCTCTAATTTGGGTCTTTTGAATTTCTTCTTTTTGTTATGATAGATGCAAAAGTACTCAACCTAAGTTTATCCTGAGAAACTGGGGGAGTTACTCATGCTCTTCCTTGTAGGGAAGAAAAGAAGTTAAGAGAGAAAGCTTAGAAAAAGAGAATTTGGTATTGCAATAATAGAGGAGAGCATCAATAAGAATCTTGCGTGTGACAGTTAAAGAGAGCAAATGTTGTCCCTTGAACCCATAAAAGGCCATTTCTGAAATAACTGTGAAGTAATAAGGATAATTTAGCTATAAGCCAGCATATATGAATATTTATATTTGTAATGTTTTATAAATATTTAAAAATATTTTATAGTTTCAAATGAGTCTAAGAGAGCTTTTTTCTAACCATAAGGTAATTTTTCACTTTAAGAAATGCTAAAGATGATCATGAAACATGTAAGAAAAGCATAGCCTATGTAACTATAGCATGCTAAGTTTATTAGTAAGTAGAAATTGTATCACTATGGCTATTTCACAACTCTCCTTTAAGAATATTAGCAACCCCTTCTATAGAGACCTGCATTTTGTTTTATTAAACGTACTTGTGTATTCATAGTTCTGTTAACTATCGCAGAAAGTTCCTGGAACTAATGATCAAGTCCTTTTGTGAAAACAAGCAAACAAACAAACCAAAAAATGCCCACTAACCCCACACCGCATTTTATCACCATCATAATGTGTTAATATTACTGTGATTATTTACTTCTTTTTGGCTTTAAATTTTGTTAACCAATGCCATTGTCTTAAAATATATAATACAGAGGGAAGAGATCAAACTACATGTCATTTGGTTTTGTCACAGGGTCCTGGTTCCATTCATTCTGGAGGCCAGGCTGGGGGAGGGATGGGGACTAAGGAGTGTTAGGGAATCCAGGCTCTGTCTTTCTTGGAGGTGGGTATTATTTTATGAATCCAATTTCCTATCTATCCTGCCATCTGTCACTAGACAGAAGAGATAGAGGACAGTGGCAAACTCACGTTAAAAAGGCTGTCTTGGGATAACAAAGAGAAAAGTTAATGGACACGGATTTACAAATTATTAATGATTTTTCTTGTCATTTCTTGAAAAATGAAAGCTATGCACGCTGCCTCTCTCCCCAAACAGATTGCATTTTATTCCTCTGCAGTTTGTCCATCAGCCTTCACTCTGACAACATAATCCAGAACTAATCCAGAGCATTCAGTTTTCCTTGTTGGCTCTCAGGCAGCCTGCTTAGACAAATCCTGCTACCTGTCAGCCCTCCTGTGGGTGCCAGAACGGCTGCCACTTTCACCCTGGGGAAGCAGGACGACCTGCTGATTTAACCCCAACTTCCCTTGCCCTAATCCACAGTAAATAGGGAGGATGTGAACAGGCTAACTGTTTTAATCAGGCCTGGATCCCTGAAAATCTGTTTCACACACAGCTTTAAGAACTCAGGTTATGAACATCCCTACATAATATCACATGGCACTTCCTCCAAAATATGGATCCTAAGAAAGCAGATGGATCAGATACACCGCGAGGTCTTAATCTCCTAAAATAGTTTTTGAAAGTATATACACCAATTCCCGGAGACACACCTTTGCTTCTAAATACTTCTTAAATATGGGGATGAGGTCAAAGCTGATTTAGGGGCAGCAACCAAAAACTGGAAAAAAACCAAGTTGCTTGTTATAAAAACTCACACTTATAAATTGCTAAAATTATCTCCCCAAGTCTACCTTCTCTTTATATCCTACCTCCCCCAATACATGTATATGCACACGTATTAATTCTTGTTGCATGACAGTGAATTTGAATATTGTTTACAGATCGGTCTCAAATGATTCCAATATAAGCAAATAACTAGACAAAGTTTTCAAATGAGTAAATAACAAATTAATGTTGCCTGGCATTTCAATGACTCACACTGAATTGATCAAGAACAAATAATGGAACACGTTGAAGTAAAAAGCCTTATAAAAATACTCACGCTTTATTCAAAAAAGAATAACACACTACCTTCTTGCTGTAATTCAAGGCACATCAGTCAGTTTCTGCTCCTGCAGCATCAATAATCCACAGCAGAAAACAAAACTTCCATGAATAAGGCATCCAAGACACACTTCAAAGTTCCACTAAGTCTGGCCTCCTCAGAAATGTAGTAAAACTTCAGCCAGCCCTTTTAATAGTAGGAAGGTAAGTTCCAGGTTAATAGGGAGGAGGGAAGCATAGACCAGTCCCTGGGGAGAGAGAAGCTGAATTCTATAAGTGGTGGGAAAGACTGTGGTTTTCATGAGGGTCTTTAGTTTTCGTCCATTTAATTGCAGACTTTTCTTGAAAAGCAAAAAAGACAAGCTTGGCCCCCTCCCTTCTAATTCCCTCCCACCCAGCAGAAGATGACAGATGAGAAAGCTTCCTTATGCAAATCAAACACCCAGATATGGTTCACTGAAGTGTGAGGGTACTTGTATACACACACACACACACACACACACACACACACCCCACTTGGTGGTTTCTGACCTATGGAGTTTGGAAGTTAAAAAATGGATGGATGAACTCTTGTGCAATATTTACAACTTATTTGTGTGTGCGTGTGTGTATATATATATTACATTATATAAACAAATTAATTAAAATAATTATATCCTAAAATTTATGCAGTAGAAATAAAACATTGTTTTTTGAATATGCAAGCTTTATAAAATGCATTTTTCCTCTTTATTTTTTCCTTTTTACTCTTTAATGAGCAGTAAATATTTGTATCTATTTAAAAATAGACTTTTAATTTCTTTTGTCAAGTTTTTGTTAGTTGGTGAGAGTATCCCTTTTACCTCTTTGCATGGTCTGTGATCTTTCACTCCTTCAAATTCCTGTTTGTTTTATTGGTGGTAAAGTTTATTAGGGTGTCAGACAGTAATTTATCACAAGGAAGTTGACTTTTCATAGTTAAGATGAGAACAGGGATTAATTGTCAAACAACACCATATAAGATAAAGCTTGTCTTAAAGCACAGCAATTCTTTATGTTCTGTTTGCTCTCTAGGAATGTATGAGCCTGAAGTTTGGAAATAAAATTTGAAATTAGAAAACACAATGAAAAATCTTCTGTAAGATTTTATTGATCACTATTTAAAATGTGTTTGAAAGACAACTTTTTTTTTTTTTATAGAGGCATGTTTATTTATTTATTTATTTGTTTGTTTGTTTTTTTGTTTATACATGCACTGGGTACAGTCAGAAGCGCGGGAGGGTGAGAGAATTCACCAGAGCCAGAGCGGGGAGCAGAACAGGCAGAAGGACCGAAGCACACTGCTGAGGGGAGCAGCGGGTGGCAGGAGAGGTCTGCGCGCCATGTGGGACCCTCCTCCGGTGGCCGGGGAGCAGCCGGGGATCGAACCCGCGCCGTAGAGGCCGCGGGCAGCAGCTTCGCAACCCAGCGCTCAACCGCTGCGCCACCGGGGAGGCCCATGAAAGACAACTTTTTAACAACACAAACTCTGAGTTGTGATTGGAAGACCTGGGGCTATAATTTTAGGATTGTTGGAGGATAATTGAGTGCCTCACCAGGAGCCAGAGGCCAGAGAATTTGGACTAAGGTAGGAGGAAGAGGTAGGCAGGGTGGGATTAGAGAAAAGTCACATCTTATGGTACACAGCTCCCTAGAGAATAAAAAGTGGCGTGATGGAGAGGACCTATTTGGAGAAAAGTAACTTAAGAGAATGGAGATAGAGAAAAAAAGGAGAAAAAAGAGACAAGAAGGAAGTTTGTGGCAAACAATTTACATGTGGACATACCTTGTATGAATTGAAACAATCACAGAACTAGAAAATGGTGACATTTGGTAATGCTACATTTAAACCTTTGACAGTAAATATTAGAAATTCTGAAGCTGCGTACCTTAACACATGCATACAAAATACAAGAAAAATCCCCAAATAATTATACAAAGACGCAGAGGTGAAAGGTATGAACTTCAATTCACATCTGATCTATCTGGAGGTGGAGGCTCAGTTTCACACCCCACCAGCTGAGCTACATTTACTTCCTGTGCTTGATTGTCCTCTTGCTGACATGGGGAACACCTATCCTATCATAGTGTTCAGATTTGAAATAATATGTATATGGTGTTTACAACGGATCCTGGCATAAATAATGAGCTCAAAGCTGTTTAGCAATTACTGCTGAGTACAAATGCCCCCCTCCAGTGTTGGAACTCTCTAGTCAGGATCACAGGCTAGTATTTGTTAATGTAAAAATGGAGGTAAGGTCCACATAGATAGATTATTTAGAAGCGTATATATCAGAATTTTATCCTGAGCTTTAGCACTTTAGAAAAAAACCTCTCATCCTTTGGGATACTGAGTAAATTGATTTAAAAACACTCCTATACTACTTTGACCTGAGATTTTTTCAGGGCTTATGTTGACCTACTTTTTATTTGTCTTGGCCTTACTTACTCGCTGAGGAACACACTCTTCAGGACAGTTGTAAGAAAATGCCCAGATGCATCATTACAGCTGTATATTAAATAGAAATGCACAAAAGCTGTAACCACATTGAGAAACACAGCTTCATGAGTTTCTGTCTGGTTTTTATGAAATAAGGCAACTTCAACTTGACCAGTCATACTGTTTAGAATACACTGACTGCAGGCAATTGATCACCATGTTGTAAACAATTGCTGAAAATGTGAGGTCAGTTTTGATCATCTTTGTAAAGTACCAGCTGTAAGACGCTATCTGGTTATCCATCATGTTTCTTATCAGCTCTGCACATTACGGTATGTTTGTAGTTGGTACATACTCTAAACAAAACTGGCCTAATTCTTTGACCTTTGAAATTGGGGTCTAAATGGCAGTAAAACAAGAAGACTGATCACACTTTAACTTGATCTCACTGTCTGGTGAAATTAGAAATGATCATTGCCCAGAAAGTGAACAAGATACTACAATTTACCAGACAGAAAAGAAAGAGAATGCTCAAATCGATGGATGAGAATAAAGCTTGAACTTAGAAATTTTAGGTTATTTTTTCCCCCAGAAAATAACTATGTTCATTTATTAGAAGTAATCCGAGGAAAGAAATTTTTGCCAGAATTTTGGTTCCTTTTCTAGCCACAGAATAATGGGATGACTACAATGGACTGGATAAAATGACTGATTTTTATTTAGGGTGAAATAGCTCAAAAACTTAGATTTTATTCTTTGCGGTTTTTAGAACAGAAATTTGTCTAATACCCGCATACATCTTAAAGGTTTTTTTAAGTTTCTTTTTATTTTTTTAAAATTTTCTTACATTGTTGTTCATTTTTTAAAAGATTTATTTATTTATTTATGCACACAAGAGCTGGGGTACAGGCCAGAGATGCAGTGGGGTGAGAGGATTCACCAGAGACAGAGCGGGGAACAGAACAGGCAGACCGATGAAGTATACAGCTGAGGGGAGCAGCGGGTGAGACAGGAGAGGTCTGCTGCGCCATGTGGGTTGCTGCCTGGCCGGCTGGGGGATCAAACTCGTGCTGCAGAGGCTGCAGACTGCCTCAGAGTGCAGTGCTTAATCCCTTTGTGCCACCAGGGAGGCCCCTGTTGTTCATTTTTCTGCAGTAATTGGCTTCTCCTCTCAGGTGTAGTTCCTATAGTTCTCCCGCCCCTGTAACACCCATGAACTATCGCCACCCATGAACTATCACCATAGTCCCTTGTGTTCTTCCCTCCCCTGTTTTGACCTCTCTCCTTCCCCGTCCCCTGCTGTGCACCTCAGAGCTGTGGTCAGCTTGCTAGTTTTGTCTTTTTCTTGAGCTTTTGTTCAGTTTCTCTAAATTCCACAGACTTTTTTAGTCTTTTTACTAAATGAATTCTAAGTTCATATTTAAAAATAAAAAAAAAATCCAAATTAAATGCAGAAGCCAGAGAAGCCTAAATTAAGTGATGTCAGTGAATTAATGGAACCTTTAATGAACAGATTTCCCAATCCTTCACCAGTCCCAGGAATTTGACATAAGCCAATTGGTTTTTTTAAATGAGATCATACAGTTCTTATATGTAATGTGTTTTCCAAAATTTATTTGAACATTATTCTTTTTATCGCCTGAGCAAGTATTATTTTGTACAAATGTGCCAACAAATATTTAACCCGTCCTCTTGTGAAGGATAAGATTATTTTCTGTTCAGATGCATAGACTCTCTGCCTCTTTTCCTAGTTATCATTTCCTTAGGATAAATTCTTACAGGTGAAATGAATGGGTTACATAGTATCCTTTAATACATTGTTCTTTTGCATTTTAGAGAGATTGTATTAATTTCTACTGTAACTTCCTTTGTATGTGGTTAGTACCTTCCATATTCTGTAACAGTAATTATTTCATTGTTTTTTTTTCTCAATATTACATATAAATATATATCTTATTCTTTTAATTTGTGCTTATTTGACTATGAAAAGAAATAACATTTTAGGCTCATTGACCATTTTATTACCTTTTCTGACTCATTCATTTGCAATTACCCACTTCGCCATTGTGTTGTGAAACTTACTTGTGATTGTATGTTCTGTTCTAAATATAATTTTACTTCACTATTGTATAAAATAGCATAAGATATAACATTTAGTTCTAGTTAGTAATTCTAGTTTCACTGTATGTTGCAAGTATTTTTCCATTTTAACTTCAACTTATTACAATTTTGATTTCTAGGTTTATTGCATTGCGATCAGAGAATGAGACCCGTGGTATTTCTGTGCATTTTGGACTCTTGCAGACCTAATAGAAATTTATTTTAAATAAAGATTTTATGAATACTTAGAAAATAAAATTTGTTCTCTGTTATAAATTGAATACAATATATTAATCTTACATTTTTCACATATCCTACATTTCATTATCTTTAATATACTTTGCTTGCTAAAGATTGAGTAGAGTAGTAAATGAAATTCTCCCACTACAAATGTGTACCTAAAATTTTTCAAATGCCTTCAAAATTTCTAACGATATTTATATTATACATTCTGATACTGTTATTAGTTGCTTGAAGGTTTTTTAGCTTTTTTATTTTTAAGTTTTTAGTTATTTACTCAAATTTTGAAAATTCTTTCACTCTCTCATACCATTTGTTTAGGAACATTAATTTGTTCAGAATCTCTGCATCCATATTCTTAAATAAGGCAGAATTTTAGTGGTACATTGGTAGTTGTCTTGGTCAAGTTTAGATGTAAGGACTAGGGTAACTTAAAAAAAAAGCCTATGAAAGTATATTTACATGTTAAGTAATATTATATGGCAATGGCATCTATTATTTAAGAGACCAAAGTAACTTATCAGTAAGATTATTTTGAAAACTATTTGAGGGCATAATCTTTGATATACTTTTAGTTTCTTTTATTTATCTCTTGATCTCCTACCTCATGAGTCAACTTTTGAAATCTACTTTTTATAATTAGGTAGAATTTCCCATTGATTAGTATTGGAATATTTAGAATATTGCCTTAAAAAGTACTTTAAATCACATTTCTTTGTTATTATGTAAATTTCCTCTAAAAATTATGTCACATAATTAAAAGAAAATAATAAAATGCCTTACAATAATTTTTCAGAACATTTCTTATTATAGTTATATCTCTTTCCTTACCTTATCTTGAACCAATAAGTTGATTTCTTGTTATAAATGTGAATTTAGTTGGGATTTTAAGAGGTAGATCTTGTACTTAATTTGTGGCACCTTTGACATCAATTTTGGACTCCTTGTTCCTTCCTCCCTTGGTACATCGTATCCCATTCATTTTATTATCAGCTTCATGTCCCAATTGCAAATGCTAGGACAATGGAAATATCTTATTCATTTTCTGGTTGCACTAGATTTAGGTGGTGCTACAAATTTTATTTTTTCTCTTTTCAATATCCTATGGAAATTTGAAAGAAACATAGACATGGAGAAATTACTATTTCTTAGCAGTTGGTAAAGATTGGAGATAGGTGGAAGAGATTCCACCACCCATGCCTGCCACAATTATAATTTTGTTATAATTTTTTAAAATATAATTTTATTTTATTTTATTTTTTTAAAGATTTATTTATTTTTATACAAGAACTGAGGTACAAGCCAGAGCACAGGAGGGTGAAAGGATTCACCAGAGACAGAGCAGGGAGCAGAACAGGTAGACTGACGAAATACACTGCTGAGGGGAGCAGCGGGTACGACAGCAGAGGTCTGCCACGCCATGTGGGAATCTCCCTGGCCGGCCAGGAATTAAACCCGCGCTGCAGAGGCTGCAAACAGCTTCACAGCGCTGTACTCAACCCGCTGCACCACTGGGGAGGTCTATTTTAATATAATTAGAGAAGCTCACATTAGCACAGGTCTGAACCTCCAAAGCCCTGCTCTCAGCAGGGCCCAGGCCTCAGGAGGGAGCAAAGGACTCTGGCTGGCAGAGGGGAGGTTGGCCAGGGCAGACCTGCTCTGATTGGCTGAGTACAGCAGATAAGACTACCTGGGGCAGACCTGCTGAGAAAAAGGCATGGCAAAGGGTAGAAATAATTTATAGGAATTTTAACTTATTTTAAAATTGTGTGTTGAGACTGTGGTATAAAATATCTGTCCTACCAGTTACAAAATGTTTTGTGAAAAAAATCTTCGCTTGCCATCAATTAATTTGTCAAGTAGACTTTTTGGGAAATGTGAAATTGTAAGCTGAAATGGTTGCATAGGTTTGAAAGGTGACATTTGCATAAGAGCAAATCAGAAATCTTGATGTGACTTAGCTTATTCGCAAAATTGCACCCTTAGGTTGTTATTCTAAAATAATCTTTTAGAAAATCAGATTATTTCTCACCATTAACTAGGAGGTCTGTGTGTGGCATTTGAAGTGTGTTTGTGGGAAGTGCATTGTACTCTGATGAGATAAAAAGAATGTTGCCACTGGGAAGAAGGTGGGCCATATATAGTCATGTTCAGAAAATAGAGAGTAATTCAGTTTGCCCACACCTTAAGGGCAGTGTTGGGAGTTCTTAGAAAATATTGAATGCGTTTAACTGAAAAGACTTAACAATTATTTTAAATATTATGATGTTACTTACCAAATAATATAATAGTGATACACTCCCTGCCCCATTAACAGGCATTTTAAAGGTCATTCTTATTAAAAACTAAGGCTGGGATTCCCAGGTGGCACAGTGTATTGAGTGCACTGCTCTGAAGCTGTCCACAGACTCTGTAGCACGGGTTCAAGTCCCGGCTGGCATGGGAGATACCCACATGGCACAGCAGACCTCTCATGTCTCACCTGCTGCTCCCCTCAGCAGTGTTTTCAGTCCATCTGCCTCTTCTGTTCCCCACTCTGTCTCTGGTGAATTCTCTCACCCTCCCACACCTCTGGCTTGTACCCCAGTTCTGGTATAAATGAAATAAATCTTAAAAAAAAAAGCTAAGGCTAATTTTAATAAGCAAAATAGTTGTGAAAGTTATCTAAAGTAATAAACCTTACAACTTGTTTGGACTTCTTGACCTTCCCTCTCTTTCAAACAAGTGTACTTGATTCTATATAATATATACAGAAAATTATACTGATAAAGCACAAAATACTTAAACATGAACAAATTAAACATTTTAGGAGCGATGTGATGAACAGGAAGATCAATGCAGGAAGGTTTCTTGAAGCAATGTCATCAGGCTACACAAGCCATTAGAGTTGAGTGGTGAAGGGAGTGTTTATCCACAAATGGTAGTAGCTGACCATCATGAAAAAGATAATCTAAGCTCTAACATTGCACATCTTATGAAAAAAAAATCAGCTCAAATGGAGTCATTTAAAAAACACAGAAGCACCTAAAAGTAAGTAGGATGTGATAACTATGACAACTATCAAAATTTATTTGCGGGAGAAAGTATAAACTATGATTAACTAACTTTGGAAGCTATTGAATTCATAGATCTCAGTGTCTATATTTGATATAAATTGATATAAACAAATAGGGTATAAAGACATAGGATATAATTAAATAGGAATTTGAAGGAAGGAGAGTACCTTTTGAATTATAGCAGCTGAGAATAGCACTTCAAGACTAGAATTGGTACCTCAGGGAAGGAAGGATGTGTTTGGAGCAGGCGAAGGGAAGGGGGTGGGGGACGGGGGGGGGGGGGGGGGGGGTGGTGTGAGGGAGCATCAAGTGCCTTTGGGGCAATAGAAGATATTTGTGGGGCAGAGTGACCCTACTGGGCTTTTAGCATCAGAAAGGTCAGGAGCTGAAAGGGCAGATTAAGGAAGGCCTTGAGAATAAATCTCAGGCATGTGCCCTGATGTATGACCTCCGATGGAAGACCTCAAACGAAGATGAGGAGATGCTTGATTTTTGTCTTCAAATTTTTTTTGGTTTGTTTGAGGATCTGGTGTTTTGCGCTTTCACTGTGTATCTCTAGAGAGGTAATATCAAAAACTTTCCTTTCACACGAATCTCTTTGTGACCCTTTATCCTATAGGAAAGGTTGAGCCAGTGTTACAACCACACACGACAGTTGTACAAGTTGTTGGCACAGTTGTTCTCTGTGGTCCACCTCTGTCTGTCTCTCGTACAGTGCATTTTCCACTAGTGGCTATGGCACTATGCAAACTAAGGTTTGTCTTGTAACAATTTGTAATTTTAAAGTAGCAAGGTACTCTCAGATGTAGTGAAATATGGCATTTACTACTTTTTCTGATTATCATGCTCTGTCTCATCCCCTCTGCCTTTTCATTGATGATTCTGGTTCTGTATCTGATGGCTCAACTTGCTCATGACACTATCACACAACAAAATGGTGAAGAAAGATGAGATCTGTAATCTATTTTTAAAGGAAGATATGCTAAATCCTAGGAATGATCGATAAAAATAGCTAATATGTATACCGTGTACTGATAACTAAACCAGTAATCTACATGCATCATTTAATCTGAGGCAAGTGCCCATGTTACATAATCAGGAAACTCAGGTTTATTGAGGCCTAGTAACTTGGCAGGATCACCAAACGGCCCCGGGGTAGTGTTAGCATTTGACCCCAGGAAGTGTCCCTGCAAATCCGAGGCTCTTAGCCACTACATCATATTGCGTCCTCTGCTCACGATGTGTTGAATCCTCTTTATTTGTCAAGATTCAGTTAAATCTTATCTTTTCTCTGAAGACTTCTACAATCCCTTCCCTGGATTTACTTACTGTGCTCTTTATGCTCTCAGTAAATTTTACTTTTACCATCACTATAGCATGTGTCATGCCACAGTTCAGTGTCTTACAGCTTTAAAGCAAGATTTGTAAATTGCAGACTGAATTGGACTGTAGACCCTCTTGATTTAGTGGTACAGTATTTTGAGAACAATTTATTCTGAATGCTGCTGCATGGAACATACATTCTACAATTATTTAGACTTCGTACCTGTCTTAAACCTGCTTATTTCCATAGCTGTATGTCACAGTGCCTGGCATATAGTCAGTGTGAAATAAAGGACTACTTTTAAAATCTCGGGCTCATATTTTTCAATGCCTAGGATTATATAAAGCTTCTATAAAAGTATAAATGTCCTAATTAAATACATCTCAGAAAATATTGAAAGTATGCCGTTATCATTAGCCTTGACATAAGCTATTGATATTTTAAAATGGCACGTGTAAGTCATTCCCTTGGAACTTACTGTTGTTTAATTTCACAAACAAATTGAGGGAAACCTTTCCCCTCAAAACTGTTTAAACTCAGACAAATGTCTAATACAATCTCACCAAATAGCTATTTGAGGAACAGTATTTATTTTTTCATAGCCCTTTATCAGTCATGATACACTTGTGATGGTTGCAAGTCATTATTTCCTTTCTAACTGCATGTTATTTTCCTAATCTATCGTAGGACTTAATTTGGAAAAGAACCCCCCCTAATTCTACTTTGTTATCTGTAAATTACAAATGAAGTTAAATCTTTTAAGAGATGTTATAATTTGCATAATTTTTTTCTCTATTGGAATCAAAATTAATATTTTTAATATGACAGTTGGTATTGTCACTCCTATACTTCTTGTTTTTAATATGAAGACAGATTAAGAAAAGATTATAAGGTTAAGTTACTTATAATGATTTTGTAAAAGAAAACTCATTAGCCCTAGCATCACAGTCCACTGTATGTAATATAAAACTAGTTCAATTAAACTAAATATATTTTGACTCTGTTTCTTCTAATCATTATTATTCAGTTCAAATTATATTTTAGTTAGTAAACAAGAACTGAATTTTTCAAGGCATGATGAGGTGAAATAGAAGAAAATAGAAATGTTCGACAGTTAAAATGGGCAGTCATGATTAATCAGACATTATTACATATAATGGAATCAGGATATTTTTATGTCCTCCCTGACATCCACTTGCAGTTTATGGTACTATTGGCTGCATTTACTGTAAACAGTTCATAAACTACTTCCTAAAAGATGACCTGACTTCTGTAGGGATGCTGCAAACATTTTTAGTTTTAAAGGGAAGAAAGCAAATTCGTAAGGCCTAGCTCTGGGACACACTTTTAATAGTTCGGGTTTTGATGAGTCCTATTTCACTGCACTTATGGATAGAAATGAATCATAATTTTTCTTTAAATCTTGGGGCAAACCGTTTAAAAATATGAAATTAAAGCTGCACAGTGATTGTCATGCATGGCTGGAAGCGGTAACCACTTCAGCCTTGGAAATATGCTGTGATTGGTGTTCATGTGGATTACATTTTAATATTATGCTGAAAGCTTAATTATAAAGGATTATTAGCAGATCATAAGAGGACTACAATGAAATAGGGTCATGCAGAGCGGAATATTATTAGCTGTCTAATCTTCAAGTCATACCTCCCTCACAGGTTCACATCTTTCTTCAGTGTCAACTGTGAACTGGGTTTAGAAGGGCTACCAGTTTTGTCCTCAATATTTTGATCGTAAAGTCTGTCTCTGCACTGTTGAGTTTTTAGTTGACTGGTTACTTGGTTGGCTGGATTTCTCCCGGTGGCACCTGTGATCCTTACAAGTTGAACTTCCTCGTACAGTCCCTCCAAAGCGGCTTGTCGTTTTAGTGTATTGGGTAACAAGTGTGGATTGATAAAAGATGAGCAGGATATAGGATAAGCAGCTTTCTATGCTCTTTCTTTGGTAAAGATAAAAAAAATGAAATAAATGAATTTTTTAAGCACCTGAGATCCCCATTTAAAATATTGTAAATCTCACAGTGAAACTGCAATTAGACAAAGGATCAGTGCTGCCTGTTATGCTTTTCAACAGTTGATAGGAGGAGCCAGACCTCAGCAACTCTGTGTTTTATAATGTGGGTGCAAGTATTGTCCCAAAATAGCACTTATGTTGACTTTTGTCATGTTAACTGTGGGAACTTTGGGGGAAATACATTTAGGTACTTGAAGACTATAAGTTAAAAGATAAGCCAACTGATAATTGTGAACAGCGTTCCTGAGAGGTAAATTGCATGGAGAACCAAAACATGACAGGCTTAGATAAAACACTTATTGTGATTAATTCCAGAAGTAGTAACAAGCCCATTTCTTTCTGCGGCCCCAGGAAACCTCACTTTACCTGATAATGTTTCTGGCTCCAGCTCACTCACCCAATGCCTCACAGTTTCTTAATGGCAGACTACTAATGTGTGAAAACTCAGGACTTTAGGAAGTCTTGTTTCTCTGATTTTCACTTTTTTTTAGGAGATTTACAAATCATTACTGTTCGATTTCCACATCAAGTGCTTAAAGGACATAGGCCAGAGACCTAACTTTCCTGAACTAAACCAAAATTTAATATTATCCGTTTCCTTAAATATAGTTGGGTGTCATGTATTGTTTGTTTTTGGAATGTGTGCAGGAATACAGAAAAGTGATTTCACCTGAGTGATGCCAAGGGGAGCAAAGGAGGTAATCAAATTAATATTCAGGAACTTTTTTGGGCAAAAAAAAAGAAGCAACAAGTGATACAAACTCACAGCACTATTAACATCCACAGAGGCACACTCGTATCTTACATGATGGTAGCTACATCTTATGGAATTTGGAACTTGGGAGAAAATGTGAAAGTCTGGCAATCTGACTCACTACAATTTTATTACATCTTTGACATTTTTACCCATGAGAACCTCATTATTACTTGAGGAAGCACTTTGATTTTCTAAATAGCTTTCATCTTATCCAGTTCTAACCAGTCCTGATCTGACATCTGTTGCTATATAATTTTGGTCTTCTGGTTCTAGTTTGCTGTCTTGGCACTGTCTAAAGAACTGGAATTATTCTTTGACAAGGTAGTTCTTCAAAAACTATCACAATCTCTAAGACTTGTCTTCTCCATGTGGAAAATTTCTGCTTTCTTCAATAATTCCTCAAATGAAATGGTCTTTATACAAGACCATTATTTTATATCTTATTTTTTTAAGAAAACATGCCATTACTTCTGTATTCTGCTTAAAATATTTAAAGTACAGTAGAAACTGTTTTACCAAACAAACTCTAAATTATACATTATCCTTTTGGGTAGTCATTTCTTAATAGACTCATATAAAATAACCCTAAGCCTTTTTACTTTTTTTTTTTTAGTGTATATTGACCTTTAATATTAAGCCCATTCTTAAAATGCTCTTCCATTTCAATTGTTTATTTTTTTATTTGTCTAGGATGTTAAGATTCTTCTTGTTAAACTAAATGTTCTAACTTACTGGGATCTTATTTAAAGTCTTCCCTCCAATTTCATGTTAGTACATAAATTAGCAACATTCTTTGGCTTTAATTATAAAGGTATATAATCTAATCAAGCACATACTCTCCTTGGCTATTCAGCAAACAGCTATTCAGCAAACATTGTGCGCAAGTTTCGAGAGTGTGAGGAAAGTTTATTATCATTTTCTATCTCTAGCTCTTTGAAAAGTACTGATGCATAGGCACATAATCAATATTTGTTGAATAAATAATTGAACAGAATCACAAAAAACTATAATGTCATAGTGTTAAAGGCAGAAGGAGCTATGGCCTAGAAAGCAATGTGCCCTGTGGGTGTGATCTCTCCTACTTTCAGTGACATAAGTGCACTTGGAAGGTGGCAGGGAGAGAGATGGTTAGCAGCAGAAAAGTGAAGGAGGAATTTCTTAATGTTTTCCTCTTTGTTCCTTTTTACTCAGTCAGGGAATGGAAGATGCCAAAATCTTAACACCCTTCATAATTTCTCTTGGCGCAGGAGTAGCAGACAATTCCCCAATAGCCAGCAAGGGATTGCAGTTTCACAGTGAGCTGACTGATACTGGGCTACTTTATTTGGACTTCCTGTTCTTTATTATGCTCATTTCTTCATCAAATATCTATTGAGGGGTTGCTGTGGGTGTAGTGTGTGCTGAAAGCTATCAGTAAATAACTATGAATCAACTTTGTGCCATACTAAAAAAATCAGTCACAAAAGGAAATTAGATGTATGTAGAAATAAATGTGGTGAATTACACATCCTGGTTTCTGTGTTCATTTTAGAGTATATAAAACATTATAAGACTTGCAGTAGGCTAGAGATTATTGTAGACTGGGATGAAGATCATGTTTTAGGTGGGTTGTGAAATACTTGGAGGCAGAAGAAGAAAATTACACTGTTCAATATAACAGTAAAACAAAATACTGCAGTATGAAAAATTGTCTTTTTTTTTTTAACTCAAACCACCAAAGTATTCATTCTGGCTAGATTTTGGGTAAATGAAGAGAGCTCTGCAAAGATATGTTGTGATCAGATGAAGGCTATGTCCTACTGTTTAGACTAGACTTGTGGGTTTTATATTGAAGGTAGTGGACAAATGGGGAAGATTTTGACCTGGAAATTAGCATAGTCATATATTTAATTTGCCAACTGAAGCCAAGAAGGATTAGAAAATGGAGATTGGAGAGCCCTGAAAAAGAGTGGGAATGCTTTTTGAGGAGATAAAAATGGTGAACTTATATTTATTTAGGTTAGGTGGCAATGAGAAACAAAGTGTTTACAGCTTACAGAGTGAAGAATGGACTCAAGAGATTCAGGGATAGGGGGACAACTATCAACAAAGCTGATGTGCAACAGCTTATACAATATAAGTATAGGGAACAGCATTTCTGTGTTATTGAAATACTGATAGGTACTAATTCTACCCCCTGAGATTCTCTGTGTCTCTCCAAATTCACTGGGTGTTTGGATCCAGAACTCTCTAGAGGACTTATAACACCTGAGTGGTTGGTGTCTGTTCAGCACTGCCTATAAAGTAGTCTGAACATTACCCTTAACATATAGGATTTAGTAAATTTAAACTCAAAATATCATTTCTCCACTTTCTTAGCCTTCCAGGAAATGAGATTATCAAGTTGAAGTAAAGGAAGACATGGCAGGGATGTAATCAGATGCTCTGTTTTTAGGAGAATGGAGTTTCCAGGTGACATCCAGTTTTAATCATAAATATATCTTAGTTCCGTGTCAGCTTGTAATTGCAGTTAGGAAAATATCAATCGTGTTTTCTAGCTAGTCAATTCTCTTGATAACTGACTAAACTGTGGTTTAGTCATCATCATAATACTTAAAATTTTGTACCAGTGTCTTGTCCTTTTATTTTAGAATAGGAACAATACATCAAAATTATTTTAAGTATATAAATTTAGTAATCTCACTACATAATTTGTGGTTACTTTAGTTACAGCTATTAGGAGATACTACAAAGTAGATGAGCTGCATTTTTTTCTTGCTTTGTGAATAATCTTAAAAATATTTGTTATTCTCTTTGGTTCCCAGCTGTTCCTGTGATATGTGAGGTAGTAGGTAGTAGGCTAAAGGTAATACCTGAACAAGAGAGGATAGCACAAAGTTGTAATAATTCCACAGACTCTTGATTCTACCAGTTCAACCCAATGGGAAGTTTTTGTGTTCTGAAATATTATGTATTGAATTTGCATGTTAATATTTAAGTATGGCGTTTCTGATCCTAAGTCACTTTCCTAGGGATCTCAAATTCTGATCAAATTCTGTACATTTAAGCAGTCAACACAATATTTTAAATATTTTAGTGTAATTTTATTTATCTGCAAAACACAAGTTAAATTATTTTTCAGTTTAAAAGAATCTAGTTAGACATATATTTGTGTCCTGTTTCAGTGTAATTCAACTTAGGAATATGTTAAATTCCTCAAATATCGAGAACGCAGTTCTTGTACTTCAGAGAAGATGAAGATGGGTAAGATTTCCTATGTACTGGGAATATAGCAAAGAGGGGTTTAGGCAAAGAACTTTAGTGCTAGAGAGAAGTGAAAATATCTTGAGATACACACAAGACACCTGGGAGGTTCAATGTACAGGTTCAACATACACAACAGGGAAAGTTGAACCTCCAATGTGTCTCAAGGTATTTTCTTTTAAAGATTTATTTATTTATTTATACAAGCACTGGGTACAGTCAGAAGCACGGGAGGGTGAGAGAATTCACCAGAGCCAGAGAGGGGAGCAGAACAGGCAGACTGACGAAATATACTGCTGAGGGGAGCAGTGGGCGGCAGGAAAGGTCTGTCGCACCATGTGGGACCCTCACCAACGGCCTCCTGGGAGGCCCGTGTCTCAAGATATTTTCACATCTCTCCAGTAATGTGACCTCAAAACCCCAAGCTGTTAACCACTTTATTCTCTCAGCTTAAGTTTAAGTAGAAGTTGTAGCTGAGAAAATTCAAGGCCTATGACTCTGTATGTGTTAAAGAACTTTAAATACCTGTCCTTTCTCCTATACAAGCCATCTGCATAAGATACAGTTCATTAGAAAAATAAAATCATTGCTTATATATTTATTTTTCTATCATAAATAAGCTTTAGATATAGTCCTAATAGTCTTAGTGGCTCTTGAATAAAAATATGATTTCTTAGCACTTTTCTTTATTAAACTAAATCTCTGGAAATCTGAGTGACAGAATGAACTCTGAAAATCATTTCCATGTCATTGAGCTGAACAGTAAAATGTAGTGCTTTATATGGTTTATAGGTGTTATTGATAAGTTCCATATGCATGAAATAGCAAGGAGAAGCCTGAGGTAGTTTGAATTTCAGGCTCCTCTTTAAAAGCATTACACATTATATTTTGGTTACAAATGATATAGAACCAATTTATGCGGAAGATCTATAAATGTAGGATACATCAAAACTGTTGTGTGAGTTGATTTTCAATGAAAAATAAAAGAGAAGAAATTTAATTTAAAAAAACTATAGCTACAATAACAATAAAGAGAAAAATACTCAATATCAAAAACTTCTCTAGACTGTATTAGAAGAAAAAGTTTAACTTCCAGTATCCAACTGCTAATAAATTCATGCAATGATTATTAATCGATTGTTGTCTGTATTCCAGGTGTTATTTTAGGCACATAATGTAGAATAACAAACAATGCAGTCTCTACCTTCCTGAAATTTTTATGAATAAATAATTATTTTTTAATGACTATAAGTAAATATCATGCCACATAGTGATAAGTGTTATGGAAATACTTAAAGCAGAGTAAAGTGGAATGAAGAGTGACTTCTTTCGAATATATGGAGCAGGGAGGATCTTGAAATCCTAAGCTGACATGTGATCATGCTATTTTTTGCTCCCATGTCTTCACACATTCCTTGATAAGATATGTGGGTTGGCAACCATGAGGATCAGAGGCCAAGAAGAGACTTCAGGGCATGGGATTGTGTGATTTTACAGTTATTATGTCACTAACGCTGTCAAATTGGTGAGCTACGGTGCATTAAAGTCATCCTCTTTTTTGGAGATATTACAAATTTGTTAGTCCATTAAGTCTTAGGTGAGAGACTAAAATGTTGCTATCAAGAGAAAACTCTAAGTGACAGCAGGAGAGTGAGATTAATATGTAGAGTCATCAGTCAGAAAGAACCTTAGGGAAAAATTAAACAGACAGGATAATTATTAGTGAGAGTTAGAAATAATTTAGTTAATATTTGCATCTTCTAAGGACTATTCTTATTTCTGGTGGTAAGAGTTTTTCTGTGACCATTGTTAATTTAAAGAGATTAATTTATTATGTCTCTTTGGAGATATTACTACTGGAATCTTAGAAATCTATTGTGCAAACTCTGGTTTTCTCATCATATGTGTGCATAGATAGATACTTTATTTAATTGAGGTAAATAAGGGGAAGAGAGAGAGAGGGATCTGATATTACACATAAGGTGGGAATTCTTATTTGGATTTGGGCATAGAGCCAATAGAACAGAAGGAGAGAATAATTGAAAATTTTCTCTGGCAGGAATATTTTAGGAATTTGTGTTTATTTGGAAGGAATGGAACATACAGTTTCTGATCTCCCTCTTGTTCTTTATAACAGAGTATAGCAATTAAAGGAAAAGTATTATAACAATAGTAGAACGATGAAGCTGTGGTGCCTTATAGCAAGTTGTTGAAATGATGAGACCTTAGATGTTTGGTGGGCAACCTCCGTGTCCACGTGCGAATGCAGGAAGAGGAAACTATTTCAGGTTGAGTTCTGTAAAATAAGTTATATTTTTTTATAACTTTTGAAATTTTATTTTTGTGTAGAAGGCCTGGGGTATAGGCCAGAGGTTTGGGGTTGGGGTGAAAGGATTCACCTAGACAGAGTGGGGAGCAGAACAGCCAGATTTACTGGAAAACACTGCTAAGGGGAGCAGTGGGTGATACAGGAGAGGTCCACTGTGCCAGGTGAGTTAGCTTCCTGGCCAGGGATTGAACTCAGGCCATAGCAGTGATAGTGCTAAGATTTAACCCCGGCGCCACTAGGGAGGCCCAGTAAGTTATTTTATTTTTCATAAAATATGGTCTCTGCAACTATGCTTTTGTTTTGTCCTATTATTAATATCTTAGTATATTAGAATAAAATTTCAGAAATCACAGAATATCAGGTTATATTAATGCCCTTTTAGAAAAGGAAAATATTCTGGAAGCTGTTGGAAAGTTAGATTGTTTTAAATTGTATTATTTGATTTTGTAAGCTATTTGCCTATCAAAAAAAGTCTTAAGATACCTTGTATCACTGTATTCTTTCGAACAGAAATATTTCTACTGCAAAGGAAATAAATTTAACATAAAAGCTACCCCCAAACCACTTAAATAAAAAATTCATCAACTGTGCTTACCTTCTGGGCAGTTGCTGTGGTGTGTGCATTTTATCTAGAAAATAAATATATTGAAATTAGTTGTGTGGTTGAGCCAGCTTGCATATATAATTGTATGGTAGGGGAATCTACTTATTCCTCCCACTGGGCTAGTCCAATAGAACAGTGGTCTCCAAAGTGGGTGTGCACCCCCCTCTCCAGAGCGCATGCCAGGATCCCGTGGGGTGAGAGAGGGTAAGGCTATACATTCCATTGATGTTCATTTTCATCTAGATGAGAAAAGAATGCAAGGGAATTATACTCAGTATGTGTTCTGACACTTTGACTCTCCCTGTGTCTGATCTCACATTTGCCCCTTGAAGTGTTTTCAAGGAAAGTTGTGTGTTTTGACAGTAGCACCTTCCACATCCATTCACCCTGGGATCATTGTGAGGTACTGTAGTTTACGTGTTACAAGGTGTTGTTGATTTTGTTATGATAAATCCAGACTTTTAAATTCCAGCATTATGTGGAAGGAACTTGAAAATCCTTTGCACCATTATTTATCATGAGAAGTCAAAGATGAGTTGATTGAATCTTTGAAAAATAAAAGTAGTATAAGTGATTTGATTTTCATGTCATTTTCTGTGATACCAAATGGATGTGATTCTATGCTACCTAATATGTATTATCAAAAAAATATACAAGATAAAGCTAAGAGTTTAAGCAGTGCTAAAGAGATTGTCATTTGAAATGAACATGATTTTGGAGAATTTTTTTTGAAAATTAGATTATGAAAAATTTCAATCATTGTGTAATTTTATTGTCAAAAATATGCTAGTCATCTGTAAAAGTCTTCAGAATTACACACTTTTAAATTTCAAAGTATTTTAAAAGTCTTCCTCAGAAGAGTTTTAATTCAATTCAATGAGGAAAATTATAAAAAGGCTACATCTTGTACACAGTTTGTTTTTTTTTTTTTTTTTAGAGGCATGCTTTATTTATTTGTTTGCTGGTCTGTTTGCTTGTTTTGTTTATACATGCACTGGGTACAGTCAGAAGTGCGGGAGGGAGGGTGAGAGAATTCACCAGAGCCAGAGCGGGGAGCAGAGCAGGCAGAAGGACCGAAGTACACTGCTGAGGGGAGCAGCGGGCGGCAGGAGAGGTCTGCGCGCCATGTGGGACCCTCCTCCGGTGGCCAGGGAGCAGCCGGGGATCGAACCGGCGCCGCAGAGGCTGCGCGCAGCTTCGCAACCCAGCGCTCAACCGCTGCGCCACCCGGGAGGCCCCTTGTACACAGTTTTCACAGAATAATTCATTCAGCAGAAACATAATTTCATAATCGAATTTAAATAATTTTTGAAATGTTTTATATTTACATGTAACATCATATAAAACAATGTTAAGCTTATCCAATGTGTATAGTAGTCATAATGCATATGTGCTACATGATTTATCCTACTGCATATTTTATTGTACTAGAGATTATATTATAGGGTTGTAGAAGCAGAAAATATGATTTGGTAATACAGGCAATGTACTTTGGTAAATACCCTTCCATTTGGAGCTTCCATATCTTTGTGAGGTGTCCACTTTAGCTGTTATTGCCATTAAAATCAAATATCTATGAAACATTATTATGTTAGAGTCATATTCAGTGATATCTTTCTATTAAAAGTTATCATTAATCAAGATTTTTATGAGAGGGCCTCCCTTGTGGCGCAGCGGTTGAGCGCTGGATTGTGAAGCTGCCCGCAGCCTATGCAGCACCGGTTCGATTCCCGGCTGCTCCCCGGCACCGGAGGAGGGTCCCACATGGCCCACAGACCTCTCCTGCCGCCCGCTGCTACCCTCAGCAGTGTACCTCGGTCCTTCTGCCTGCTCTGCTTCCTGCTTTGTCTCTGGTGAATTCTCTCACCCTCCCGCACTTCTGACTGTACCCAGTGCTTGTATAAATAAATAAAATAAATAAATCTTTAAAAAAAAAAAAGATTTTTATGAGAGCACAGCATTTCAGTATAGTTAGTGACTGTAAAAGCTGTTCTTTTGTAACTCATTATTTTAATTTCTGTTGTGTTTTTGTTTAAGTTTGCAGAGCCTATCTGTATAATTTATTTTATTTTTTTTAATGAATTTTATTTTTATATTCCCCATACAATTGCAACCCCCTTATTTTGACCCCAATCCCTCCCCTCTCTACCCCTCACACCCCATAGAGTGTCTCTGGGTCATAGTTGTTTGTTGATTTTGATTTTCACTTTCTTATAGTTATTCATTTTCCTGGTCCTTTATTTAAGTTTTCTAGATTCCTGCTATAGGTGAGACCATCCGGTATTTTTCTTTTTCTTTCTGGCTTATTGCGCTGAGCATGATCCCTTCCAGCGCCATCCATGTTGCTGCAAATTGCATGTGTTTATCTTTTTTGAATGCTGAGTAATATTCCATGGTGTATATGGACCACATCTTCTTGATCCAGTCATCTATTTTTGGGCATTTGGGTTGTTTCCAAAGCTTAGCTATTGTAAATAGTGCTGCTGTAAACATAGGGGTGCAGGTGCTCTTTGGAATTGATGTTTCTGTGTCCTTTGGGTAAATACCTAGGAGTGGAATTGCTGGATCCTATGGAAGCTCTATGTTTAGTAGGTCCAGAAATCTCCACACAGCTCTCCACAGTGGTTGGACCAGTTTGCACTCCCACCAACAGTATAATTTAAATTAGTATGCTGACCTGGGGGGTGAGCCGATCATGCCAGGAGAACATCCTAACTATGCCCAGCTCAAGTTGTGTGACCCCTGAGCTGTGGGATGTGGCCGATGACTTTAGGTACATCTCCCCGGCATCAAACTTGCTCTCCAATGAACACAAGTGCTTTGCTCCTCTCTCAGCTTAGAGGGCAGCTCTTAGATGAACTGCCAAGGAAGAGAGGAACAAACTTCAAATAAGCCTTCAGATTGCTAAATCAGGTTGATGTCTCATTTCTCTGCTCTGTCAGAGCGCACTTGGAATAAATCAAGTATTTAAAGTGAAGCGATGTTCACTTTTTCACTTGTTAATGTTTTGTGTTTTGCAAGGCATAGGTGGAGTGGTTAGGTGCGGGCTGAGGTAAAGATCTGAAAATGCCCTGAGATCTACGGATAATTCAAAGATTGTTGGTGGAGTGGGGTGGGGGGACAGACAAGGTAAGAAAAGAGAGGACAGTGGAAGACCAACCTGGAAGGGGGAGCAGAATGCTGAAAGAGCAAGCCCCCACCCACCGCGGACACACACCCAGCAGCAGTTCACTCTGCGCCTCGCCGGGGATGTTGGGGTTAATAAACCTCCTATGGTATTTTTAGTGAAACTTAAAAATGACTTTTGTAAGTGCAGTTTAGGTTGAAAAGCTATGTATCAAAAAGACTTTCAGGGATATGAGGATTTTAAGGCACTTGAAATAAACCCTGAAGAGTAGGCAAGAAAATACTATCCTTAAAAGATATTAATGGAGTGAAAGAGATTATAAAGAAATCACATATAATAGATATGGCTTAACTTATTGCATTTATATTAAAATCATTTGCTTAACAAAATTTAGCAATTAGTTATGTAGGTAAGTTTATTTATGTAAACTTCTTCCAAATTTCGATATGTTGTATGTTTCAGTGTATCTGTGGCTTACATTAAAAAAATATCATTTTATGTTTTAAATCTGAATCTCTCTCCTCCCTCCCTGTCTGTATCTTCCTTTTTTGCCCTCTAGCTGTGCAGAAAAAAGAGAATTAAGAGTTCGGTGGTGGAATCCAGCAGACCAATTTTTACACACAGTCTTGGGCGACTTGTTCTATATGTGTCTCTTGGTAGGTGACTTGACGGCCCTGAGTCACAGTTGCTTGATCAGGAACTCAGGCTACTCCTACTTTGTATTGGGGTAAAAATTCAATGCACATGAGGTGCTTAGCATAGTGTATGCATAAATAAAAGCTAGTACTTTTTAATTCTCCATACGTGATATTTTTTGATGTCTATACTGAGTTCAGACTACAGAGTTACTGTGCAAGCAATTTTATAATTATTTCTCCTGAAATAATTTTTAATCTCTCAGTTCGGTGATGATGATGGTGATGATGATTCCCTGTGAGCAGATAAGAGCCTTGAGGATTTTATGTCCTTTGATACTACAAAATAGATTGCAATAAGAAATTAGGACATCTAATCCCAAGTAACAGAGCCCCTCTCTCCGTGTTATGGTATACAGAGTGATTAACATGAGAGATGACAAAGAAGAATGATTTTGTAAATTTAAAAATGACATCATTGTTTGTATCTCATTTACTCGCTTCTCTTGTCCTGTGGCTAAAATGTTTTATCATTATCTCAAGGAGAAATATTCACGCTTAGAGTTTGCACTCCAGGAAAACAAGCAGGCATTCTCACTGTACTGCTTTAAGTAGATATGAGAATAATTTTACTGTTGCCCAAAGAGTTCTAAGGCACAGGAACATAGATAATATAAAATATAATTATATATTTTATTAGACATAATTTAAAGGAACTATCCAGCCCTCTGAGATAAGTAAATGGCTAGTGGGATTTTAGCCAGCTTAGAAAGAGAAGCTAGGACATTTTGGGTCTCTTCTCTTTTATATCCTTAAAGGGAACTTTGGAATAGGGTGTTTACTTTGGCTTCACTTCTACTGGCAGGAGAAAGTATATCAGCTCAATAGGATTTTTCAGGTCTTAAGTATTAACCACTGATAAGAAAGACAATTTCATTAAAAGTTACTCACGTTAGCCATCTATAAAGAATTGAACTGGACTGTAGATTCTAAGACAGTTTAAATTAGGTGTAGAATCATTTATGTTTGTAAAAGGCACCACTCAGGGCATCTAACTCCTTAGGGAAAATAACACATATGTTAAATTTCTTTGAATATTTCTATAGCATGAACAAGAGTAGAAATCATCCCATCAGTTAGTAAAAAAAATAAAATTGTATCCCCTGCCCCCAGTGTTTCTTTGGCTTCAAATGTACAGTGTAACCTATCCCTTATTCTCCCTATATCTGCCCTGAGTGTTTTTATTTATTTATTCTTTTCAGCAATGATGAGGTACATGCTTTATTATTTTTTTCCACTTAGAAATTTTCAAAAAGATTTAATTCCCTGGCAGCCACTCAAAGTGAGCAGTGCGTATGAATTTAGACAGGCAACCTGGGCAGTTACTTTCTTTAAGAATGTTCGTATCTTCCCATTTGGAGTCAGTGAAGCCTCTGGGATCCTGAGCCCCTTGGTCATGCCCTCAATAGCCTTTGGTAGCCTCTTCACTCTTGCACCAGACTCATCTTATCCATTTCCCATTCCAGGACTGGAGTCAGCCTTTTCTTCAAGGAGCTCTGCTTCTTTTTAGGCAACAGTTCTTAGATACAGCAATCGAGTATGAAGGAAATCAAACACTTTCCATGAGCGCTATTATCATATTTTATCAAAATTCTTTATATTATTGCAATTAGTTATACTTTGGCACCAAACCAGAACCATTGTAACCAATACTTTGCAATTATTTTTGGTTATATATACCTGTAAGTTAAATATTCTCATGAGACACTCATTTCAAGTACATTTATGAACTATGTAAATGCAATATTATGTTAATGGACATTATAAAAAGTTAGCCAAAAGTAGAAGTAGAACATTTATAATATTTTGTGAGATATGTGGGGGTGAGGAGGCGCAGGGTACCCTACAGTCCAGGGAACTCTAATATAGATTCTGAAGATGAAACATGACTAGTTGTTATTTGTCATACTTTATAATTTTACCTGGTTGGTGGACAATTGCCTCTTGTCAGTTTTTAAAAGTAAATCAATTATGAATGATTCTTAGATTCTGTGAAAAATATACTGGTTACCTGAGGTCACGGGAGCATTCCTGGAGGGTGTGTGAAGCATGTGCATGTGTTGGGATGAAAAAGGACCACAGAAATAAAATAGACATGTGAATGACTGATACATTAATTCAAAGATATTTTAGTAATAATTCATTTTTTGTTTGATAAAATTGTAAAGTGAGATTTAGAAAAGGCACATTCTGAATGCTCCTGTTTTCTTGTGACTCAAAAGTCTGTAAAACTCTTTGGTATGGCTGGAATTTTAACTTGTTTTGCTCAAGTGGATAAATAAGTGGACACATAAGTACTTTGAAACAAGAGGTTTTTATCCTGAGTATTTAATAAAATGTTCCCTAGTGAAAACTAAACTTATATTTCGGGGAATGCTGAGTTTTCACTTATGATGATGCATGAAAGGCATGTGGGAGATAGTGTTTGAGTCTTTATCTTAAACTGGCACCTGTTCCATTGTAATAGTATCTAATCTCATTGTCTGAGTGTTTGTTATAAACTATCAGGCAAATAAAACTACGTGTGTCCTTTACTGGGTTTTGAAGCACAGTTCCACATCGCCATTCAGAAACAGGTTATGTCATTCATATTGCAAGAAGCATACTCTAAAAAAACTGAAAATGTACTTAAAATTTATTTATTGTTATTGAAGTACCATCATTCCATCCCTTTGCATCTCCTCTCTCAGGTGCAGTCACTGTAGCACTCTCACCACTGAAGCCTCCAGAGTCCTCCACCACCTCCATCATGCTCTCCCTAAAATATGCTTATCTTGGTTGAGTATCATCCTTGCTCTATGTTAAAGTAGCTATATTGGATTAGTGATGAAACTAATATGTATCATTCACCTTTTATTCCCTAGATTTCTTTTAGCTACGTGGGACAGGGCTGGCCAACCAACTATTAGCTGTTTCACCCCTGAACCAGATAGAAAATACTTTATTTTAGTCTTTGCAAGCCACATGGTCTCTGTTGCATTTGCTGACCTCTGCTGACGTGGCATAAAGTCCATATACAGTGCTCTTGGGAATGGCTCACACCATATTGGAATGAAACTTTATTTATGGATATTGAGATTTTAATTTCATACAGTTTCCCCTGAGGCATAATATTTTTCTTCTTTTAATCCCCCACCTCTTCCAACCATTTAAAAATGTAAAAATTGGGCCTCCCTGGTGGTGCAGGTGATTGAACGCAGCGCTGTGAAGCTGTCCTCAGCCTCTGTAGTGCCAGTTCGATCCCTGCCAGCCTCAGAGCAACCCACACGGCAAGCAGACCTCTCCTGTCTTGCCCGCTGCCCCCCTCAGCAGTGTATTTCATCATTCTGCCTATTCTGCTTCCTGCTCTGTCTCTGGTGAATCCTCTCACCCTCCTGTGCATCTGGCCTGTACCCCGGTTCTTGTATAAATAAAACAAAAATAAATCTTTAAAAAAAAGTAAAAATCATTCTTTGCACACAGGCTGCAGACAAATAGGTATAGGCTAGGTTTGACCTGCAGGCCATAGTTCAGCATAGATGTAGTCTGGAAAGCATGCAAAGCAGACTGGATTTTCTACATGGTTTTTACTTTAAGAGAAGCTGGAATGTTAAGTCCTTTGGTGTATGGGCGTTTCTCTCAGTAATCATTACTTGATGGTCAAGTTCAAATGTCTGAAGGTTTTAGGAAGTGCAGAATTTGATATCCTTCTAACATCAACGATATTATTAATCTTTTCTCCATAATTTCCTTGTCATAAAGAGGGCCTTTTTCTCTACTTACATGCATTAAGTGAATCATAAGATTAGAGTCATGCATGGAAATCAATTGAAATGGTCCGCAAGGCTAATTTTATTTTTTTTTTTTCCTCAGGCATGAAATAAACTTATACAGATCATTCCCTGAAATCTATAGTAAAATAAAAAATTTAGTAGCACTTTGATTTTTGTTTACTTTATCTAATTTGCCCCTGACAGTGGCTTGTGAGCAGGTGTGATTATCATTCCATTTTGCAGACAAGGAAATTTTAGAAGTACTAAATATTACATAGTGGTAAAGAGCTTGGAACCAGGATTTGAATTACTTCTCTTTGGTTTCGAAGCCTGTTCTCCTTGCCATAGTAACTGCATGTATATCCATGTATGCATGCACATCCATGTAAATATAACCCACATACTTACCAATTTAAAATGTTACCTAAATTTTATTCATTTGAAAAGAGCTCAAAAAGCACTGCAGAGAATTTATCTTGACATTTACTAAGACAACTCGTGCCTTTGGTGGTTTTAGGAATATCTACATATGCATTCATACAAACAATTTGGAATCTTAGGCCCACATTTGAGTCATTGTAATCACAAAACTAGGATCTTCAAAGTTTTCTTTAAAAACCATTTTTATTTATCTTTGCTCTCCTGATTTTCTTCCAGTTTAGGGGAAATTTATCTGGAGAGAAACTAAAAAGTGTTGAGGTTGAGTCAATCAGATCTTATGTAAGGGAGGCTGAGAGAGGTGAGATAAAAATGTTAACTTCTTTCCTTCAGTAAATCAAGGGCAAGACACTAGAAAATTGTTAACATGAGTTTTTAATTTTATCTACTTCATTAAGGGAAGTTAAGTGTTTTGAATTTTATATTGCTGTGAATTTCAGTAGCAACCTTACGACATATGCTTTATAACTATACTTTTCAAACTGTGAGCCTGACATATGAGCAGGTTGTGAAATCACTATGGCTAATGTGACCATTTGAAAAAATGATGGGATAAAAAATATGGGAGAGCGTTGAGCTAAGTAAGGAAAAGTCTTATTTGCTGATACTTTGACTTTAGTTGTGAGTATTTACCTCCTTGGATGCGCTTTCTGGGCTGTAATGGGAGATGAAACTTCTTTCTGTGGGTGGTGTTCCGGAATCCTTGGAAGCTCTGCATTTGAGGGTCCGTGACTTACTTTCATTTTTGCTGCAGACAATTTGCTGTCTCAGTTCAAACTAATTCCAGCTCTAATAATAACTGATGAATCAGCAAGAACTTGATGCAGGGTACATTTGATTTAAAATGTATTTGACTTCTGTTGTCACCAGTACATTTCACTTTACCAAGCAAGAAAGGCCTGGATTCAGAAATCCAGACAGAGTTGTTTTAATGATCATTTATGAAAACGTGGCCAGAAGTTTGGAGGAGTCTTGGGAGGTGAGGGGAGAACAAAAACACACATGGACACGCAGAGTGAGAAACTGTCTCACAAAAAATTATAGCTTTTGGGCCTCCCTGGTGGCGTAGCAGTTGAGCGCTGGGTTGCGAAGCTGCCCGCGTCCTCTGCGGCACCGGTTCAATCCCCGGCTGCTCCCCGGCCACCGGAGGAGGGTCCTGCATGGTGCGCAGACCTCTCCTGCCGCCCGCTGCTCCCCTCAGCAGTGTACTTCGGTCCTTCTGCCTGCTCTGCTCCCCGCTCTGGCTCTGGTGAATTCTCTCACCCTCCCGCACTACTGACTGTACCCAGTGCATGTATAAACAGAACAAACAAACAAACAAATAAATAAATAAATAACATGCCTCTATTAAAAAAAATTATAGCTTTATACTACTAGGAGGATACATATATGGTGGACAGAAAAGAAGCTGTATTTATGAAAGTAGTAATATGAATTAAATACAATACATTTTCAGCAGGCATCACATTATTTTTTCCAGGTGAAACTCTTAGCCAGCCAGGACCTTCGCCTTATAGAGGTCAGGCAGCAATAGTTTATCTAGATAAAGAAAAAAATAAGCAGCTACCTTTCTTTATTCACACCTCTTGGTGACATAAAACACATTTTAACAATGTAAAAGTACAAGTTCCAAAACAATACTTACTTTTTAAAAATTTACTGTGTTGTCCTTTTTTTTTTTTTTTTTTTCTTTTTTTTTTCTTTTTTTTTACTGTTTCCCCCTTATTTCCCCAAACACTGGAGAAAATTTACCCAGAGTTGCATTTGGTAAGCACTCTTCTAAATTTCTGTCCAATACTATGGAAAGGGTGTGTCTGCCAGTCTGTCTCTCTATGTTTCTATTCAAAAGAGGAAACACAAAACCTTGGGAACATGTGGAAATGCTAAATTACAGCTATCCATTAGCTGGCTTTCCAGCATCTGAGGAAAAGGGTGGTTCTCCTGCAGATTAGAATTTGAAGAGAGACACAAGCCATTAGTCAAGCAGAGAGTGATGGATGACTAGTTGATTCTCTATTGACTGTGACCTTATGCTTTTTTCTTTTTTTCTTTTTCCAAATGAATGCTTAGCCATTTCCCAGTATCTCTGGTTTTTATTTTTTGACCCCGGTTTCATTGAAATGTTACACTCTGTCATTCGCGGAAGATGGTTAAAAAGTTGCATGCATGACATACATTGTGTACTGTTAATTCACCTATAAATTTGCCTGTCATCACCTGAAGATAACGGACACAATTAGGATTATTGTCTCAACACTTTGGAAATAATTTTTTTTCTAAATCACTTTTATGATCTCTTGGATTAGCACTCTCACATACACCAAAGGAATTACTTCCCAGAGTCAGGTAATTTGCATGGTTATTTCCTTGGGTTGTATAAAATCGTTTGTTCTGCTACGCCTTCTTCCTTCACTCAATTATCTGTGGAGTGTTAATACCTCTTAATGTTTTCCTTTCAATCTTTAACTTGGGCAGATTCTATGAGAAACTAAAATGCACTCAATGTTCAATCATTTTTGCCAGAAACAGTACATCAAACATTCAGCGAGCATCTCAGTGGTAGCACCATTATTATTCCTTGACTCCTCTCCTCAAGTCTTTGGATTCTTTGAAAAAACAGTGAGGGGGTTTATTTGACTAATACTATCCTGGTTTTTAGCAAAGTCACATGTGTACTCTCCAAAGACCGCAGTCTCTACCATACAATTCCCTAGACCGGAGCAGCTGCCCTGGCCCTTCCCTCTCTTGCGTGCTGCTGGGTGTGCCCAGATCCTTGCCAGCCTGCTCAAGTGTGCTGGTCCCAGCTCACTGCTGTGCGAGATCCCCCACCCTTGGATGAGGATCCCATTGTAGATCTTTCAAAGAAGTAGATCTTCTCTCAGTGACTGCAGTAGCTGGGGTGGCAAGTAGCTGGGGTGGAAATTCTGTGCTGCAGATCTTTCAATGTGACTGTTATTCTGAGAAAACTCTGCCCTAGACTTTGAGCAATCATTCAAATCCTCCTTTGGTCATTGGCAACTATCACTGTCACGCCATTGCTGCTTTGGCTTCACCATCAGTGATAAATTAAGAAGAAAGTCCTGGGAGGCAAACCACAGTTTCATTTGTCCTTTAAGCTTTAAAGTGACTTTTAGCACATAGTGTATCTTAATTTAAATCCAAGTGGAATCAGTTGCCGATCATATTTCTTTCCTTTTCACATTCATCCTACCAGGCTATTCTTAGAAGGAAAATGATTAGATCTCTCCCTGACCATCTTACTGGTCTTTGAGGTTGAAAAGTCATTTAGCGATTATGAATGGAAGCGGGTCTGACAGCTCAGGCAACTGCAAGGAAAGAGTAATTTATAAAAGCTTATGCCCATGTACTCTGTAATCTTCCACCCCAACTGAAAAATCAGTCATTTTTTTGTTTTCTTTTTCTCATATTCAGTCACAGAAACCCTAACATCTGCTCTGTAAGGAATCAACATGGCCTCAATTGACTACAGGAAATCAGCATTTTTATTACTAGAAATCTCACCAAAAAAGAGCATATTTAAAATCATTCTAAACATTTTGTAAAGCTAACTTTTACCTCAATTATTTTTAAAACCTGAAGGTTAATACTGATAAGATGTAGTATGTCTACTTTAGGCAACTAAATTAAGTCTCTTGATTTTTTTGGTCAGCTCGATAAATTTCTTTAACTGGAAATTTTTCGTTTTTTAAAAGTAAAAACCATAGTTTATTGATTCAAATGCCAAGCATTTTTTAAGTGCCTGTAATTGCGAGACTTTCAGATAGTCCTACAGATACACAGGTGAATAAGAAGTAGCCCCTTCCTCAAGGCAGATAGCTTTAGTGCCAGTGAAAGATATTACACATTCTAAAAATAAGGTTTGAGAGCATAGCCCACATCAAGGAGGTTAAAAAAATCAGTTTTATTTCACTTTTGGAATTTCCCAGTATTGCTTCCCTTTGCCCGTTGTTACTCTTTGACCTTTTTTAAAGTCCATCAAATTAAATGTGTAGTCAATGTGCTGAGGTACTGATTACTGATCTCAACATTAGCAGAAAATTTCATCCTATACAAAATGTAGTGATAATAATGATGACCTAGCAGACATTTGCCTTGTCCTTATTCACTCTTAAGATGGATATTTTCCTAGTTCATGGAGCATTTATATAGATCAAAAGAGATATTATAAAACAAATACAAACAATATGTAGTATGCAGAAGAGGTCTGCAGACTCCTAAGCAAATAAATCCTTGAAAATAGACAATTTAGTTTCTGAAATTTCATCAGTGAAGGAAATAGGTATCAATGGCAATAGCATTTTTTTTTTATTTTTTACATTAAAAAAAACAGGGAGTATTTATGGGTATTAATTTTAGTGATTATTTTTAGTGTTATTCTCTCTGTTCCAAATCTCTGTTGTGTATTTTACATTTGTTCTGTATGGTGAAAAAAATCCCTAATTTATCTGTACATGTACAGCTTACATTCAAGAGAAAGGAACTGTTTTTCTACTCTACAAAGTATATCATTGCAAAGGCTTTATGCTATTATGTTAGAAACACTTGACTGAGAATTAGGCACTAGTTCAGAGTTTTTAAACTACAATTAATTACTTATATTGTCCTGTCTGTATTTTGGTTTATTCTTCTAGAGAAAAGAGGTAGAATAATTGCCATTCTGTTGATAAGTTAGTTAGGAAGAACAATACAGCAAAGCCTGAAATGCCATAGAAATATAAGAGGTTAAGTCTTTTTAAAAAAAAAAAAAAAGATTTATTTATTTATTTTATACAAGCACTGGGTACAGTGAAAAGTGCGGTGGGTGAGAGGATTCACCAGAGACAGAGTGGGGAGCAGAACAGGCAGACGGATGAAGTACACTGCTGAGGGGAGCAGCGGGTGGCAGGAGAGGTCTGTGCACCATGTGGGACCCTCGCCCCTGCAAGGCCCTGCAAGGTTAAGTCTTAAATGGCCACAGCAGGGCTTATGTTGCACTGAGAGAGCTAAACTTGTGGTAAATGTAACTTTTCTGAAATGTGAAATTCCTTATGATAGAAACACTTCCATGACATTTCCTTTATATGAATTATTGGCAAAAAACAATGACTCCTCAGAGGTAGGATACTCTGTGAGACGTTATGATCATAGATAGATCTACCTCAGGACAGAACTGCCAACAAAGCTAGAAGTTAGCCATCTACCTGGGCTGTTCTAGCCACAGTATGTTCCATTTCATTTCCCCCTGCAGATCAGCTGTTTTAAGTGAATTAAAAGTAAACATGGCATATATACAGAGTCTGGTCAGAGACAAATGAACTTTTCTTGTAGTGTCAGATATTGTAAAATCCAGATATTTGGGAATAATTTAGAACAATATTATTTTATGAAGATTCAGAAAAAGATGACACTAAAAATAACCATATATAGCTATTGTTGTATTCATTGGTGTGAAATAATCGCAACATAACTGTCAGAGAAACATTAAAGTCTTGATGATAATTATGCTTTGAATGTGATTTTCTGGAAAAAAGTATTTGAATGACATATTCAGAGAAATTGAAACCAAAACTCCATACCTGTTTCATAGATATCCAGGATAGCTACACAATTACCTTATCATTTTGTTTCATACTAGAACCAAGTTTTAAATTGACGTTTGCATTTATCAGTCTTTGAAAGAATCAGTTGAAGTTGTTAATTTTCACTTCGTTGGTCTTGTTCTCTTATTCATCATCCTCAAAAGCATGTCAAGTACATTCTGTGGTACAATATTTTCTCGAGTGTATAACTCCCCCATTTCTTATAAAATATTTGAGGAAAAAGATGGTGATTTATTCAATCTTATATTGCTGTACAAAATTGAACATATTGCTTTGTACATGACAAAACCTTAATGAATAGTTGAGTGCGTGAATATCAGTATGCTTGTTTAAATATAATTTGGGTATTATCGTATAAACACATAAAAGTTAGTCAACTGTTATTTAAATATATTTAAATAGTATTCCTTTGAAAACATTCTTCTCTAAGCAAAATTCAACTGAAAATCATATATACTATTTTTTACTGCATTTTTGAACCATTAGGTATTATTTCAAATTTAATGCCTTTTGTAAACAGTTCAGTTCCAAAGAGTTGTGTGTTAAATCGTTTAAGTTTATTAGATAGTTTGTTAGTTTCTAAGAAAAGACACAATTTAGAAGTGAATAACCTGAGAAGACACTATTAGGTGGCTGATAATGAAAATGATAGTCTAAGACTTAGCTGGGGGTTGTGCGTAGCGTGTTCTGACTTTCCATATCTCCTCTCAGATTTCTTCAACACTCTAATTTCAATTTCACATGTTCCCACACTCTCATTTGGAACTTATTGAGCATGACAGCCTTTGTTGAAATGAATAATCCCAAAGAACATCCAAACATTTCTTTCATTCTGTATAACTAATAACCTAAATTTAAGTTGTTTTCTTTTTACGGGCATGCTATTCAACATACGGTTTAATAGTCATATTTTTTTCTATGGTGTATTTTCCACTTGATAATATAAGCTAGTTTAAAGAACGTATGTAATTCGTAGTTTGATGGCAATGTTTTACCATCATGATTCGTGGTATAGGATAGTTGTGGTTCAACTGTCCCAAATTATATTATATGACTACATAGTGGAAGAAGTTATGTTTTCCTTCTTAAGGCCTCTATAAGGAAATTGTGAAATACCAAGAGAGTAAGGATAATAGCTCTAATGAGTAGCAGAGAAGCTTTATGTAGATGGGGGAGGGAAACTTTTAGAATCATACATTTTTACAAATTTGTAGTCTTTGAATATGTATGTGTGTAGGTAGTCATGGGGACAAAAAAAGAACCTAAGAAACAAGGCTAAGAAAAGAGTTCTTAATTTCAGTACTATTAAAAATAAATTGTGTTGCATATCTAATTAAAAATGATTTAAAGCTCAGCCAACATTCAGCTTCTTACAAAGAAAGGAAAGAAGTAGGACAAAAAAAAAAAATCATTCGAAAAATGTGCTTAAATAGGTTTAAGTACTGTACGTGGCTAAAAGAAAAGCCCATTCCAGCAGTTAAACAAAGGGCATTTTCCCTCTTACTGGACCTCTCTCCCTTTGATCATTTCCTTACTCATTTAATTTTTTATCTGGAGGATGGTAGATTTCAATGTTTTCTTTGGAGAACTTAGAATATAAGCATTATATGTGGTAAAAGATGATAAATAACCTTGTTAAGTGACCTTCTCTTTGATAAATTCACTCAACTTGGTAAGTAAATAGTGAGTCATTTTTTACTTTTGAAGCCATTGTGATATCCAAGACTCTGAGTAGCCCAGTATCATCTAGCATCTTGAGACAATGCTGAAAGAAACAGCCAGGCAATTTGACTCATCGGGGGCTCCACATGGTGTGGTTTCTTGACTTTGTTCCAATTTTCTTAAATTTGTTTTTCTTAAAACTAGAAAATCATTGAGAAAACTGGCATGTATTGCATTCCTATTCATGCATTGACTCTAAGGCACGGGTATCATTTTCTTCTACGTAAAACTAATATTTCTATATAATGGACATTTCTACATAATTTCTATGAATTGAATATTTTATTAATGATTAGTTGTTGCACTGTTTTCTTGCACTAATTTTGTGTCTGAATTCCTTCCGTTTCCATTCATCCAGAAATCTGATTTCTTGGCTTTCATCTTTGACCCTCCTTCAGGCTTGCAATTTCTTTTCAATATGACAGCCACAATGGCTCTTACGAAAGGTCATGTTATTCCTCTTCTAAAAACCTCCAATGGCTTCCCCTGAAAGAATCCAGGAGAGCTATTATTTTGATATGATTACTACTAATATTTGGAATTACTTGTGGTTTCCATTTTATCTTCTATATGATCAATTTTAAAGTAACTCATATGTTCTTAAAAGAATATGTAGTCTTTGTCTAATCAGTGTATGATTCTACTTCCAAGATTATTGATTGTGTTGTTTAATCTACATCCTTGATAATTTTCTCTTTGTTGGATCTGTCAATTATGGAGAAAAGTATGTGAAAACCTGCTATGGCATGGATTTTAAAATTCCTTCTTATTTTGTTAGATTTTTGCTTTAAAGAATTTGAAGCCTCATTTTTAGACGCATTCCTACTTAGTAGTGTTATATCTTCTTAGTCTTGTCTTACTAATCTTTTTTTTTCTCTTATTAATATCACTCTCAGAACATTGTTTTGGTAAATATGTGGTCATTGCCCATCGTTTTATCTTACGTTTTCTATGTCATTGTGTTTTGAAATTGTCTTTGGCTAACATAGCGATCTTGTAAGTAATCCATACTCTCATAATTTCTAATTCAGTAAGAAAGTTTAATTGGTTTTCATTGATTGTAATTTCTTAATATGTTTGGAATAATTCTGTTAACTTGTACTGTGTTTTTCCTGGATTTTTATCAATTGTTGTTTTTTTTAATTTAATCTCTTACCTTTCTTTTTGTGAATTGGTCTTTTGTAGCCCATCCATAGGATATGGAAGTTTAAAAGACTGTCTACATTCTGTATTTGCTTACACATTTAACTGAACAATGTCTAGAATTAATATCTCATCTTCCTACTGACTTTATTACTTTGCTTATTCATTTAAACATTTGTATAAAATTTACTTTAGTCAGATTGTCCTATTTTTAGTGTGAGATTTCTTGGTTTTTGAATACTGGATCTTTCATGGTCCGGTTCCCCCTATTGTTACTTAAAAAATTTAACTGCATATTCCTTCTGTGGAAATAACCTGTGGAGTCCTGTGCATGACCTAGATTGTGAAGGCAACTTCTTTAACTAATGAGTAGGTATTAATTTGGGTTCCATGTTTCTTGTACAGAGTATGTGTTACTTTTCAGTTCAGAGTAAACAGTTCATGGTACGTGTTAAATTTCTAGCCTCGTGTTCATATTTTCTTTTGTATTTCACTAATTCTAGTTCTCTCTTCGTGGAAGTGACAGCTCCTTTCTGTTTCCCAGATTTGTGGATAAACTTTTACTTCTAAGTTCTGGCTTCTTACCTTGTACAAGATATGGAGTATTGAATCTCACTTCCTTCTTCATAAAATCCCCACCCTCTGCTTATATATGTGCTCTCGGAACCCTGTGTGATTTAAAAATGCACATCGTCAGTCTATCAGTCTGTGTATGTAATTTGTTCTATCTTTTCTGTGTTAATAATTGTTCCAGTTTTGTATATATTTTGTCCTTGCATATTTTGTCCTTACATATTTTGTCCTTACACAAGCCAAAAGACCTTTTGATCTTTGTGGCACTTTGTCAACACAACTACAAATCCTATTTCCTTGTTCTTGCCTTTGATAAATCTTTCATTGTCTACATCTAAATACTTGTTTCTATCTGTATCTCACTTATTGTGTTTTGAAGGCAATAAATATATATAATTCTTCTGCTCATCTACAGGATGTGTTGAGGCCTGGTAATGTGGTTGTTTTTAAAATTTATAGCTATAAGAATTCTAGTGAGATGCAGGTAGCCATCACAGACAGGCACATGCACACACAGAATGGCACAGTAAAAGGAGAAATGAAATTTCCAACTTAATTAGAAAAAGATGTAAATTCTTATTGAAAGTAGCAAGTTTGCAGTGAGCAGGGATTCTTGTGACAAATCTCATTGGCATGTCTCTTGATGCACAGGCCATGACATTGCCTTCTAACTGACCATCTGGGGTAGGGATGAACGGTGCTCAGTTTTTACCCCTTCATACTCTCTATCTAGAATACTTCATACTCTCTATCTAGAATACTCTCTATCTAGAATACTCTCTATCTAGAATAGAATAGAATAACAAATCTGGTGTGTCTATTTCAGGAAATGTTTACAAAGCTTGAATTTTCCTGGTTTTTGCACCAAGGTCAGTGTTCACCACGCCCCATGCTCACTTGAGAAGATGTGCAAATCCATGCACAGGAGTTTTCAATAATTTCTCAGCCTTTAGCTCCCCACTTGCCTTTTGTTGCCTAGCTCCCCACTTGCCTAATAAAGCTGTTTCTTCGTAGATCACCTCTAACTCTGATTTTGTTATAAATTTTATCTGGATAGTTCTGGTAGTGTTTCTGGTCCACATTCATTATCGTGCAGTAGAATCCAATCAGCACACATTACTGAGACTGTCTCCCAGTAGAATGTAAGCACTAGGAACATACTGGAGTCAGATATTACTCCTGTCTCAGGTGGGCTCCTGGTCTCGTGAGTTTGCATAATTGTGTGTTTATTATCATTGTCATTGTTATTTCATTACTGTTGTTATCAGTGTTGTTGTTCATAATCTTCAAATGGTTAACATAATGTCTGCATTGATATGGAAAAAGCCCACTATTTAGCAATGGTCAGATTACGCTCAACTCATGATGCTCACTTGGGGGGAGGGGTCTGTGCTATAAGGGAGACTAAGATTGCCATTTACTCAGATATCCACAGGATGTTAGAGAGATTTACAACCCTGCTATGTGAAAAATGGATGGAAGGATTGGTGAAATGGAATCACATTCGAAAAAGTTGGGGAGATGTGTATTTACCAGTCCTTTCATCCCCTTTTCACACAGTGTATTGGCATTCAGAGTCATCTACTATTTCTGTCAATGTGATTGCTGTGTTAACTATTTTACCAGAGCCAGTGAACATGGCACTAGAACATTTAGTAGATTGTCACCAGCTCCCAATGGCTCATAGAAGGATCAGGCCCCTCCGTAATTACTAATCACCAAATATCAACACCACTGGTTGGCTCAAGTCTTGTTTACATAAAAGGATGTGAAAGGTAGCCTTGTGTACGAGAGAAGGCCTGTTTCAGGTCTGTTGCAAATGTGAATGGCCTTTATTTATTTACCAATGAATAAATTATAGCTTTTCACACCGAGAATAAACTCTTTCCATCTGTCTTTTCTCAAAGTTGTGTCGTGCCACGTATGGGGTTCTTGTGAGCCACAGATAGAGTCACATTTCTTTCTCCTAACTAAAACAAGCTTGTCGAAAGTTAGCCATCAGAAAGTTAAATATTTGTTATGGGTTCTACAAATGGAAAATATGAACATGAAATTAGCTTTTCTCTTTCTTGAAAATATGATCTATCTGTAAACTGGTAGGACACCAATAGAAAAATGATTTCGGTGCATGATAAATTCATAGCTCTCTACATCAATTTGCAGGAAGAGGGGATAAAAAATTGGAACTCTGGCTAGTTATCAACTTTAAATCGTTACCAGACAAGATCATGCTAAAGCCCAAACACTGTGGTTTGGAACTATCTGAATCTATTCCAAATTATCCTTGGACAACATCAGACAGGTTTAAATTCATTGAGCTTATATAAGAAATTACTTTTTGCTTATACTGGTTCCAGCTGTTCTAATCTGCAATGAACATGCCCTTCTTGTGTCTGCGGCTCCAGCAAAGGTATCTCACAGGTGCATGTGGGGCTACTTGTGGTGAAAGGATCCCTAAAATTGCTTTCCAACACTTGTTTTAGATTTAACCCCTTTCTCAGAGGACTGGAGAGAGAAGCAGACTGGAAATGAAAGCATGTTTTATTCCTTGAAGTCAAAGAAAATTTTGTTCGTATTTTTTCCTCTCCTTTCTCCCCCACCCCCAAATATTTAAACTTGCATATACTATTTTATACTTGAGTTCAAGGTTAATATCAAAAAGCTCTGGCCACATTTTGCTTTATGTTCGTAGACGTGTCATTTCAGCAAGTCAATGTTTATGTCAGTTCTGGTTAAGAAGATGAAGTGAAGGTTTTGTACACGAGATGTATCAGAGACACTTCAGCACCTTTTGGAATTACCTGTTTCAATGAAAACTACTCATGTGCTCATCCTTTGACTCTTTACTGCCTCTTTTGGAGAGTTGTACATAGTCAATGTCGTTTGGAAATACACTATTTTAATTGTGATACATTCAAAGTTCATTTGTTTGCAGATGAAATGTCTTGAGCCCTTAGATCACAATAAAATATCATCATGGGGTTGAAAAGCTAAGAAAAATATGTATTCTCTCTCAGAATTGTCTTCTACTTTACAAATACACCTTTGCATTACTGAAAAATTAGAAAAGTATTAAAATTTTTATTCTTATGAAGATACACAAATACATATTTCCTGTTTACTATGCTCTTGTCTATTTCCCACAAAAGTTTAATTTTCAATAAACTTAATGTTGATGAATAGCCCAAATAAAATAGAAAACTTTCCCAGCTTTGAAATCTTCTCTCCTGTATTTTCTTCCTCACAATGGCAGCTTCACTTTATTTTCTTGTTCTCATTGCCTCTCATTTCTCCTGCCTGCAGGGACCCAGGCCTCACCAGACACAGAGCACAGTTTCACCTCCTCTTCCTGTTGTGTGTGGGCATATGGGCCTCTCTCCAGCCAGTGGCCTGCAGGCAGACAGGTTCTCCAGGAGCCTGTAGGAAGTTTTCTTTTGAGAAATGTGCATCATCCCTGTGCTGTTCTCTCCTTTCCTTTTGCTTCGGAAGCATAGTGTGAGCCCTCTGTGACCATAAGCACTAGGTGACTCCCCAAGACTATTAGAGCCAGGGCTGGAGGAACCTCAGAGGGTTGCATTGCTGCCCGCCTCCAGTTGGCACCCCTTCACACTGCCGTCTCTGGGAATACAACCATGCAATGCTTAATGGCAGGGATGCATTCTGAGAAATGCATTACTGGGAATTTCATCACTGTGCTGATGTCACAGAGCGCTGTAACACCTAGGTGTTACAACCTACCACACACCTAGGCCAAATGGAAGAGCCCATTGGGACCACTGTCATACATGTGGTCCATTGTTGAGCGACCCTCACTGAATGACTCTTGTCACCCTTAGATTTGGGTAATGCAACTACTCGGGTGCTGGGTCCCTGAGGCTTCAGTAGGACAAACTACCATACCAGCCCCCTTTCAGCAGAATTCATATATGTGAGAAAGCAACTTCTTATTCTTATGCTCGTTGGGACTTTATTTATTTGGGGGTAGGGTGGGGAGGGACTTTATAGATTTTAGTTTTTATTGTAATTGAATTTAATAGTGCCTTATGCACTTTTTTATCTGAAATAACTTTACAGCCTATGTCATCTCATATATGTGCACCCACATGTATGAGATTTTAAAAAAATGAACAGGTTATGTGATAATAGCTATGACTGTACAATAACTTACCATATGTTAGTGCTGGCTAGTAACTTTCACATTGTAGGGAATACACACAGGATGATAATTTCATAACAAATGACTTAAAGGAAGAGCTTAGAATATGTTGGCAATGGAAAGTAGAAGGGAAATTAAGAGACAAACCAGGTGGGGGTGCTGAATGTAATGAGGAAGTATGTGTCTTGCATGGAGAGATCATGAATTGATTTTTTACTTATATCTAAGTTATTAATGTATATGTATCTTCTCACTGCATAAGCAAAAGTCACCAGCTAAAATATGATATGGGGTTTTTATTTCATTATTTCTCAAAGTGGCTTTGTATTATTTTTACAGTAAGCTAAAATACATGAATGCCCTTAAGATGTCATCATCTTTGTAACTGAAATGTCAGACTCAGATCATGAACATTTTGAACTATTTACATTAGTCTTCAAAGAGATTTCATTTCAAGAGATTATATCACCTAATAATTTCCTATAATAGTTTATGGCCACATTTAAATTTTTTCACTTTTGAAAAACTCATATAGTACAGTTAAATCACATAGTTGAAGGTATATTTTCTTACTGTTCTAAAATATAGATGTGCTTTCATGTCCTGTGAATAATCATCATTTTAAAATGGACTGTGGTGGAGGACAGCGGAGGCCTTGATGGTGGGTGTGGTGTGGTAACATCCATCTGAAGAGGTGTGATCCTATACTGCAACAGAATTAAAAAAAAAATTTGAAATAGGAAGGAATTTAGTTGTGCAATAGTACAAATAACATATTTACAAATTATAGACCTTTACTCTTTAATATGTATATTTCATTTAGTTTTCACAACAATATATGATAGAAGTGTTCATCATTAAGCATAAACTATTAAGTAATGGCTTACTCTCATCTATGTGTGAATCTGGGTTTTGTGATATGTGAAACTTGAGTGATATAATTTTAGAAGATCTCTTATGAAACATAACACATTAGAAATATAAAATTAGATTTAGAAATTAGTAATTATTTAGTATAAGGAAAGACATAATTAACATTTAACAAATTTAATGAATATAGCAAACATTTTAAAATCCATATAAACATGTATTTTTATTAACTAATGTCTGACACAGCTCTGTACTACTTTCAATCCTGAATTTTTTGGTAAGAAGCATTTCTCCAATTGCCTCTCCATATGACAATGATTTTGTAATCTTTATATTGAATAATAACTCAATCTATATTCTAGAATAATTGATAGAAATTTCTGATTTTTAATAGATGGATCTGAAAACTTTCAACTTCACAAGCCATTTTAGTATGTCAAGTATGTTTTTACACTTATTCTCAATTTTTGGAGAAATATCAAGTGCTATAAAATTTCATAGCTCTTCAAGGCTAGTTATAAACTAAGTAATCATAAATACTTTTGGTATTAGCTATTTTATTTTCTATTATCTTTTCATTGTAAAGGCTTATTTTGATCATGTCAGTATCTTGTTTCAAAGCAGCAAAGATTCTAAGTCTTCAGCAGTGTTTAAGATTTATTCTTCTTCATTAATTGGAGTTTTAAATAATCAGAGTTTTCTCCTCAAAAATTTCCATCTCCTTTTGATGAATTATTTCTTTTCATATGAATTTATTGGTTCATAATGTGCTCCTCAAAATCAGAAGACATTCTGATTTCCTTGCCCATTTTATCATTTTGTTTCACATTTCTTTTCTGACACCTTCATTTTTTGTTTTCTTTGGGTTTCATTTCATTGTCTTAAGTGTTATTTTATAGACTCATTTGGTGTTTTATTGAGGTTTAATATGTGATGGTCTAGATTTCTGATGTATTGAAATATTCAGTCTCAAGCTAATTCTAATGGTCCACATTATTATGTTCCTCCTCTACCACATTGTATAATTTTAGTGTCTCACTTCTAGATGATCTGTTGTTATTTTATAATATTTTATAAAAAAGCTCTTATGGGCCTCCCCTGGTGGCGCAGCAGTTGAGCGCTGGGCTGTGAAGCTACCCGCAGCCTCTGCGACGCCAGTTCGATTCCTGGCCGCTGGCGAAGGTCCCACATGGCGCGACAGACCTCTCCTGCCACACCCACTGCTCCCCTCAGCAGTGTGTTTCGTCACTCTGCCTGTTCTGTTTCCCGCTCTGGCTCTGGTGAATTCTCTCACCCTCCCGTGCTTCTGACTGTACCCAGTGCTTGCATAAATAAATAATTTTTTTTTTTTAAAAAAAGCTCTTATACATTTTTTATGCTTTTTAACTCTTTTTTCCTCTTTGCTGGTCTACTTGCATAGTTTTCACTGTGCCTTCAAACTCTACTGTGCATTCAAACTTGTTGGTTCTGTGGGCTACTTATGCTAGTCTACTATGGAGCCTCTGTATTTTATTTTTTAGTTCAGTTCTGGTACTTTATAAGCCACTTAGTTCTGTTTGGAGCATTATCAAGTTCTCACTATCCTGGTTTTATTGCTGCTTTTATCCAACCATAATTATTCTTATTTTGACAAGCATAGTTGTAGCTGTTACCTTAAACTCATAGGCAAGTTCCTCAATTCTGCTGGATTTGGATTTCTCTCAGGGGCATTTTTTTTTAAACATTTATTTATTTATACAAGAACCGGGGTACAGGCCAGATGCGCGGGAGGGTGAGAGGATTCACCAGAGACAGAGTGGGGAACAGAACAGGCAGACTGACGAAATACACTGCTGAGGAGAGCAGCGGGTGAGATAGGAGAGGTCTGCTGCGCCATGTGGGACCCTCGCCGGCCGCCCAGTCGGCGGGTATCGAACTGGCGCTGCAGAGGCTGCAGACAGCTTCACAGCACTGCACTCAACCGCTTGCGCCACCATGGGATGCCCTCTCTTAGGGGCATTTGTGTCCCATCCTTTGTGGTATATTCCTCTGTCTTCTCATATTTAGTCTCAATAGAATGAGATACAGAGATTTTTGTCCTTTGTCTTGGTGAACTGGCCTTGTAGTGCATCTGCACGCTGCGGGATGTAAACGGAGGCTGTTTACCTGGCATCCTTGAGTGTAGCTTCACACATCTACATCTCTGTGCCTGTAGTGCTCACTCTAGAGCTGGAATAGGAGTCAGGGCATTAGGACACCAGGAGGTTGCTGCTAGCAAGTGCCAAGTGTTTGTTTCATGAACTATTGAATTTTATCAAAAATTTCTTGGCTGTTTTCTTAAGGAATTTGAGATGACTGAAATATATTACCCTTCATTTTATGCAAATCGAAGCTCTTGAGTTACATAATAATGCAACCTAACATGCATTGCTTGATAATCAACATGTGAGGAATGTTGTCACTAAACTCTTCTCTCCACATTAGCTAGCTGCATCTGTAACGATTTTGTATGCTTTTTCATCTGGAAGCGCCAGACTTTATCGGGCCCCACTAAGTCAGATATACTCAGACATGATCCAATATGTTGGCATACAAAAGCAGGTGATTTCACTCATAAACATCAGTTGGAGCAGTACTGCTGGACATGTGTTCTACAAACATAGGATTTCTAATAAAATTCTAATGTAATCCATAAAGAAATGAAGTGTTTGATTTATTTGTGGTTTAGTGGCTGCAATATTGAGTATATTTCTTTCCTGATAAGGGGGAACTTACATTTTGTCTAGGCTTTGATGAGAAGCAAATTCTTTTAACTTTACATGTTTGGTGATTAGAAAAATTTCCGGCTGCCTTCATTTCTTTTTTTTCTTTGCTCTTCTGTTTTGTTTTGTTTTGTTTTACTACTGCTTTGCTATCCATATGCTTCCAGTCCTAGCTCTTCAAAACATGCTCAGATAATAGTACGACTGTGGCTTTTTTCCATGGTTGGTTAGGAGGATTTTGTAGTCATTCTAAGGCTAGCAAGAATTTAAATTTTCACAGAAATCACTGCAAATCCATAATCTGTACTTTAGTAAATCTAAGCTAAATTCTTCTCCCAATAATTTCCCTTTAGCTAGACATCGAAAATAATCTTAGCTACTCCACTGACACCAAAAATGAGGGATGGACATGGAGGTTATGCCTCCAGTATATATATGTTTTCATCTAAAACAATGCTGGATGTTTTGTTTGCTAATTTCCAAAGGAACAAATATAGAAATAGAATTCTTGTCCCACTGCTTTGTTTACAGATGATATGAGATGTATTACTTCTTTTAGCTAGCAGAGCATATGAATAAAAATATTTTCTCTTAATTGAACTTTCTCAATATTTCAATATTTATTACAGTATTTCTCAATATCTCACTATTTATTACAAGCTGTGTGCAACAAAAATACTCTCAAGTTAAAAAGTCTCTACATCAGACTGGTACCATGACCCCAAATTTTGCACATTTTTTATGCCAAACCCCTCCCTGGTTTCTCTAGGGATAGTTTATAATACTTGGTGATGATATATGATAAGGGCTGAGTGTTTATGTTACCTGTGTCAGGATTCCCTTAGGTCTACAATTAACATGTTCTCCAAACACTATAGAGTTCTCTGATGAATGTACTCAGCCTTTTAACTGAATGACCCAAGGATGTGTTGTATTTTAATCTCCACCTGAGTGCTGTATTCACTTTTCCCAAACATTTTATTTGGCATTTATCACATTCAGTGCCCTCCTGTTCTTTTCATCCTCCTTGTTTTATTGATGAACAATGAGAATGTTAACACTGCTTATCTTCTCTCGGGCAAATGAAGAGTGACTTGCCTAAAAGTCTGTAGCCGAATCAACTGGATGATTTCTGTATGTTTGCTTCCAGTTTTAAGCTATGATTGCTTACACCTAACAGTAGCTATAAAATACACATTTATGGGGAAGGCTCTAATCTCACAGTCAACGAAAGTAATCTTATTCTGTGATATGACTATAAATGAAACAAACTTTACAATGGCTAGTCTGATGCCCATATAAAACCAAAAGCGTTTAAGACACAAGAAAATTAACTCTGAATCAGATGCACTGTTGTGAACCATTGTCCCCTCAATTAAAAAAACTACAAAATGAAGACGAGCCAGGCAATTTAATAAGCAAGTTATCTCTATTTGTTTTTTTGGTGAATATTTTTAAAATATATCAGTTTGCACAATTTTAATAGGTCAGTCCCCTTTCTTTGCAAAAGAAGTTATTCTCTACAGAGATAGATTATATGACTAAGATGGAAGCTTGAAAACCAAACTCGGGGGCCTCCCTGGTGCCTAGGGTTAAGTCTCTGCCTGAGTTCCATCCCCAGCCTGGGAGCTGACCCACATGGCGCAGCAGACCTCTCCTGTCACGCCCACTGCTCCCCTTAACAATGTATTTCAGTAAATCTGCCTGTTCTGCTCCCCACTGTGCTTCCAGTGAATCCTCTCATCCCCTGCACCTCTGGCCTATGCTCCAGTTCTTCTACAAAATAAACAAATATTAAAAAGAAAGAAAGAAGAGCAAACTCAGTATGATAAACTGTCAGCATAGGAAAAAGGAGAGTTCAGGAAAACCCTCCTAAATACATTTATTTTGAAGATGCTGAGTGGTGACAAAATGTTTTCATATACAGAAATACCCAAGTTCCATAAAGAGTTCGGGTAAATACATTATTTTGTCTCTCATTTCTGCCCCAACCCCCTGTCTAGACACATACACACATCAAAATAGCATACTTTATTACAAAATAATTTTATATGAAATGTGATGTCAATGCTGGTTCTTTGAAGCTAAGCACTATTTTCTGTAAATATTCATATATGTGTGGGAATATAGATATGTCCGTATGTATATAGCATATGAGATTTATGTGTCTCTTTATGTGTGCATACACATATGCAGATGTATTAACACACACATATATAAATATCCTTCCTTTATCAGCAAAAATAAGACACTGATAACATATTCGTCTGACAAGATTCAGCAGCTCTGGCAACCTCAGAACTTTAACACTTTGTAAGTCAAACACATTCCTGAAATTGCTGATTTCATCTCTTACAAGTAAAAGAGATTGTTCTTGCATCTTATCTTTTAAAATCTTCATGCTGCATTGGTTCTTCCTGAATAAGATTCCATCTAAGAGACATATTTTTGAGTTTTATCTTCTATTTACAAATTCAAGACTCTGTCAGTCTGCTTAGTCACACTGGATTGATGTTAGTTATCATCAAAGATTTTCCCAAAACACCCTCAGCCACACATTTTTTTCTTTTCCTTTATAACAGACAGAAAATGCTAATTGAAATGAGAATGTATTTTTGTGAATTAACTTTCTCTTGTCCTTATTATTATGTTCCTTAAACTCTGCAAATAATTTATGGGACTTTCATTGGTTTAACATTACATTTTTTCATCCTCTCTGAAACAGAATAAAAATGCATGTAACAGATATAAAGGGAAGAAACTTTATATTAAGAATAAAGGACTGAGTAAGAAAACTCTATATTTTTTAACTGACAATAAAGAGTTCTGCTTCTGGTATACCTTTTTGAAAATAAGACATTTGTTCCTTGCATACTTCTGAGATTTTTCAAGGGATGCCAGTGCCATAAATAAGTGATCCAGTGCCAAGGTGAACTTGGACACTAGTTGTGTTGCGAAAGTGGTGCAGTATGTTGGAGGGAGGGTCATCAGCCCTCGATCAGAAATGAGATCCGGCTTATTACCTTGGAACTCTGGGCCTCGTTGAGGACAATAATTTTTATCAAAGGATCAATGCTTTATTTGTACTCACGTGAGATTACCTGCACGTGCATGAATCCTTCTCAGAATACTTTGTTCTTTCTTTCAGGTCCAGTAAAAGTGGGGTCTGTTTTGTTTTGTTTATAGTTTTAAATAACAGGATATAAAACTTTTGTGGTTCTTTTAAAAAAATTTAGTTTTCTGAATGTCCATTCATCCTTTTGCAAACTTTACCGAGAAATTTTGGCACATCTGTGCGATAGATGGAGCTTGGGCTAGAAGTTAGCATGTTCTATGGCAAAAATGAGCGTGATCAGAAGGTCTGGAACAGAGTCTTGGGTTTTCTACTTCTCAGTTTGACTTTAGAGAGGTAACTTTGGCTCACTGCACTTCACTTAGCTCACATCAAAAACAGATATAGTAAGGCCTCCCTGGTGGCACAGGGGTTCAGTCTCAGTGCTATCAAACTATCGGCAGCCACTGCAGCATGAGTTCGCTCTCCGACCAGGGAGCTGACCCACATGGTGCAGCAGACCTCTCCTGTCTTGCCCACTGCACCCCTCAGCAGTGTATTTCAGTAGATCCGCCTGTTCTGATCCCTACTCTGTCTCTGGTGAATCCTCTTGCCCCTCACACCTCTGGCCTACACTCCAGTTCTTGTGTGCATGAAATGAATAAAATAAAACTTTTTAAAAAACCAAATATAGTAGCATGTAATTCATAGGATAGTGGAGGAAGTAATGCATGTACATTTTCTTATACAGGCAATTTGTTATTTTTACATCATAAATGATTTAAAGCATCATCATTATTACTGCCAGTCACTAGGCAATAATGCAATTCTGGCTTCTTCTCTTTCTGTAAAAAGACTGACTGTAATTGTGTGAGCAGTATGCATCTGGTAAAGAAACAGTCCTAAGGGATGCTGAAGTTTAGGCTCTCGTATTTTGGGATTAAGCTGGCACAATGGGAATAGGCATTCTGATAAGCAAAGGTGTGCCTGAGTGGGAGGGCCTCACAGCCAATAATGGGATGCTGTTTTATCAACTCATGTTGAAAATTATTATCAGTGCTAATAGTTCCTACAAACTGTCCAAAATCTCTCCAGCAGACCACATACAGCTGTTTCACACACCATAGGAACTGATAATAAATATGCTTGCTAGTTATGATATAGAACAGCAGTTCTGCATTGAGCTTAAGCAGCCTTCTTCACTATGTCAGAACTATAAATCTTTCTTGGAGTTATATAACATCATGCGAAATCAAACACTAGCAATTTTGAAAAGTAATAAACTTAAAGGGTAAGTAGGTTGCTTTTATTGCCTTTCCAATCTCTCCGCCTAGAGCTTGGGTGATATTTTAAAATACAGAAAGACACTTTGGCAGAGTCTTTAAAATCAATTTGTCATTTCAGCACTGTATTATACAATTAATCCTGAAAGAAGTATAACCTCTTGAATGACTTTGAAATATCTTTCACTTCAAAAACAAAACAGAAAAAGAGAGGCAGGGAAGGAAAGAGAGTGAGAAAAGCAAAAGAAAAGTAAAAAACAGCAATGACAGAGAAAGGAAAACAGTATTCTTTATGTGCATAATGTAAGGGATGATAAAATTTGTCAGTGAATGTTACTGAGGTGAGAGCTATAGATTTAATAGTTTAAAATTTTCCTAAGCTAAGTCTGTGAACCTGTTTTCTTTTGAAATTACTTTTTTTTTTATCATTTAAGAAGGATAACTAGGTGTCAGGTGCTATTTTTAAGTGCCTTATTTATATCATCTTATTTAATTAGATGTAGTTCTGTCTTAAAGTTGCATGAAATGGGCTAGATGGAAGGTAATTTGTGAGATTTAGACAGGAAAAGCTTCAGTATCCTTGTCTGCATATTTTAGCATGACTCAAACAAATTCCCATATGTGCAGAATATTTTTCAAGAGCTTTCATGTGATAAATGGTAAAAGAAAGTCACAAAGTTGTTGAGAGATCAAAGAATCTAAAGGTCACATCTTACTGATTGTGAGTGACTTTGAAACACTCTGTGGCCAGACCCTGGCTTCAGACTTATCGTATCTGCTTGATCTTATCTACTTGATATCTTATCTACTTGATCTTATCTACTTATCTGCTTGATATCTTAGACAGTTTGTTGATGAGTAATATCTAGTGTATGTGTAAAATGGAAGTCATGGACACATACTCATCTTTCCACATCACAATAAATGGCATCAGCATCTTCTCAGTTGTTCAAGTCCGCAAGTGAGAAGGTGTCAGTCTTCCTATCCTCCGTTCCCTCCTCCAGCGTCACCCTCCCAAACCTTGACCTAGATGCTACTGGCCTTGTTATCACTCCTCCTACTACATGCATACTAGCATCATCATACTTCCAGAGCTCCAACAGCCATTCTCCTGCTTAAGCGCTTTCAATGTTTTTTCTTCTCTCTTACAGTGCCCTCAAATGAAGTGTTTGCATGGACAGCCCTTTAATAGCCCATAGATTTCATGAAAAGCATCATCTGACCAGAGAATTCTCTCCTTGCTGTTCTCTCACTTTCCCCCTGCTCTACCTTTATATTTCTATGTATAATATTTTCTGAAATTGATATCTTACGTAAAGCATCCAGTTTTGGACACTAAAACATGGAGTCTATTGAGGAGGAAGAGTTTTCCTTTTTGAACAATGCTTCATAATAATACTTCCAAGTGCTGGATTTAGCTAGGTGCTCAGTCATTATTGAGGGACAAAATACATATACATGTGTTTGGGGGTGTTTATTCTTGTGGGGAAAGCAAGAACGCAGATGACTTGCTTCATTTATATTTAATATTATCCATTCTTACTTCACATATGGCCACTGGCAAAAGTTCATATGCTTTGCCTCATAAAATATCCAAATTTACAGAATGGGGTGGCAGGGAAAAAAGTAACTTTGTCAGCTTCAGACTTTTTAGTAGAAAATAGTCTTTAGGGTAGCACTGTTGCTTTTTTTTTTTTGACAAATAACAGGTTTTTTAGGGCTCACTCTTATCCTTTCACTGCCTGGCTGAGGATGTGCAGGTCATACCTGTGTTTGCAAGTGAGGGACGGGAGGATGCTCGGGCAGGAACAGTCATGAACTGAGCAGGCTGATGAGGAGTCTTTGAGCCAAAGGTGCCATTGGAGAGTCCTGAATTTCACAGAAGCAGGCTGGCTTTTGTATCCCCTCATCTTCAGTTATTGCCGAGGAGTAACCTATAAGACATGTGGCCTCCACGCAAACACGGGGCCAGATCCAGCAGCATATATACTCTGTGTATGCAGCAGAGTATAGTGTGTGTTCTGAATAGTGCTTTTTCATCACTGCCACACAGGCTGCGTGCACTTCTCTGGATTTCTCTCCATCCCTAGTACTTCTCCTAAGTGGAGCGGTGGGTAGGGTAGGACTTGCGAATGAGTACAAAATTTTGTCTTCTGCTAGAATCTGAGCGGTTATAGTATGCACAAGGTTTTGCTTCCCTCTGAGCTGCACACCAAATTGTGATGCTGTGAGGTGACAGAAAGGCTTGAGAGAGGACTGGATCCTGATGCTTTTGGATCAATGCCATCTAAAAGCTGTGTGAACAGCCAGTGGATAGAAGGTCCCTGCACTAGTAGATCCTACAGAATCTTAGTGTCTATAGAAGAAGAGCAGAGCAGAGTGTACTATGTGGCAGAGATTTTCACTATCCAGGATGAGGAGAGCACTAATTGGAGTCCATGAAGAAATCAGTGTCCTTCTTGGTGTTTTAACATAGATTTAGGCATGCAAGTCAGCCACTGTTGGCAATGGCAACAGAGATATCAGTACTTCCCATTAATAGTGGTTTTGCTAGGTCTCAAAGTACTGTTAGCTTCCTTAGCTTCTTGGTAAGTAGATTCATGAACAGAAGCTCTTAGAGAAGGCTCACAGGGTGCTCCTGCAGCAAAAGGCATTTGGAAACTTTCAAGACCCTTCCATGCCATATAAGGGGCAAAGAAACCTGAAAGACAGCTCTGGTCTGATCTCTTCTCAGCCATACTATGTAGCTATTTTAACTTTGCTGCAAGTTTCCAAACTGAAAAGGAAATTGACCTAGAGGAACACTTTAGTGTAGTTGGCATCCAGAAAGAGAAAGATGAAGTAGAACCTCTAGAAGAAAATCCGGAGCCTTTGACTATTCAGTGCCAGAAACATAGATGATGGTTTTAGCAGCAACAATAGTAAAATAAGGGAATCTAAAGAGGTTTAAATGCATTATTTGAAAAGATCTGTAATTTATATGAATAATTGGCTTTTAAATTCTAGATTTCACTAGATAAATTCAAGGATGATTGCTCTTAAAGTTTGCCTCTTAAATGAATGGGTTTTGCCATTGACTTTTTTTCCTTTACCAATAATGATTTATGGTTGCTGCATTTCCTGAAATTTTTCATGTTTAAAAATATCTGCCAGTTGCATTTTTACTTGAATAATTTCTTGGCTGGGTACTACATTCTTGCATCACATGTCTCCACATTGTGTAACTGTCTTCTGGCACTGCTTATTTCTATGAAGAAATCTGAGGCCTGCTTGACTTTTTCATCCATGTAGGTGAATTGTTTTCTCTATCTGGTTGCTTGAGTAATTCTTAATCCTTGAATTCTGTGGCCACACTAGGACTGAACATTTTGTCTCAAATGTTTCTATCTGCTTTTCCATATCTAGTCCCATTTTTTTCTTTATTTCAGATTCATGTAAATAACATCAAATATATCTTGTGGTTCTGTTTGTCAGGTTTCCTTCCTTGTCTTATTCTTCTGGATCTATTGTTCATGTATATTGGCTCCTCTAGTTTATTTAAGATCTTGGTGTTGTCCAGCCTACATTTATTTTAATGATCTCAAGCATTTCATCATTGCCAGTTTACTTTCCAGTCACATATATTTTGGCCATTTTGCTTCCACTTATTGTTAATTTTCCAATAAAGTTGTTCAGTTCCTTGTCTAACCTTTTTTTGGATATTTATATCAATTCTGATATCTTATTTCACTTAATTCCTGTTCTTACTGTATATTTTGCAATATGAATACCTTAATTATTTGGGTTGCCTTAGCAAAAATACCATACATAGTCTAAGTACTTATGAATAATAGAAATTTATGCCTCACAGTTTTGGAGGCTGGGAAGAATCCACTAATACTAATCAGATTCATGAGTGCTTTATAGACCTCGCCCCAAAAACCATGCCACTTGAGATTATGTTTGAACATATGAGTTTTGGAGGGATACATAAGTAAATTCAGGTTTGTTTTATGACATTACATCTAAAATGTATGCCTTGTAATCAGAGAATTAGTTGATTTTGGTGCATTATTAAAAAATATGGAATGTCTTGTTTGATAATACACAAGATCAATGTATTTATTAGGAAGCATATCAAACTAAATTTTTTAAAGGAATTTAGTAGCATTACATGGGATTCTCAAGCTACTGGCAAAGCATGGATACATTTAAGCTAGAAAGAACTAAAACAATAAAAATTGGATGCCGATCAAGTTTTCTTTCATCTCTTTTTTTATTTTTTCCTTTGTTTCTATTGATTTGAGTTTTTTGGACAGGAAAAAAAAAGCATAGACAGAGAAAGTTATGGTTTTGGCATTTATCAGTCTGACGTGACTGTAGCTCGTCTGAGTGAGCCTTCCTGGGAATGGGCTCTTTTGCTTGGGACAGGACCTATATCCTTTAATTTTAGATTTTCAAGTAGATTTTTCTTACATGGCTTGAAATTCTTAGTCACATATTTTCATGTTTGAAAACAAAAGAAATGGTGTTTGTTGCAGGTAGCTTGTGTGACTTTTCTTTCTTCCTTTCAGATGGACTCTCCCATAAATGAGAATTGGACTGAAAATTCTGGGTATATGGGTAGAATTGACTGATGGACACACTTTACTTCATGGTGTAGGGTTGGGGAACAGAACATTTGACTGAGGGTTCTATGAGAAGGCAGAATTAGCAAGATCTTTTGAGGCACCAATATCCAATCTTGGATCTCCCCAGGCAGATGGCTTAGTTTTTTTTCAGTTGAGAAAAACACTAATTTTGTTTGTCAATAAAAGGTACACTGGTGGGAGCCAGTAAACAGAAGGCACCTGCTAACTGCTTGATAAGTAGATATTCATTTGAGACACATGGGTCAGCCCCAATGATTACATAAGTTTTTCTTTCCTTAATTCTTTCTCCTTTTTTTCTTATTGCCAAGTGGAATCCTAGGTGTCTCTAAGATTCTTCTTGACAGAGTAACTTCCACTTCCACTTGCAAACCCCTCATTCAAGTGTTGTGGGTTGATGTTTTCTCTAGTCTGTTTTGTCCTTCCACAAAGTTCCATCTGCTTTCCATATTTAAACTGGACTGCCACATGCACAATAATGAAACTAGACCCCTGTCTCATACCATACACAAAAATTAATTTAAAATGGTAAAAGGCATGGATGGAAGACCTGAAGTGATAAAATATACAGAAGAAAACATAGGCACAGCACTCCTTGACAAAAGGTTATGGGTTGTCTTTGTGGATTTGTCTCCATCAACAAGGAAAATAAGGCAATATCAACTATTGGGACTATATCAAACTAAGAAACTTCTGCACAGGCAAAGAAACTATTACTAAAACAGAAAGAATACCCTACTGAATAGGAGAAAATATTTACATCTGTCAAGGGCCTGGTATCCAGTATATACTCAAATGAGTTAACAAAAAGAATAAAAAATGGGCAGAAGAGTTAAATAGGCACTTTCCCAAAGAAGACATACAGATGAACCAGAGGCACATGAAAAAATTTTCATTATCACTTCTCTCAGGAAATTGCAAATCAGAACCACCGTGGGTACCACCTCACACCTGTGAGAATGGTCCATATCAAAAAGACCGAAAACAGATGTTGGCGAGGATATGGAGAAAAAGGAACTCTCGGTGGGAATGTAGACTGGTCCAGCCCCTATGGGAGACAGTCATTATTTAAAATTGTTTTTCATCTACTGACCATGAATTTGATGGAGGGTTTATGTTCAAAATATCCAAAACCCGGGCCTCCCTGATGGCGCAAGGGGTTGAACACCGCACTGTGGGGTAATCCGCAGCCTCTGCAGCATGAGTTCGATCCCCGGCCGACCAGAGAGCAACCCACATGGCGAAGCAGACCTCTCCTGTCTCACCCACTGCTCCCCTCAGTAGTGTACTTCAGTCGTCTGTCAGTTCTGCTCCCTGCTCTGTCTCTGGTGAATCCTCTCACCCCCCACATCTCTGGTCTGTACCCCAGCTCTTCTATACATAAATAAATAAATCTCTAAAAAAACCCCCCAAAACCCCCAAAATATCCAAAACCCACATGGTATAAGAAAATGAGACAACAAACTGACATCAGTATTAAACAACTATGACAATGGAATAGACTGAGTGACAGACTTGTTTACTCTTTTTTGTTTTATTTTGTTGCTATTGTGAGGAGGTCTCAGGAGAGAGGAAGTATGTATGAAAAGGCATGCTAATGTAGCTTTAGGATCACTTACATAATTTATATATTAATTCCCAGTCACATGTTTTATATTTGCATTGTACGAGACAAAACACCCAACTCATTAGAGATTATATAAAATGGAGCTTCTAAGTCCTAATCCTATTTTCACATTATTCCGTTGTAATTTTTTTTATCATATATATCTGATAGAAAAGTGTAATAGGCTAATATGACTAATGAAATTACAGTTTAGACATGGCTAAAACTTATGGAGAACACATCAGAAAGTTTACATTATGAAGCTCATTTTTAAAAAATAAATGTGTATTTTGAGGGGGAAATAAGTACATCTGTTTCAGATTCATTTATATTAAATTAGCTTCATTCAGAAGCTCTTAGATGCTGCACACATGTATTTATTCTCCTTTTTTACTCTGTTCCTCACAGGAGCTGGCAAATGTCTTTATACAAAAGGGTCACATTCAGGAAAACAATTCCCCAATACAAATCAAATGAAAATAAAATCTTTTTTCTTTCCTTAATGTATTTTATCAAAACAGAATTATTTTTCCTTTGTATTATATTGACTTTTCTTCTTTTAATTTATGTTCTTTGTTTAAGGTTGTATCCTTACAATATCAGATAAGTCATAATAATACAGTTAATGAGAGAATGAAGCTTTAAAACATTCTTTGTTAGAACACCTTGTGTCATCTTGCTCATGGAAAAACGTGCAGTGATTTCACTAACCACTAATGGAAAGGAGGTAGTGACTCTTCTGGGCTTTGAAAACTGTATTCAATTAATGTCAAATTATATTCATTAATTTTGAACAAGCTACTGAGGCGGCAATTAAAATCAGAGTTTAACTATTTCACTCAAAATGTTGTTGCATTCAACTACCCTTAGCTTTTGCTCTTTGGCCGTCTCTTTTATAATTGTTTTATTTATCCAAGGATATTTTGGAGAACTTCACTCACTCTGTTACACACTATCTTTCAGTGGAGATATAGGAGGATTTTTAAAAATTTTTTTTTCCTAAAGATTTATTTATTTTTATACAAGAACTGGGGTACAGGGACAGACAGGCCAGAGGCCTATTTCTCTCACCAGAGACAGAGCGGGGAGCAGAACAGGCAGATGGACTGAAATACACTGCTGAGGGGAGCAGCAGGAGAGCAAGACAGGAGAGGTCTGCTGAGCACCATGTGGGAATCTCCCTGGCCGGCCAGGAATCAAACCCGCCCTGCAGAGGCTGGGCCGCGGACAGCTTCACAGCGCTGCACTCAACCAGCTGTGCCACCTGGGAGGCCTTTTTTTAATCTTAAAACTGAATAGTTGGGTTTCTGAGAAACATTTCTTTCTTTAACCTGTGGCATCTAAATCATAGAATTGAGAAGTTCCCACTTTGAAATGACTCGACAAACTCAGCACTGAATTTGGTGGACTTTTCCCCAGTAGGTCTTTAATATACTAACCTTATTCCTGGCCTCATCTGTTTAATCTTCACTCTATTTTCCCTCTGCCCACCACCTTTTCATTTTTACTTTCAGGTGTAGTATAGTATCAGAGTAGATTTTAGTATTTTCAAATTGTCTAAAATCTTTTCTTGGTAAAGCAGGAAATAAATGGTATTATTACAGGTTACTGTAGTTATAGTTTCTCCTGCTGCTTATCATTACAAAGATGAACTCATTGAGAGTTAATGGTTAACTTGTTATATTAGTAGTTGTAACTTTCCTTGTGGAGAGAAGTTTTTATTTCCAGGGAGATTTTCACTGGCTGCAAGGGTGGATGGCAGGTGTTTTCATGTAATGAACATCAGACTGCAGGGGTCAGCTGAACATGAGTTACAGGGGAGACTTCTTTGCTTCTAAAAGGGAAAAAGAATGAGAGAAGCAGAGCAGGGTAAAGGATAGAGAAGATCCAGGAGATTGATGGGAGGCTGCATGCCCTGGGACAGGACATCCCCATGTGCCCCCTAAAATCTTCAGTCATGTCAAAAAGGACTGCTTTCTCATACAGGCTAAGATGAGGCCTACTCTCAGGCCAAGGTCCGGGAGATGAACGAAAACACCTGGTGGGAATGAATACAGCCAAAGGCAGGTGTAGTGAAGAGAAAATTACATATTTTTATATAATTATATTGTTACCTGAGACCTGCAGGAGGATTTGGAACTTCCATAGATGACAGAAAACTGACAAGGTGCCCCAGAGGCCCCTGGCTTGTACTCTGCTACATGAAATACGTTTGAAGTTTATTGTGCAAGAAGGTCATTGCGCAAGTATCTCAGAGCCCCCAAAATTAGGTTATATTGTAGATGGATCAATAGAAAATATTTTAAAATTTTGGTACTCTCTGGTTGTAACTTACTTATTATATAGCGTTTAAAAAATTTTGGTGTCTTCTTTGCTTACAAACTTTAGTCACACAGTTGAAGGATACAAAAAGATCTTAACATCTGGAAGTATGTACCTTGTTATTTTCTTACACTTATTAAGGAAATTTTTTTACAAAAATGTAGATTCTTTGTTGTTTTTTTTTTTTTAATAATCTTTTCCCCACCGTATGGTCATAGAAATTAAATGTTGGTATATGTGTGGGTTTATTTCTGGGCTTTTTGATTCTGTTCTATTGAGCCGTGTGTCTATTTTTATATATTTTAATTACTGTTCCTAAATCATATAAAATCAGGTAACATGATGTCTCTGTTTCTTTCATTTTTTGCTTTGAATTGCTGTTGCTCCTCCAGGCCTTTTAGTTTTCCTAGACTTCCATATAAATTTCAATATTTCTTGTTCAGTTTTTTGAAGCATATTGTTAGTATTTTGTTGAGGATTACATTAAATTTATATATTGCTTTAGATGGGATTTAACCATATTGATCCTCTCCATCCATGACCATGGAATGCCTTTCTCTCTCCTTGTGTCAGGATCTAAATCCTTCAGCAATGCCTTGTGGTTTTCATTTATGGATCCTTCACCTTCTTGGTTAGAGTCATTGCAAGGTATTTTATTCTTTTTCGAAGCAATTGTGAATGGGATTATTTTCTTAGTCTTTTTCTTACTTGTCATTTGTATATAAAAATGCAACAGCTATTGTAGGTTGATTTTATAACCGGCCACATTGCTACATTCATTTATTGTTTCTAATAGCTTTTTGGTGGAGTCTTTATGGCTTTTATATATACTATTATAAGGGCTGAAATAATGATAGTTTACTTCTTTTCCAATCTGAATTCCTTTTATTTTGTGTTGATTTCTAGTTCCTCTAGCTAAACTCCCTAATACTGAATCAAACAGAAGTAGTGGCAGTAAGTGTCCTCGTCTTATTACTGAGTAAAGGGAAGGTTTTCAGTTTTTCACCATTTAGTATTGTTTTCACTGTAGGTTTGAAATCTTTAGCCCTTATTCTATTGAGGTAGTTTGCTTCTATTTCCATATTGTTTAGATATGTAACATAAATAGCTACTAAATCTTATCAAAGGCTTTCTCTGCCTCTTATGATATTATCAGATGATTTTTATCTTTACTTTTGTTGCTATCTTACATTGATCTCCATATATGAAAGCACCTTTACATCCCTGGGATGAATCCCATGTGTAATCATTATGATATATTATTTAAATTTATTTGATAGCATTTTGTTGATTTTTACATTGATGTCAGTTGGGGATATTGGTCTGTGATTTTCTTTTCTTCTTTTGAAAGATTTATTTATTTATGCATACAAGAACTGGGGTACAGGCCAGAGGTGACGGGGTGAGACGATTCAGAGTGGGAGCAGAACAGGCAGATTGACTGAAATACCCTGCTGAGGGGAGCAGTGGGCAAGTCAGGAGAGGTCTGCTGCACCATGTGGGTTGCTCCCTGACCAGCCGGGGATTGAATTCGTGCTGCAGTGGCTGGCTATAGATTGATAGCAGTGATACTGAACCCCTGTGCCACCAGGGAGGCTTATGTGATTTTTCTTTTTATTGTGCTATCTTTATCTGGTTTGGTTATGAAGGTAATAGTAGTATCATAAAATGCATGAGAGGGCATTCCTTCTTGGATTTTTAGAAATTATTTGTGCTAGATGGACATACATTCTTCTTTAATTTTTTCTAAACATTTATTTATACAAGAACTGGGGTACAGGCCAGATGTGCGGGAGGGTAAGAGGATTCACCAGAGACAGAGTGGGGAACAGAACAGGCAGATGGACTGAAATACACTGCTGAGGGGAGCAGCGGGTGAGACAGGAGAGGTCTGTTGCGCCATGTGGGACCCTCACTCGCCGGCCGGGATCGCATTGGCGCTGCAGAGGCTGCGGACAGCTTCATAGCGAGACGCTCGACTGCCTGCACCACCATCTTTAAATTTAAATTTTTGACACATTCATTTGTAGCTTTTGTTTTTGGGGGGAGATTTTAAGAATTAGTTTCAATTGCCATGCTTGTGAACAGTTTATGCAACTGTTTTTCCAAGTTTAGTTTTGGCAAACTATTATTATTGCTCTCAAAATTCCAAGTCTCATATTTTCAAAGCCCTTATTCTGTTCATATTTTACAGCATTTTTTGTTTCCATAAATTCAACAAGCATTGATTTAACTTTTACTCTTGTAGAAGGCCAGGCAGGGAGGGTTGCAGGCTGGGAGGCTGGTAGCAGCCAAGCCCCCCAACCCCCAGCGAATCTTGAAGCTTTTTCTCTGAGCTCTTTCTGGCCTTGTCTCCTGGTCTCACCTCCTCTGGAGTCAGCATCCTCCCACAGCCGTCTTCTGTCTCTGAGTGATGCCGCTACATTTTAGTCCTGACTTCTAGGCTCAGCTGCACACACTTGCACATGCGCGTGCACACATGCTCCAGGTGTCCACCATCAGGCACGCGTGCTCCGTGCTCACACTCCCACGCATCGTCTGCATCATCACAATCAAAGCCACTGACGCCAACGGTACAAAAGCCTGAGCAATCTTTATTTACTCTGCAGACAGTGTCACGACCCAGGAGTTAATGCTCTTTGGTTTTTTTGTTTGGAGCCTTATCTTGGGGTGAGTGCTCCTGTTATTAGGATCTGGGTATTTAGACTCAAATTAGTGAAAGCACTGTTGAGAATCATCAGTCCTATAACCCATGAATTGTCCCTTATGAATTTTTCCTAACGGTCAGGTGGATGAGAAAGTCTTACAACAAATGTTTATCATGATGTCACTTATAGCAAGGAGCAAACAAACAACAAAAAAAATTAAAACTAGGGCCTCCCTGGTGGCGCAAGGGGTTAAGACGCAACCTATGAAGCTGTCTGCATCCACTGCAGCACAAGTTCTATCCCCGGCCAGGGAGCAACTCACATGGCGCAGCAGACCTCTCCTGACTCGCCCACTGCTCCCCTCAGCAGTGTATTTCAGTCCATCTGCCTGTTTTCCTCCCCACTCTGTCTCTGGTGAATCCTCTCACCTGCCACACTCTGGCCTGTACCCCAGTTCTTGTGTATATAAATAAATCTTTAAAATTTTTTTTTTTTAAACGAGCTGTAGCGGCAGGAAGACACAGGGCAGCAGGATGTCTTTGATCCTATGCAGATGGGTTAAGGAAGAGAGTCCTGGAACCCTCGGTGACTTTTTCAAGGTTTTATTGACATTTTACCAGGTCCATGGCAGGCAGTGGTGCCCGGGGGGGCCGGCAGACCTCCCAGTCCCCAGGGAATCTTCACTCTTGCTGGGCTCTCGGGCCTTCTCTCGTGGTCTCGTTCACTCTCTTCTGCTGGCTCCCTTCCGCTTTCTCGCTTATTCTTCTCCAGGTGATCCCGTGACGCCACCCTTAAAAGCCCAGTCTCAGCCCAGGCGAACCCACCTGCACATGCCCACACCCTACTCCAGGTGCCCGCCATCAGGCCTGCGTTCAGGACCACAGGGATCCATCATCAATCCTAATGGTGGGAGGGCAGAAAAGCCCTCATTTACCCTACACTAGCACTAGGAAAATAAACTGATGTTTTACTCAGGTGATATAATTTAGTTTAGGAATTCAAAAAAAGTAGTAGTATAGGAAAATATAAAAATATTTTAAAAATTAAGCAAAAAAGCGGGACACAAAATTGCATATTTTGGGTATTCAGTAAAAGTAAAGAAAAAAAAAAGTGTTACCTATGACGGTGCGGCTCATCTAGAAGTGGACTGCAAATACGTATTCTGTTTTTCTGTGTTTCCCCAAATTGTAAACTGAGAGGTTCCCAGCCTGCTTTCTGAGAGTTTTGCAAGCCTGAGTCACTGCTTCTGCCCTCAACACGCCTCCCCAAGTCACAAAACTCCTGCGATTGGTCATGTAGACACACTGAGCGCAACACTATTTCATGGTAATAAACCTGGGGAGAGCTTGCAAAATAAATTTTTTAATAGCCTCTGTGATTTTTCTTTTTTTTTTTTAAAGGGGCAAAAACATGATGTGACTGAGCCTCTCTCAGCTTTGGCCCTGAGTGGCCGAGGCATGTGTTTCTAAACAGCCTCAGGCTGTGAGAGCCTCTGCGCTGAGACACAGGTGATCTCACCTGGCTCGCCTGCCCGTGGGTTTGGACTCCAAGTGTTTTAAATTGGGAGCCTCAGGACAGTGCTCATCATTCTGCTTTTCTGCTCCTCCAGGCCGGTAGCGCAGCCTCCCCGACTGGAAGCCAACCCTGTGCACCCCAGTATCCAGCACAGTTCTGAGTTTTTGACGTCGTGGATGTGGGTAAATGTATTCACTGCAAACACAATTCAGTTGCTGTTTTTCCTGCTACCGGGCCAGTGTTCCCCATGCGTGGGGAGTCGTTCTGTAACAGGGTGGTCCCCAGGAAAGGGGGAGGTTCCCTGCCCCACCCAAGGGAGGGTGGAGCTGAGCAGGAAGAGGAGAAGCTGCAGAAGAGACGGAGGAAGGAAGCAGGATGGAGCCAGGAGACCTGGAGGAGGCACATGGAGCCTAGAGACACGTGAAGAAACTGCACTTGTCTTTTGGTTGTGGACTGGGTCACACAGATGTGGGTGAGACCCATGGGGAGGTGACAATGGCAGCTTTTATCTGGATGTTGATTTTGCTCTTTTCCTTCCGGGCTTGTCCGGTTGTTTGTGACCCTTTTCTGTGGGTCCCCACTGGAAGATGCTTTAGACTTGTAGCAGGCTTTGGGGCCTTGTTCTGGGCCGATCCCATTTGGATGGAGTTTTACCCACGAGGGGATGGGTAACTTTGGGTGCTTCATTTAGAAACTAGATTCTTTGCCTTTCCCGTATTGTTTCCTAATTGTATTAAAGTTCCTTCCCATTAAAGTCTCATGTTTTGTGTTGATGCGGCGGATGGCAGAACCCGTTTAGAATAAGCAGGTTTGCGGGGCTTGGGCTGCCCCTGTCCTATAACAGATTTGGTGACCACGAAGATTTAGGACAGAGCCATCCGTGGTTAGTCAGCCCCATGGGGAAAATGGGCTTCCCTATGGCACTGGCTACCATAAGCGCAAATGTGATTTTTTGGCTTCTCCAGTGTGTTTGTTTCATACGTCGATTTGCTGTTGAAAAACTGGCTTGGGCTTTGTGAAGATTCTGTGTGTTTGTGTCTAATTTGTTTGTAGTGACTTGCTAAGAGATTTTAATTTGTGGAAATTGTTCTGTGCCAGTTTTACTCAAAAGATTAGGCAGTACATTGGACCATGTGGCCAGATCAAAGATGGCGTCTGAGGCCACTTGGCGGGCTCTTGTAAAATTCCGAGGTTCTTGTTGCTAGGACTTTGGAACTTTTTTTTCTTTCTTTTTGTAATCTCTGCTGTCTTATTAGCATTTCTAAAGGCAATAATGTTTCTTCAGTGGTATGTTGCTTTGTCTTTGGCTACTTCCTGCTCTCTGCCTGATGGATTTTGCAAGCCAATTGTGGAGCAGTGGTGTTTAAATTAGCAAATGTATGCCTGGGTAGCCTTAAGCAGTAACTGGTAATTGCTGGTAGCCTTGATGGATTCTTGGAGATAACTTAAATTTTTGCAAAGTCTGGATCAGAAAAATTAACAAGATTTTGTCTGAGTCTGAAAGGATTTGATGCTGTGAATTTTGTCTACACAATTTGTTTTGGGCATGTTTGCCATTTTGAATACTGGATTTGTTCAATTGCTGGTGTAAGACAAGATTCTAAGTTTCTGCTTCCTACTGAGGAAGGTCTGTTATGGAAAGCACTCTTTAGGGTGCATCATGTAACTGTACCAGGTTTTCATACCTGTGTTGTTGTCCCTCCCTAGTGTAGGGGAGGAGTAATCTGTGCTTAGATGTTTAATCTGCTTTTTCAGCTTCTGTCCCAGAGTGGCTAACAGAAGTAAGGAGATGACTCCTTTTAATTGAAAGTTAATTACTGATATTTTGATTTTGCTTTTTCAGGTTCTATTCCAGGAAACCCAAGGAGTGCCTGCTTGGTGGCTAACAAGAGATGACTCCTTTTGCTTAAAAGTTAACTTTTATTCTTTCATTTGCTGTACAGAATACCCCAGGATTGACTTCTAATAAAAAGTCTTCAACACTGAAAACTCTAAGGTGATAAACAAGGTCATGTAACTCTTGTGATTAATAAAACTTTTCCTTCCTATTTCCAAAGTCTTAGGTTTGTAGGATGACAACTGGAAATTTTTCTGCCAGCAACACTCCACATTTTTTTTGGACTTTGACGTTTTTTTTTCTGAGCCTATGGAGTAAAACTGCAGTTACATAACATATTCTACGTGGCATAAAAAAAACAAAAAACTGTCTTTGTCTATATGTTGTATGTCTGTATGTCCTTGTGTCTAACTGTCTTGACCTCCAGTGATTGACAAATTGGTATATATGGTGCCCATAGACGTTGGGGAAAAAAAAAAAAAAGTCTCCAGTTATGAGAAAAACTAAAAGTTATGGTTTGATTGTCAACATTGTGCTACTGAACTAAGCCGGTGCCTTCATAGAGATTGAATATTGTTGTTTCTGTTAATTTTCTGATATTTATGGCAAAGCTTCCCAGAAATCTAAATTCAAGTACAAATTTGGTAGCCTGTCATTTGACTGATGCAAGGAAATTTTGTGGAACCTCAGTAGAGCTCCTGAGACACTCCACGAAGTTTCTCCTTTTCCTCCTGGAAAGGCATTACATGAATTTGTTCTATTTGGCTTTTACCTAATGAAGTAAAACTGGAAGGGAAGCATTGTCACTTGGGAAAATGGTAAAACTTTGGTATGTACAAAATGTTAACAGTAGTTTTCTAAAATATATATAAAAAAAAAAAAACCTCTCAGTATCTTGTATGTATGTAAATTGTCAATGGTGATTGTCACCTTGTAATATTGTATAATTCAATTGTTTCACATCTACAGAAATTGTTTCTGGAAATATAGGGAGAAAAGGTCTCAACAGATTCCTATTGATGGAACTGTTGAGAGTAAAAAAACTTTCCTACAAAAGACTGAATAGACCTGGAAATACACCTGACATTTACTAAGTTTTCTTTGACATAATACTGGTAATTTTTTTTTATGCATTCTGTCCTGAATCCACGAAGTTTTTGTTTTGTTTTGTTTTGAGTAACCAGGATCTGCAGAAAGGTTGTAATTTTTTTCCAGCAAAACTAACTTGTCACATTTTCTCTCCCCTTGATACCAACACAGCATACAAATAGTGGTAGTAATTTTTGCTACTTATCTTAGAGTCTGTTTTTGCATAACTTCCATAGGGATTTTGTCTGCTTAAACAACAACAAAAAAAAATTGGACATGAGTTTGATTGTGTGGCTTTGTGTGGAGTTCTTCCAAAAAGTTGAAAAAGAGCTGAACCAAGAAGAGGAGAACCTGTTTGCCTTGTTTGTAGGGTTCCAGAGACCTCCAAAGAAGGTGAGGAAGCTTGCCTCCATTGGCAGGACTGGACAACCCGGCCAACGAAAATGCCCTGGTACCCTCGAGAAGAGGAAAGCCCAGGTGGAGTCTGATGAGACCAACTTTGTACCTGAAGCCTACGTCGACTGGATGCCAATGGTTCGCTCTGATCCTATATGGAGTATTTCAACAAAGCCAGCTAAAAATTGCTGTTAGTTATTTCTGCCCTGTGATTTTATGCAAAAATAGGAAAAATGGTTTAAAAGTAGATTTAATTTGCAAACTTTTGCTATGCTGTTAAAGTTTGGGATCAAGGTTGAGAGAATTCGTTTTTGCATAAGTTGAACCATTTTAACATTTTTTCCCTGTGATTTTGATATATTTGCTGTCTTGTTTTAGCTAACGCTCCAATTTTTTTTTCTTTTGGCTGGTATAATGGACTATTTTTCAAAATGGAAAACTGTCATACTGGACATTCATAGACAATGCTGCTGACTAATTGTTGCTTCTCTTACACACATTGTAACCCTAAAAAAGACTGTCTCCTAAGACTACACCCTGAGATTGTGCCACCATAGATATGGTGGAATAAAAATTAAAAGGGGGGATTGTAACAGGGTGGTCCCCAGGAAAGGGGGAGGTTCCCTGCCCCACCCAAGGGAAGGTGGAGCTGAGCAGGAAGAGGAGAAGCTGCAGAGGAGACTGAGGAAGGAAGCAGGATGGAGCCAGGAGACCTGGAGGAGGCGCATGGAGCCTAGAGACACGTGAAGAAACTGCGCTTGCCTTTTGGTCGTGGACTGGGTGACACAGATGTGGGTGAGACCCGTGGGGAGGTGACAATGGCAGCTTTTATCTTGATGTTGATTTTGCTCTTTTCCTTCCGGGCTTGTCCGGTTGTTTGTGACCCTTTTCTGTGGGTCCCCACTGGAAGATGCTTTAGACTTGGGGCAGGCTTTGGGGCCTTGTTCTGGGCCGATCCCATTTGGATGGACTTTTACCCACGAGGGGACGGGTAAATTTGGGTGCTTCATTTAGAAACTAGATTCTTTGCCTTTCCTGTATTGTTTCCTAATTGTTTTAAAGTTCCTTCCATTAAAGTCTCATGTTTTGTGCTGATGCGGCGGATGGCAGAACCCGTTTAGAATAAGCAGGTTTGCGGGGCTTGGGCTGCCCCTCTCCCTGTCCCAGTTCCCTTTCTTTTTAAGGGGTTACTGACATTGCTCTGTGGTAATTTAGCCGGGAATTTGTGGTGGCAGCTGCTGTGCTCATTTTCCGCCACCTTCCTGTACACTCTCAATTCAATCTTAAAAAGTTTGCACAGAGGTGATATTTGAGTAGAGACCTACAAGAGGCAAGCGGGCGGCATCTCTGTGGATACTGTGGGGTATCAGCAAATGTGGAATGGAAATGTCCTGAAGGGGAGCTTGGCCAGTGTGCTGGAAAAAACAGCAAATGTCTCTGGTGTCGGGGCGAGGGAGGGGTGTGGGGTGGGAGATGTGCGGTGGTCGCAGGTGATGTCTGGCTTGTGCCAAGTCTTGTAGACGATGGGCATGCACTTAGGTGTTTTTCCTTGGATGGGAAGACTTGAGAAGTTTGGTGTGTGAGATTTATGAAGTGCATCAAAAAGAATGACTCTTACTACTCGGTTAAGAAAAGTTTTGAAAATGGCGTGTGGGAGGAAGGGCAGGGAGAGTCAAAAGGTAAACACTAATTAAGATGCTAATAAAAAATGTCATGTACGAATGCACCGTGGCTTAGACCGGAGAGGCAGTGGTGATCACAGATGTGTTTGCATGTTAAGTCCCCATGATGTGTTGAACGATGGATATAGGGTGAAAGAGAATGAGGACACTGGAAATGTGCCCTGCCCAGCCACACACTAGGCTGGGGAATAAGGTCTCTAAGGTGGATGTTTATTCTAAGTTTTATTGATCTACTGTTGGTTTACATAACTATATAACCTCCAGAGCACAGCTTCACACCTCAACTGCTTCACTGATAGCCACCGCCACCCCCCATAACTACAGAATCTCAGAATCTCATAACCCCTCTGGCCTGTCCCCCTTAACCAGCCTCTAACCCTATGGAATCAATATACTTTGTTTGGTCTCAGAGTTATTTTTGTTGCACCTAAAGAATAGACTGAGTTGATCATCTGCACCTCAGTTTTGTTCCTTTGGAGTTTGTCTTACCTCAAACCTTATCTCCACCTAAATAAGTGGACTGTGCAAGCAGATTCAATACTATCCAGTGGTTTTTATTTTGCGTGTGTGCTATTACATGTGTATTAAAACTGCAATGTTCTAGAAAGCTTGCAGTGACCTGCTGGCAGCTGACATCAGAGATGTCTATTTCTTCTGCTTTCCTCATCTGCCATAGTACTTCCATTGTTTTCTACCTGATGAGCTGAAGCTCTTAGAGATGGTCCACAAGTAACTTTTATGGAGGGGGAAAAAAAGAGCCGTGAATAACTAAAGGTAGTTCCTCATGCCCTTGCTTGGCTTTCAGGAAGTCAACAAGAAACCGAGAGAGAAAGAAATGCGCATAAATCAAAAAACAATCAAAGGGGACTGATCCTTTTTAAAAAGTAACCTAGAGTAAATGTTACAACTATCAAGGGCCTTTTGTATTAAAGGGGATCAAAACAAGCTGCTTGTGTCTGGTGGTATTATTAGCAGGACACTTCCTCTGGGACAGCCTTGCTAGTTAAGGCTGTAAAAGGAGCAGCAGATAAGGTGGAGTGCTCACAACTTAGCAACAGCTTGGAAAGTATTATCAATAAATGCTCCAGTTTGAACTGGGGCCAAGTGATAGGATGTGATAATATCACACAATTGAAGCAGCACTTCAGTATCTAATCTTGGGATTAGAGAAGATCTGGGGTTCACACCACTGGAGCCGTGTCGGGGTGGAATTTATAACTCTTCTCCATTGATATTAATAACAGCCACAGATTAGTGGAGGCAAACTTTGATAGTTTGCTGCAGCATGTCTATGATAAAGTGTGGAAACTTGCTCTTTCTACCAGGAGAGAAAAACAAAGGCCCACCTCCCCAAAGTGTTGTACTAGAAACGAAAGCATCTGGTTCCTACTATCACCATGTTTTGGATAAGTGTTTCCAAAGATCTAGTTCCTTGATAATGGCCTTTGGTAAATTCATTTAAGAAAGACTTGGCCCCAGACCAGCATTTCTTCCCACCACAGTGACTTCCAAGCTAGAGAGTCCCGCCACTAACTCAACCTTTCATAGTTAGCATAATGCATAATGTTGAGAGAATTTGCATTTAGCTCGTAATCGGCAATCTGGAATCCCAGGGAAGTGTGTTAGCACCTCACAAATAGCTGGCCAGGAAGCCAGGAGGCAAGGGAAGGAGGTGACACAGAGGAAGATGAGGAGGAGTGAAGAGGGAATCCGGGAGAGGGATGGGGTGTGAGAGAGAATACAAATTGGAAACAGAAGCTTGAACGGGGAAAATGCCGTTTTAGAGAATACTCTTTTGAATTCTGCTTTTTAACTTGTGCCTAGAAGCTGTCCAAACTACAGCCAAATAATAAGATTATGTCGGATTCCCGGCTCTAGCCCTGTCAGGGTTGGTTAGTGTGATGCCTATAATGTATTTAGTGTGGTTACTTTTTGTTTTTTAGCGGCAGCAGGAATCCTCTACGTTAGACATAAATTGTTTACAGGTTTTCGTTGTTGTTGCTGCATTTGCATGGAAATTTCAAAGTGAACATTTTTACTTTATAACATGGTGGGTTTGTTTATTTTTTTCCTTTTGCCCGACTGACAGCTACAACTATTCCAACACAAATGAAAATAACTACACACAACCAATCATTTCCTCACACAAGTTATAGGAGACTGCGTGTTTTATGGTCATTTTATATTACAGTGCAAGAAACTTTGCTCAGTTTTCTATTAAAAGTGAGTCACTGCATTGTTTTGACGATAGTAATAATACTGACAAAGAGAATAAGGTTATGCTTGGAACACATCATTTGACTGCTTGGTGTTTCAAAACTTTTCTGTTCTTTTCTCTTCTCTCAGGAAATGTTTATGGATTCAGCACAAAGCACATTGAAGTTTAAGGCATTTGACATTGACGATCATTTTTGCACTAAATATTTCTTTCACTCTATCGTTTTATTTCCTAAGAATGCTTATAGGAATAGTTAGTGAATGTTGGTAATTATCTTGATGTTGCTATGGGTAATGGTTCTTGTTGGCTTGCTAAGGCTATATGGGAATGATTAGCTCATTGCATGTGCCTTATTTGTAGAAATAGAAATAAAAATCCTATGTTGAATACTATTGGAGAATTAGAAGTTCGCATACCTGATAAAAACAAACTTTTAGCATATATGCCTTGATTTCTGCCCTAGGTCCTTAAGCAATTTTTCTTTTAAGAATCTCCTCAAAAAATCACTTTGTACACTTTGTCATCTGAGATTGCTTGCACTGCCTGACGCCAGGTGAGGTGCCAGCTAGTAATAATGTCACTTATTTTTGCTGATTCTTACTGTCGTGTAGAACACATTTTTAAGATTGATTTATGCACACAAGAACTGGGTACAGGCTAGAGGTGTGGGAGGTGAGAGGATTCATCAGAGACAGAGCGGGGAACAGAACAGGCAGATAAACTGAAGTACACTGCTGAGGGGAGCAGCGGACGAGTCAGGAGAGTTCTATGCCATGTGGGTAGCTCCCTGGCCAGCTGGGGATCGAACTGGCGCTGCAGAGGCTGCGGACAGCTTCACAGCGCTGCATTTCACCCCCTGCACCACCAGGGAGGCCCTACAGTTTCATCAAAACTTGTGAGAAAAATAAAAGAATCCAGAGGTAAAACCTTCTGGGATTATTGTACTTGGTTACTCTCTTCCATGCAAATTTTGGTACTCGTCAGGAGTGTTCTGGCAGGATTTGGTAATGAATTAGCTTCGAACATTTTGCTCTTAGACAAAGACTTTTGGAACTTGAGCCTTCTAGCCCTGTAAATCTGCAGTGCTGCCTTTTTTAATTTTTTTCAATAGGCACGCGGGAAGCCTTAAAGAGACACATTTATTTCATTTATGAGAAATTAAATCCAGACTTAAAGTTCTTCTCTCACCCACTACTGTTGGCTCTCTTTAGAATGATTCTGTGGTAGAGCTGGGCCCCAGGAAGCATTGTAACATATGTTGGCAATCTTGCAAACCAAATTTAGAGTCCCTTAGATTCAATATCGGGATATTTATTAGGAGTAATGCTCGCCTTGAGCTCTTTCTGTGGGTTGATTTTGAGCCACTGGCAGTGCTGCTGGAGCTTGTTTATCCCTGCTGTTGTTTAATGCAAAGCTAAACCACTTCCTAGGCCATTCTGCTGAGAACAAGGTGCGCTGTTAATCGCTAGGAGACCTGACTGTGAGTTTCCACTGGAGCATGGAATTTGGGTACATATCTTCTTGGGAGCTTTCATTTAAACCTATGGAAATTATCTGGAGAGGAAAAAAGATAAGATAGAAGAGTAGACATTTGCTCTTATTATTTATAACATCTTGCTCTGCCCACTGTTTTAAATGTTCTTGTTCTGAGTTTCTCTTTGACACAGTTCTTACTGTTTTTAGCTGGAGGCCATTATAATTAACAAAACTGCCAAACAGAAGACCTTCCACAGTATTGATAGGTTTATCCCAGTGAATGTGCTTAATGTGTTGATAAATGTTTAACAACTAGCTCTCAAAATTTTAAGAAAAGAAAAACCATAGTATTCTTAAATTTTCAGAATACAAATGCTTCCACCTTGAAATTCCAACCGTACAGCCTGATGTTAACTGACTTTTAATATTCTTAAAAAATGTAGCAATAGGCTCTCGAGATCGCTAACTCCCATGTATCACGGGGAAAAACTTATTTTTCTCTTCTGAGATATAAGTGCAAGCCTTTCCTAAATAACTGAAAAGTGTGTTAACCTTCAAGAGAACGTAACCGTACTCTCTAATGAGTAGATTATTTGGAATGACCAACCCTTTGAATTATGTCCTGGAATCCTGGAATTTGGGAGCTGGGAGGACTTTTGAGCACCTCTGGTTCCATATCTTTACTTTGAAGAAACTGGGTCCCTGAAAAGATAATGTTTTACAAGGTTGCAGTAGCACCAGGAGGACTCAGACCACGTCTCCTGGACCTCACAGTTCAGTGTTCTTTCCATTAACCTATTTGCGTTTCTTAATGAATAGCTCAGAGGTGATTTTAAGTTGGCTGGCTTTTCCTTGGTCTTGACAGAGACAGTTTGCTATTCACTTGTTAAAATCAGTGGCTGAATCTCACAAAGACTAAGGCGTGAGTCAGAAAAAGATTTTTCATTTCTTTGGTGAAAATAAATGACGATTATGCAATCTACAATAAATCCTTCAAAGGGAATATGAACCCTCATAAATAGATGTTTCTGTTTTACCATTTCAAATCTCAGCCAAACATGCACATCAGTGGCATACCTTTTCACCCACAGTTGGAAGCTTTCATAAATTTTTAACTAGAAAATCTTTCTAATAGTTCTATTAAAGGTCCTACCTGGAATGCGCTCCTAGCTGCTGTTACCCCATATAAATCTTCCCCTACAAGGTAACTAGATCATTCATCTCCAAGTTAGCTTTTATACTGATTTTTCTGTTTTAAAATGAACAACTGAAAGACGCTACCTTTCATTCCACCCAATAAATCCAATCTCCTTACCCTAAACCTGTGATGACAAGGAGAAAACATGTTTTGCTCATCTGTGTCTGTGTCATGGTGCCTGTGTTGGTGATCACTTCTGTAGGGTAAGGAAAAATGTCAGGCTTTTCTGCCCTCCTGCCATTAGGATAGATGATGGATCCTTGCGATCCTGAATGCAGGCCTGCTGGCGGGCACTTGGAATAGGGTGTGGGCAGATGTAGATAGGGTTCATCTGGGCTAAGACTGTGCTTTTAAGGGTGGCATCACGGGGACGCCAGTAGAAGCCGAAAGAGAGGCCGAGAGAGAAGCAAGAGAAGCAGAAGCCGAGAGAAGGTCTGAGAGCCATTGAGTGAAGACCTGCACCCCTGCCTGCCGTGTAGCTGGTAATCCCAACAAAAACCTGCAAAACCACTGAGGACTCTGACTCCTCCTTTACCCGGTCTGCTGGATCCTAGAAAACCTGCACCGTGTCCCATCCTGCCCCTACAACTTCACATGGATGGAGTGCATATGCTTCTTATGTTTCCATAATCTGTGCCTATGCACACTCTATAAGTGGGAGCTACTATGCCAGGAGGAATAAATGAAAGCACCCTTCCCACGGGTTCGTAATCACGGGTTTGGGCTCATCCTTCCAGATTGCTTCTTAAACAAAACCGCACACTCCCTGGTTGACTATTTGGCCACTCTGACCTAGTATGGAATATTCTTCTTTTTTGGTACAGGCCCATCCTTTGGGGCTTTTTTCTCTCTGAACCTCTGATTGAAGTCTTCATTTCAGACTCCCTGACTTCTTATTGTGATCCAGTTGGGCTCCAGAAATGCTCTATACCTTTGCTAAAATGGTTTCTCTTGCTTCTGTTCTCTGAAATTACTTTCTTTACCTTCAACAGCATGCGAGCCTTTAGAGTGCTCTCTTCTTGACTCCACACACTTTCCTTGTATTCGTAATTGCTCTTTTTGGACCTTCCCAGGTAGTTTAGATCATGATGAATGCAACAGTGCATTACTATCCACTGTGATGTCTTCAGTGTTATTGAATCTTATATTCAGTATGTGTTGATGATAATTTTATTTGTTCTGTAGCTCTTCACGGACATGTCAGTTGAACCTGGCTGGTGAGATACCATAAAAAAAAGCATTGCATCCCTTTGACAAGTTGAATGATAAAGCAATAGACTATTATATAGACAAATGATAGAAGCAAGAAAAATGATATACCTCTGCAGAAAAAACTATCCAAAGGACACAGACTGAACATTTCAAAGTAAAGCAATAGTGGCAGGAAAGTAATGGGATTAGTGTGGACAACAAACTAAATGGGAATCAGCAGTGTGTCTTTATGAACTGAGCATAAATAAAGCATAGCAGGAAAGACTTCTGTGCTAATCCTCTTGCTAGATTTTGCATAGGTCAGGCTTCCTTAGAAATAATTCACCTGATTCTGAATTGTTCTCTTTCCCCTGAAATGATGAGGAAGGGACTGTAACAGTAGGGATTAAGATGATATACTTGAAAGATAATAAAAAAGAAAGAAGCATAAAATTCACTGAGATTTTTGCCCTTTGAAAATCATTTAATCCCAAGCCATGACTGCAAAGAACTGCTCTCAAACTACCCCAGAGGAGGCAGCACCCTTGCCTACAGTTTCCTTATAGTTCACTGGTTCCTTTGTCAGCACTGTTTGGATGTTACAAACCCGATGGTCAGGAACTTTGAGACGAAACTGAGTCTCAAACTCTCCTGCTGTGCTACATTCCCCATTCCACGGATGGAATGGGAGCCTGAAGGAGCACCAAGCTGAAAGCCCACGCCCAAATATTGCCTAAAGAAAATTCTGTACCTCTGCTTTGAATTGCTCAATCAGTTTGAGCCCCCTGAAGCCAAAGCACTTGCTGAGCAAGATTCAGAGGAACAGTGGTCCTTTCAGTCCTATGAGGAAACCTGCTTGGGTTGCCGGATGGTGATGATTAATGAGAAGTTTGTTGGATGCTTAAGCATGTCTTCAGTTTCACTTTTTTTCTAGTTCTACAATAAATAACTATGCTTTATGGATTTGGCAACATTAGAGACATGTGGCACTCATTGCAATAGGTTATTCAACAGATAGTAACCTTTCTATGTCCTTATATTTATTCCACTAGGGGAGGGAACAGAAGTGAAATGAGGGTGAGTCAATAAATACCCATTTTTGTGCTCTTTCTACTGTATTACTGAGCTACATGTAAACTTCATAAGTGCTGTGGCATTTTTTTCCTACAAATTAAGACTTACAGTGAAAACTTTGAGCAAAGAAATCTGTGTCATGGGTTTGCATTGCAAAGTAAAAGGAGTGTGATCCTATACCCTTGAGTCATATACAAAATTGTAGGCCAATGTTACGTCACTATAAGTAGACTAAAAAAATCTATTAAGGGAGTAAAAAATTAAAAAAAAAAATGTATGGTCTAAGAGGAAAAATAAAACCAGCTGTGTTGTATCTTATACTGTGCAAAACATCCAGGTACAGTGTCTCTATTAGAGGTGTTTATTAGGGAAAAACGCTATCAAATCACAAAATTCTTTCTAGGAATCCTTTGAATTTCGTCAGCACCATTTTTAGTGTGGCACCATTACTGCCGTAGCTGATAGTTCTACTCCTCGCCCAGTTGTCATCGTTTCCGGTCCTGTGAACGCTCCGGAGTCTCCTTCAAGGGCTGGTCTTTTTGCTCCAATGGGCCTAATGGCTATCCGTTGACACACTAATTTTTCACAGGCTAAAACTGCAGCCTGTTAAGAGTAAATGCATTCCTTCCAGGCTCCAATGGTGGATTCAAGCTCCGATGACCCCTTGACATTTCACAGGCACTGACAAGGTGTTGTCCTCTCTCTGGAAATAATCTAAACATTGATCCCAATGAACTGAGGGGAGCCCTAGATAAGCAAGGAAAATGTGTTTAGAGACATTTTCAGGTCATGCAAGCTGTATTACGAAAGGCAAAATACTTATACTTTCAGAGAGTAGTTGATGCAAAGGGAAGGACTTTTACCAAACCTAGTTAAATATTTTTTTTAATCCTCACATATAAATGATCCCTTGGATATCTTAATAGGCTTATAAAATGCAAGGCACACATTCATTTCCCATTAGGTAATGATGAAAGTTGGATAACAGATTGTACTAAGTAAGATTCTCCTTTCACTTTGTAGATTTATGTAATAATGATTATTTAAGTTTTTAAGAATGAGATTTAGTTTAAAGCATGTCTTAGAGAACATAGACTTCTCAGCACATTTGCTTCTGATTTCTTTTAAAAACTAAATCACTTTAAATGGTTATAATAATTCTTATGCTAATAAGGATTTAGTGTTTTATAATTCATGTGTGAGGAGGTATAATTTTAACTATTTGTACATCTTGTAAACTCCAGTTTTTAATATCAGTCTCAACTTGTTCTAATAGTATTTCAGGTCCAAAACTTCGGTTAAAAATATACATTTTTCTAATATAGAAAAAATAACTATATACATATATGCACACTTGTTTTTAGAATTTATTTTAGGGAGCTTAGCAGTAAGCTTTCCTCAAATGTAGTTTTCATTAGAGTGATTTCTCTTGAGGATCTTGCTTAATCCCTAATGTCTCACATATGGTTGATACTTACTAAATATTTTTGAATGAGTGAAAATCCAGTTGAGGAATGTTTATTTAACAGAGTCCAGTAAAGAGAATGTTGGCCTCATGACTTAATGGCCTAGACAGTGGGTAAAACTTCATTGCACATTTGGATACATGAGACTCTCTATATAAAACATGCAGTTATACACTCAAGCCCTATAAGTAACTTTCCATCCTTTTCAAGCAAACTTTTGATTATAATTTGGTTTCCTAAATTGATTGCCTAAAAATGCCATAATGTGAGGCAACTCTTGCCTACAGTTCAGTTAACTTGGAAATCACTGTTTTTACTATAAATTAATGAACTAACATCAGTATTATAATCAGCTGTTTCTAGAGCTTGGTAATGTTAATATATCCCTGGTACTGGTACACAGTTTCTGGAGCAGAATAATGTCTTAAATTCTATATATAGACAGGAAAAAAATGTGTTGTTCTTCAAGGAAGAAATTGAATTGAGGCACCAATGTGACTTAATCCTAAGCAAACCATTTACTCTCAAGTGCGTATCTTTGTTTCTATGGTACAAAATGTGTATATTTGAACCAGTGAAGTTTAGAAGCAAAGTTAAGCAAGCTTACCCTAATTATGTTTGTTTATGCTAGCACATGATAGAGCAACTACGAAGCTGTTTCTTCATGTGAGTATTACTCTGCACTGTGATGTCTAGGAGGAGTAACACAGTTGCGTGGCAAGAGCATGGGCCTTTTAGTCAGAATTACGGATGCATTCTGCTATTTATTGTGATAATGGCAGAAGTCACTTATTTCTTCTACATTTGAATATAGCTATGTAACCTTAAAAAGTAATGTGGTGTCAACACATTTCCCAATATATAAAGCAGGGATCTTAATCCTTAGTTTTCAGAATCCTGTGAATCTGAAATGAATATGCTAAGTCTGGTATGCTAAGTAGTTTGATTTATGAAGTTTATACGTACACATATGGGAAAAAAATTCTGAATTAATGTTGTATAGTTCATTCTAGAATCCACCTCATTTAATAACTGATGGATGTTATGGTCTTTGTGGCATAGTGTTTAAAGATATACTCCAAAGTGGAAGATTGACAGAGGCAAAGTCTTGAATATGTCAAAAGCAGAAAAAGGAAATGTATATCCTTTGGAAACAAATTTATTCTTAGTTTATTCTCTTTATTTTCATTGGCGCCTACTATATCCTAGGCATTATAGCGGGCCAGCACTGGCCAGTAGAGCTTTCTGTGATGATAGACATATTCTATTCTTGTGTCTGCATTATCTGATAGAGCAGTCATCTGCCACATATGAACACCTGAGATGTTGTCCTTGCAATTAATGATGAACTGAGTTTTTAATTTCATTAAATTGATTTAAGCTTAAATTTAAGTAATCATATATGGCTGGCAGCTACTGTACAGAAGTATACAGTACTAGACACTCTTATCTTGGTATCTTTACCTTCTGCTGGTGATAGGTTGTGTTCATCCATACTTTCTGACCTTGTCCTTCTTTAACAGAGCACACACACATTTTTTAAGACTATGGGAAAATGTTAGAAAGGCCAACTGACCTAATGAAGAGCTGGTAATGACAGCTTTCTCTAGGTTTGTGGAGCTCATGACTTGGAGACTAAATACCCAATCCCCTAATCACAGTTTAAGGAAAAAAATAACACATCAGGGGTAGCAAAGGAATCATTCTAGTGAATGGGGACCCAGCATTAGAGTGGGCTTCTTGAACCCACAGAGTATCTTATATAACCTACTTTTTAATTTTTGGCAAAATTCAAAAATTTATCTTGTTATGGTCTTTTAATTTGTAGACCTTAGGAAAATTTAGTCCATATGTTTATGATCACTGTAGCCCTCTTTCACTGAAGTCTGTTTGGGAAGAATTGCTTTGCAGAGATTCCAGAAATCCTGAGTCTTGAGTGAGGAGAAAGACTACACCAGTTTTACATAAAATTCCCATTAGGTGAGAGGTGATTTAGCAGAAAGTTGAGTGCCAAGGTAATCCGCCTCCTGCAGCTAATCAGCTAATATATTGCTATGTCAGCATGTTATCTCTGTGCACACAATATAGGACGAAAAGGACCCAAAAAAACACTTTGCTCTTTCCTGCCAAGGTTACAAACAAGGAAACTGTGGCTCAGAGAGCAAAAGCAGCATATGCAGGGTCTTTAGCCTCATTGGTGACAGATCTGAATTCAGACACAGGCAACCTGGTTGCCTTTTCTACATGAAAAGTAGACACTTTTCTACATGACAAACAGTCTCCTCTTCACTTCTTTAAATGTCAATGTGCTGATAGATTAGAAAAGTACTTTGGTGTTCCTCAGAACATACAAAGATGCTTTAAGTTTATACAAGCCTTCCTCTAATGTGCATGATTTATTAACAGTTCAATTAAATGGATACTTATTCAAGTTATTGTGAAAAGAAAAATGTATTTAATAATTAATATAATAACAGTTATTATATTTTAATTTCCACAAAAGAGGCACTTTTTATCCTGAACATCTAATAGGAATTCCTCTTGGCAGGCAGCTGTGTTGATCAAAGGTAAATGAAAAGACAAGAGTGTCTAATCACTTTCCAGAAGAGAATGAGTGGAGCCATATTCTATATGATTTGTTAACACAGAGGCTTATAGGGTGATATGATGTAATCCGAGGGATGAATTGTGTTTCAGTTCACACCTGATGCTGTGAGATCTGATGGCTTTTTTTGGTTTTTGTTCTGGGGATTTTACAGAAGAAGTGTCACTTAAACTCTTAAGTGCTATCAGTTTGTCTGGGAAATGTCTGTCTGAAGGAATCTTCCTGTCTCTAAATTCTGGTCTGTTGCTGTCATCAATTCAATAGCATTATAGCTCTTCTGTAAAATTTATAAGTCAGCAAAAGACAAACGCTGGAAAGCTAGATAACACAATGGACTTTTTTTTTTTTTTTTTTGTCATTTGTCAGTTTCAGAGATATTTGCACATGGGACTTCTTGTAGAGCAACAGTTCAAACTAACAATTTATAAATGCCTTCCTAGATGGATTAAAAGAACTGAGGGCTTGGGAAATAGAGATGCTTGGTTTTGGGTACTGCTGTCGCTGATTCACCAAGTTAGATTCTGGGTGTCAGGAGGTCTTGGTTCCTGGCCACAGTCTTTTCTCCCACTTGCTCTGTGAGTCTCAACAGGCATTGCACCGCCTGTGCTAATTCTCCTTTTCTCAATCCTTCAGGAGAAGGATGCCATTCCACAAAATTTAAAGTGCTATTAATAGGTACCGGTTGATATTCTGGAAGTTATAATATCATTTATTAAAGATCAGACATTGTTACAAGGAAAAGTCTAAAGGTAATCTTATCCAGAAAGCTTAGTTGTTGAATATTACAACATTAGGTTTCTAAAATATTCATAATACAAAAATAGAAGGAACCAGAGATGCTACAGTTAAAATTTCTTTAAAAAGGTTCATAAAGAGGGCCTCCCCGGTGGCGCAGTGGGTTGAGTGCAGCCCTGTGAAGCTGTCTGCAGCTTCTGCAGTGCAGGTTCCATCCCAGCCGGCCAGGGAGAAACCCACATGGTGTGGCAGACCTCTCCTGCCTCGCCCACTGCTCCCCTCAGCAGTGTCTTGGGTCAGTCTGCCTATTCTGCTACCCACTCTGTCTCTCACCCTCCCGTGCCTCTGACTGTACCCTAGTTCTTGTATAAATAAATCTTAAAAAAAAAAGTTCATAAAGAGAGATGGAACATAAGAATATGAAAGGCTACTGTGAGGGAAAAAATGTTAAGGAAATGTGCTTGTATTTCCTATTTTAAATTTACATTAAAATGATCTGCATGGGCCTCCCTGGTGGTGCAGGCAGTTGAGCACAGAGGTTGTCCACAGCCTCTGCAGCGTGGGTTTGATCCCTGCTGGCTGAGGAGATACCCACATGGTGCAGCAGACCTCTCCTGTCTCGCTGATCCCCTCATCAGTGTATTTCAGTCCATCTGCCTGTTTTCCTCCCCGCTCTATCTCTGGTGAATCCTCTCACCCTCTCATGCCTCTGGCCTGTACCCAGCTCTTGTATAACTAAAGCTTTAAAAAATAATAATAAAAATGATCTATGTTTAAGGAGGTAAGAAAAGATCTGTATGATAGAAATACTATGGATATTTAGAATCTAAGCTTTTATGAGTATACTGTGCTATTAAGACTTCTCTGATTACAAGATATAAAATCATAAAAGAAATGTACTATACTTACTAATATTAATGGTACAATCAAACAGATTATATGTGTAACTGTATGATTGTAATCATGCTTCTAAAAAAGATCAATTTATAGATGATTTCAGTGTTTTAAATGGTTCATCATAGATAGGCCTAAATGGCCAGCTTTAATTCAAATGTCTTTTTGTTTATGCATCTTGCTGAATGTTCACTTATTTCCTCCCCGCCCCCCAATACTGCAGAATGGCTTTTTTTTCTTACCTCTGGTAATTTTATTACCATGATTGAATTTATTATAACTTCACCTCTAAGAAGGAGAATAAGGACTTCAATAATGTCAAATAAAATAGCATGCGTGTGTAAGTGGCCTTGTGATGTAATATTACTGTTTCATTGTCACATTTAATGATAATTATTCTTTGGGGAACTTTGCATTGTGCTTTCTGTAGCACTTCGTGTGATTTACTGACAGTGGCTTTCTTTTTTAGTGATTACAGATTTAAAGGATTACTGAACCCTACAGATTTTAAAATGGCACAATAGCCAAGAGGATTTTATTTTCAACTCTTTTTTACTTCCTAGCTCATACACTAATGTAATATTTGGAAAATGGCCTAAATATCCCATTATTAAACCAGAGGGATCTAGAATATGAATTAAGGCACCTGAGGAAATTGCTCATGCTTCCGTGGGGATGTGTTCTATACAAGTGCATCTACAAATAAAGTTCACGAAAGGTAGAAATTTGGAGTGGACACATGGTTAGGAAGTACATCTTACTTTTCTGCATGCATACTATAATCTTACAGGAATTAAAGCTAGAACAGTGCCAAGCATACGGCTGCCTTTGTCACCACTACCAGTGTCACTATCATCGTAGTTGATCCATCTTCTTCACCTCTGTTACCTGTATACTCAGAATCCTGGTTCAAGTATTTTAAGAATCATCTTTAAAAATTTGTAGTTCTTTTGTTCGTACCCAAGAAATGAGATGATGCCCATTCCAGAAACAGGTGACTTCTTCTCTTCCTCCCAAATTAGAGGGTGTTGGTGGAGAAACAACCTCTGCTATTTGAATGTCAGCATTTGCAATTGAGCCTTAGTTAGCATTCTTTTCATCAATTAATTCATCTCCCTAAAAGAGGAAATTTCAAACTTGTATCCCCTCCTTCAAACGGCTGCCCCAACTTGCTTCCCTTTTCTGTTATCAAATGACTTCCTCTGTCTGTTAAAGAAGCAAAATGATGAAGCTCACATCACACACACACACACACACACACAGACACACAAACATGCACCCATCACTAAACCCCCTAAATTGAACTCCCTCCTATTACTCCAATAATTTTCATCTTCACTCAGTTTTTTCCCCTTTCTTTGCTACCTCAAACTTTTCTAGGATTGCTCTTGCTAGATTCTTGATTAAGGCCCATTTCATTTCCCCCAAATCTTGCTCTGGTTGTCACTCCCTATCTAGGATAATTTAAAAATATACCTTTCTTCCTCTTGCTTCTTTCTTGGCTTAGTCATTAATAAAAAGACTATCCTTGTCTTAAAAAATACTCCTCTTCACTGACTACTTGCTTGTAAAAACTGTAGCCACCTGCCTGTCAATGATCTGTCATCTATCCATCATCATCATTTCTGGCCTGTCCTCTGTCTTCAGGTCCAGGCACATTTCTCAGGACTTCACTGTCAATATAAACTGAAATCTTGAAAAACCTCTCTTATTAATGGTTATGCCCATGTAGCCACCAAATTCTGACAATGCTATTTCCAGAAGACCATTTATATCCACTCCTTCTAGGTCCACTCATACTCCCAATATAGTAGCTAAAAGTGTGTTCATCTGTACTCTGACGTGTTTATTTTAAACTTATTTTTCTTTCTCTTTATTTAGGAACCACCTAATCCAACCCACTTTTCCAAATCTGATTCTGAAAATTCAGATCTATTCAGATGAAACTGTCTTTCCAGTTTCATCACTAACATTCCCCAATACCCACACCCATGAAGCTTCTGCTATCTCAACTCTGGGTTGAGTGGAGTATGATCTCTCTGCCAAAATACATTCTCACCCTTATCTAGAAGTTTCACAGTAAAGTATTAGAATAATGCACACAGTAATCATTTAATCAACATTGAATATTTTACGGTGTTATTTTTCCTTATATTAAAAAATTTCAGTTGCCATCACTTCTAGTTTGCTTGATCTGATGCTTCCAATCTGGAGACTATTCCTTTATCCTCAGTCTCTGATAGTACTTAATACACTTTATATTGCCTGTGGATGGCTCACTTGCTGGATTGCCTTTCTTGCTAAAGAACACAGACTAGAAGCAGAGGAACTCAAGTTCAAATCTTGCTAACTTGATAACTCTTCTGCCTACTTGGGATAAGACATAATGTTTTGTTTGGTTTCATTGTTTAATAAATCTTTATTGAGGTAACATTGGTTTTTACCATTTTATGATAAATCTCAAGTGTACAGCATTATAGTTTGACATGTGTGTGTATATACAGCGTCCTGGTCACCACCCAAAGTCTGGTTTCCATCCACTATTACATATTGCCACCCCCAACCTCACCTGTTTCACTTCCCCCTCAGCCCTCTGCCCCTCTGGTAACCACCTATTCATTATACCTAAGAGTTTGGCTTGGTTTATTCATTTTTTGTTTCATTATATTACATTTGGTGCAATCATATGATACTGATTAGACACCATGTTTAAAACACACCTATGCAACATTTGATGAATGCTAATTTTTGCTTTTTTCCCTTTCTCTTTTTATTCTCTATTGCCTATAGTCCTAAAAATAGCAAATGCCTGAATTATTTTTGCTATTACTGAACTGAGCTAAAGGAAATGATAGGAGTTTCAATTCAGACATCTCCTCTGGTTAAGCTTCAACACTTAAGAAATCAAGATACTCACCTGGTAGAATTTGGGAATTATTAGCTTCATTCTTAATGCTTCATGAAACTTTGCCTTTTTATTATAATGACAGTATTTATTTGGCGCTGTCTGGAGGGATAAGGCACTTTTATATACTGTTCACACATTAACTTCATAAAGTAGGTGCTGTTATTACATTCAGGGCCCCACAGAAAGCAGTGAAGTTGGAATATAAAATTAGATCATCTGACCTGAGTTAAACTGTTACCCTTGATATTATATCAGCATTATCTTTATTTCTGACTCTGTTCTATTTCTGTGAAGCAGTTGATTAGTCTTATATGATTATAGAAGTGGGATTGGGTATAGAACTAAAGACAAAGAGAAATGAAATTTGATTATCAGAATATTGGACTGATGGCAAGAATGAAGGGGTAATGAAATGAGGGTATAATAACAAAAAGATGTGGACCAATAAAATGGTGCACCATAGAGCAAGTAAAAATGGTTGCATTGACCTATACTAACACCTCATCACCAGTGCCTGGAAAGATGCCTGATGTGGTTTATGCAGAAGATATTAAGTAGTGGAGTCATTGACCACTGTTACCTGTGTTATGTGATTCTTGTCCATTGTGGGGATAGCCACACATAATGATTTCTAATCTGCCAGTAACGTTGATTTTGGGACATAGATATGTTCCCTTTTTTTCAGTAAAGTGTAGTTATGTAAAAATTAAGTAGCCCTGACTTTAATGATGGAGTAGTTTTTCTTACTATAGCAAAAATGATAGATTCATACATTTCAGAAGGTCAAAAATTTCAGGAAGAGGGCCTCCCCTGTGGTGCAGCGTGTTGAGCGCAGTGCTGTGAAGCTGTCCACAGCCTCTGCGGTGCGGGTTCCATTCCCGGCCGGCCAGGGAGATTCCCACAGGCACGGCAGACCTCTCCTGTCGCACCCGCTGCTCCCCTCAGCAGTGCACTTTGGTCCGTCTGCCTGTTCTGCTCCCCACTCTGTCTCTGGTGAATCCTCTCACCCTCCCGCGTCTCTGGTCAGTACCCCAGCTCTTGTATAAAAATAAATCTTAAAAAAAATTTTCAGGAAGAAACATGAGTATAGTAAGAAAAGGTACAAACATTTCTTTGTGGAGTCCAAAGAAAATAAGACTTCAGAAACAATATTTTGCTTTTTATGTAGTCTGTTTATAACGAGTGATATGTGCCATTTTGTAAAAGTAGTGTATTAACAAGTTCCACTAAATTAGCTTCTTGATTGCTGTGTAATTTCTCCCTAGGCAAGCTGCTGAACTTGATCTACCGATAAAATAAGTCACTCATGCTCCAAAATTCAACTTAAGAGAGCAAAGTGGAATAGTTCTGTAGACACTGAGCGGCAGCTCTTGGAGGATGATAAGGAATAGAAAAGATAAGATTATGAAGACCTGGAAACATTTGTGAGGACAAAATAGAGGAAAAGCCTCATCTCAAAATTTCAGAAAGCTGCGGTGAGGCGGCAACTTTACAAGCTGTTATAAACACGGGGTGTTTTTTCCGGACTTAGATTTGAGACAATTGCTTTTGGGTTGTGAGCATCTAGAGCCTTAGGATTATTTAGTGGATTTTTCTTAAGTAACACTTTTCTATCTGTTTTATTGTCTTTTTCTGATGGTAGATAGAACTGCAAGTTGTATACCCTCTTTATCTTTTTTTTTTTTCTCTTCTACCAAAGACACTGCTGATGGCCACAAGCAGTTGTTGTAAGGTGCCTGCAATCTGCTTTCTTTCAGAAGTGAGCTAGTTTCTATGTGAAAGTTGACATTGTCTAGTGAACACCTCCTACCCAGTAGGGACAAATGTAGCCTCAGCTGGCATTTCACCCTAAGAAAACAGATCTAGATGGGCCTTCCCAGTGGTGCAGCGGCTGAGCGCTGGGTTGCGAAGCTGGGTTGCACAGCCTCGGCAGTGCCGGTTTGATCCCCGGCTGCTCCCTGGCCACCGGGTGAGGGTCCCACATGGTGCACAGACCTCTCCTGCCGCCCGCTGCTCCCCTCAGCAGTGTACTTTGGTCCTTCTGCCTGTTCTGCTCCCTGCTCTGGCTCTGGTGAATTCTCTCACCCTCCCGCGCTTCTGACTGTACCCAGTGCTTGTATAAATAAATACATAAATCTTTAAAAAAAAAGAAAAGAAAATATATCTAGAGTGGCAACCGTGTTATATTAGAGAAATTATGGACAGGAATGATGATCTCCCAAGAATTCTTTCGGTGACAGTTGTTGTCACTTTTTTGTATGCTTTCCGTATTTGTGAAAAAGCTGACAGGATCTCTTTATGTTCTTCGACTCCTTTAAGCTGGAGTGTTTTAGTGAGGTTGACTTCCAGACCAACAGTTGTGTGACTGCTGCAGCAATACAGCCACAGGTGCTTTGAGCACCTGGACAATGTTTTGGATACATATTCCCAAAGGATGAAGTAATGGAGTATAGAACTATTGTATTTTATTTAAAAAATGTCATGTTTAAATGTAGTTTTAAACACTGTTTTAGGAGTACAGGTTCATTCCTCTATGTCATCACACCACACCCACCACAAGCACGTCATCCTCCACCACAGTCCCCTGGACCCCATTCTCCCCTTCGCGCCTCATTCTCTTCTCATTTGGATAACCTCTGTAGAATCATTTGTATGTGATAATATTCATCTAATTTCAAAAATACACTAATTATTTTAAATGGGCAGTATCAGATTAGCTATGCTTTCTGTCAGGTGCTTCTGAGGGAGGAAAAATACTGTGTCAGTCAGGAAATACTGGTATTTGAGTCACATACTGAAGTCAAATTAGTAGAGCTGCTTTTAAAGTGATAATTGCTTCACATTTTCATCCCCTTTGTGTGGCCAGCCATCTTACTTGTTAGCTAGTTTTGCATGTTAACTTTTTATACTGTGCACTATGCATTTCCACCTGGCTAACACGCAGGCTAGAGCACTGTGTTTGACCTTTTCCTGATTACCTATGTTCCACATTTTGAAGGAACGTCCACTGTCATGCTGTTCTGGGACTAAGCACATGCCTGCATCCATCACCTTTCCTGATGTCACCCTGTCAATTGTCACTTCATTGCTGTCAGAGTAAGTGCCTCTAAATTTCTAGTCCCACCTCAAACTTTCATTCTGTTTGTTTTACTCTTTTTGAATCATGTAAGTCATGTAGAAGAGCTTTCAAAGATTTTTAATTATATGGGCCTCCCCTGGTGGTGCAGGTGTTTGAGCGCCGTACTATAAAGCTGTCCACAGCCTCTGCAGTGCCAGTTCGATCCCAGCCAGCAAGCGAGGATCCCACATGGCGCAGCAGACCTCTCCTGTCTCGCCCCCTGCCCCCCTCAGCAAGGTATTTCATCCGTCTGCCTGTTCTGTTCCCCGCTCTGTCTCTGGTAAATCCTCTCACCCTCCTGTGCATCTGGCCCATACCGCGGTTCTTGTGTAAATTAATAAATAAATCTTAAAAAAAGATTTTTAATTATAAAATATACAGTACATATAATAGTAGTCAAAATAGAAATAAGAACAATCACTGGTTTTATGTAACCTACAGTTATGAGGGCCCTTTGGTTTTGAGTGGAAAGAGTAGATTTTTGATCCAGTGCACAAAGGAACAATCTCTTTTACTCCATCTTTGAGACACTGAGACATAAGATGTGTGTATAATGTCCACAATGTGATGATTTCATAAACTTTATTGTGAAATGATTACCACCATAATTTAGTTAATACATCCATCACCTCATGTAGCAAAATTTATATTTCACAGAAATGAGCCACACAAGTGTAACAACATAATTCATTTAGAGAGCTATAGTAAGGTGTCATTTTTGATGAATGTATGATATGGATCAAAACCAAAAATAAATGTACATTTCTGGATTTAAAGGCACCATTCAATGATGGTGTTGGCATTTCGGTGTCTTTGTTGCTTAATATATAACCTTTTGCAGAATGAGATAAGAGTCATAAGATCCTGGAGTTGAGAGGATCATTGGAAATCTTCCAGACTAGTTCCAGGGCCTCTGTCCTTTCAGATGCCACTCACACATGCACACATGTGCGGACAGCCGAACATACGCGCACACCACACAGATCACACATGCACACACTTCTCATACATTCACACACACACAAATACACATACAGAAGCATTCTCACTCTCAACACATACTCACACAAACACACTCAAACACAAAACATAATAAAAATGCACACATCTCTCACACACTCAAACACAAATAACAAACACACTCATTCTCACCCACAAACACACTTGTATGTGCACACACATGTACACGCACACACTCCATGGTCTTTTATCAAATAATTTAGGAACTGTTGGCAAGCTGTAAAACCATTTGGAGATTCTTAATGTGCATCACTATTGTAAAAATTGTGACAAATCCTCTAATAAGCAAAATCTCAGACTGAAGAAATCTTTACTTTTTTACTGAGATGATGGTTGGACAGATTTACACACAAACACTTCCCAAGTATATGTGAACACTAGACACTTTGACCAAGTAAAACCTTACATGTTACGTAGAACAACCTGAGAAAAATACTGATCACATCTTGCTTATTTTACATATAGAGAATTCCACCCAGAGGTCTTTTGTGAGAGTTATTTAACAGACCCAGAATGAACTGTAAGACTAACTACCACATTGTGCTAGTCCCTGCCCCAAGCTACCTGTTCCTTAGGAATTTTTCTTATAACCTCCCGGATCTGTGCTCATATCTTTCGTGCTTCCAGATTCCTCTTCTTTCTCTGGTGACTCCAGGCGTTGACTCTCATCCACACTCGCTGTTGGGACAGCTAACCCACTGAGAACTTTATATACACCCCTTAATTTCCTCTATGTTCACCTTGAGCACCCCACCTTTCCACCAAAGCGTCACTTCAGAATCACCAGGCACTGCTTGGATTTATTTCCTTGTATAGTTTGCTTTTTCTTCAAATCAGCATGTCTAAAACCAAATTCATTTTCCTAGCAAACTATCCTTTCAATCTTCTTCTGGCACCAAAGTTCTCCACCTTGAATATCTTTCTTGCATTCATTTTATTAGCTTTTATGTGTCTTATTATGTAGAGCTAGTCAGACCTTAATATCTTCTCCATTTTCCTTTCTGATTTTTCTGTTATACCCGCAAATAGCAAATTTGCATAGTTCTTGTATCCTACACCAATCTTTCTATTTTGTGTTAATTTACATATAACTTCTAGGCTAGTCACTCAAAAATCATGTTTCATCTTGGTACTTCTCTGCCCAAGAACCTTTCATGGATTGATAGTCCCTGATGTCCCTGGCTCTTCAGAAACCTGCTAACCTGGCCTGAAGCCGTCAGTCTGTGGGAGCCCGTCAGTCTGTACGAGTTCCACATTTCAGAGGCTACTAAGTTGTCAGCAAGCCCACTGGTCTCTCTGGTGATGGAGCCTGAGCTCTCAACAGGAACGCTGCTGAGGGGCTCATGTGGTAAACCCTGACACCTGCACTTGATTCCAGCAGGAGATTGCATCCTAACAGTTTCATCAGATGGACTGTCATCATAGTTTCTGAGCAGTGAAAAATGGGGAAAATAATGCAGTGTGGTTCATTCTTGCCCTCATAGCCAGCTCCTCAAATACAGGAAAAGTTATGGATGAGAGACTACTAGTTACTGAGTTCCTTATAACCTAGCAAAGGCCATTCAGAGGGAAAAGGAAAATAAAGAGGAGGAGATGTTACATTTACTGCTTCTTTTGGAAAAGCCCAAGAAGAGAGATTCAGAATCATGGCCGGGTCTCCCTAGTCACCCAGCATGTTCTTTCAAAGGCCGCTTCTCCAAATGGCTTTCTAGTGATTCCCTGACATTAGCTGGCTACATCTCGAGGTCAGCATAGGTTCGTAAATTGTCATGTCTACGCCGGAGCAAAGTAAAAGCTGCAGGAACTTTGCCGAGGGGAGGAAAGCTGCCTGAGGGGGCTTTTACCCCTCACAGCTTATGGGTCTCTGATGAAGCCAGGTCCCTCCCCTGTCTGAGGGGAGACGGAGCCTCCTTCCAGAACCTCTTGATTGGATTTGTCATGAGAGGATGTTCAGTAGAATTTTCTCAAATATGTAAGTGGCTTTGCATGCTATTGAGCCAAGTACCAAACAATGGAAGGCTAATCAAAAACATGGCGTGAATACATGGAAGGGAGGCAGTGACCTTTCAGTATGCGAGATGAGTTTAGCAAACTAGCAGGAACACTCAGTTGGCTCTGAAATTCAAGAGACTCTTAGAGATACTGTTCGAAATACTCAAGTTAGTCCTGTCTGTCCTTCTGAGATGTGAGAGAGGTGATTATGTACTGTCAACCCCTTAGATTTGGGGGTTTGGTTTCATTCTGGCAAGATGATTAATTTTCCTTTATGCTGATGATTTTCTCATTTAAAGAAGTTATCTCAGTGTATATATTGATGTTTTATACTATGATATTCTAAAAAAAAAGTCAAAAAGTGCTTGATAAAAAGCAGATTTCTTCTTTACATGCTGGAGACGGGGGGAAAAGTATAAACATCACTCCCTTGCTGGTACAGATAACAAAAATTGATGGTGGGAGTAAGGTAGAGACCATTTGACTCCATTTTTGTGGATTTTCTGGAAAGAAGCACTTTTGAATAAATCACTTTATGGGGATTTGAGCAAAATTGTCAGTTCTGGGCTTAGTCCCCTTTCAGATGTTGCTCCTTTTCTCCCTCACTCCTTTGACTTCAGTTCCCCCTTCTTACACAGGCATTCCCTAAATACTAGCTTTTGTTGCAGTATTTGGGAAAAGGAACAAAACTATTTTGTAAACATTCCCTCCCACGCCATGGTGCTCATGCCCTATACCCTAACAGGCATTACCTCCTCCCAACCTACCCCTCCCCCCCCAAAAAAAAAAAAGATCATCACCAGCTACAAGTTTTCTCCTACTGGGAGTTGACATTCAGACCCACAGTTTTATTAAATGCAATTGTTACATGAAGAATACAAGTAAACTTGCCTTGGACAACATTAGTAATAGGACATTGGATGGCGGTGCAAGGCTTGTATGTACATTTACAACAAAGACAGCAGGTCCTTGTTCACTCAAATAACATTGAAGAGAGAAAAAAGAATCCCAGCCAACCATTTGAATAAAAGGATCTATTTAGAGAACCTGCTTTCTTTATTGTCTTTTGGCTTAAAGTGGATGTTTCCAATAACCTATCAAGGAAGGACTTACTGTCACCCGCACCCACAAAGGCCAAAGACTGGGCTATTGTGCACCACCTGAATATCCAATTAGAAGGAAGGAAAAATGCCCATAAAAAGTGTGTGCGTGTGTGCGTGTGCGTGTGCGTGCATGTGCATGCATGCATGGGAGGGGCTGCTCGCGCCCTGTGCCACAGTATGAGATTGTCTAGTGTGATAATTACTTCTATTCTGGGCCTCCAGCTGTAGCTAAGAAGGAAGGGGCTTATATTGGCCTGTATCCGCTTAGATGGTTGATGATACTGAATCCAGTTATGCTTAGCCGCATGACCACCACCACCCACCTGTTTCCATCTGTGACTGATTCCTCACAGCCAGGAGAGGGGCTACAGTAAAACTCCTTTGTGTGAGGAGGCGGGGGAGAGTGAGTGCGAGGAAGCTGGGGAGCAGGCTTAACAAGAGGGCAGAGACAGGAAAGCAAACCCCAACAGAACAATAGGGGAGAGAACAAGGCTGAGGCTGAGCTAGCATTGAATGAGAGGATTTCGAAAGCGGTCTCAATTACAAATGCCTTCCACACCAGGCCTCTGAGCCTGGGCCTGCTGGGCTGATGAAAAGCCTTTAGTTATAAGCTAACCATTCCTGTTGGTCTCAAAATGGATTCCACAAAAGTTTTTAGGTTTGAGATTCTCCATCTGACAGCACTGCAGTCCCAGTGCCCATAGGCTATGCTGATGCTCCGGTTCCGGCCCAGTCGGCAACGTCAGACTCTCGTCTCACGTCTGACATGATCCCCCGGCAATCCCGCTGTGCAGCCGGGCCTGAGGACCACCATTGAGACACAGGAAAATGACAGTCCTGGCTGTCGAATCCTTCAAGCTTTTACATGTGCAATATTGGAGCTGCAATGTGTGAATGAGGAGCTTGCCTCTTTTAATGGGGTGCCTTCCCTGTGTAGTCTCCTTTTGCTTTGCATCTTTTTCGGTTCTATTTGGGCATCACTGATGAACTCACAGGTGTTTAAAGTGTGCGTTGTGGTGATTTTGATGAATATTTACAGTGAGAATGATTTCCACCAACTGGTTCATTAACACATTCGTCAGCTCATGTCTTTATTTTTTCAATGGTAACGTTTAATTTCTTTTATAACGTTAAATTTCAGTTACATATACAATATTCTCACCCTTACCCCCAGTGGTGACTGCAGCCTGTATGAATGCATTGGTGACATCACTGCACAGAGATGCTTGGGAAATAAGACACCTCTGGAGGCCAGGGGGTCAGAGCTTATTGATGAGTAATGGCGGATGTGTCCCAACTATAGGCTAATGAGGACTTTTAATCTCCATGGAGGTATGCAGGGTATATACAGGATTTCTTAAACTTACCTGATCAAAGAAGTATTTTTCAAGGAGAGTATCTAATGTTTGTGTTTCACAAAGTATACTTTGGGGGAATACCTGTTCTCTCTCCAACCCCATTCCTAGTATCCTTCTTCTCCTGCGTTCCTACCTCATAGATTGAGATAAGTTAACCTGGTTCTGATTATAATTCTGAATATTGATAGAGCCCTGCCACTTCTATAAATCTATATCCTTCCCAATTCCTAAACTGCCTTTGCCTAGTGGGCTACTTGATCGCTCTTGAAGGCCAGAGTGGGCTGGCTTTCTGAGTCATTCTCAGCTGGTTTGACCTTTATCAGCTCTTCAGTGGGATTCAGTATTTCCATTTGTAGTTCAGTTTGTTGGGTGTCAAACACTTGCCGTCAACATTCTGCTACCCTCTGATGTCTTTTTGAGGTAGCAACAGTGTACAGTAGTGTAGTCCACAGATGTCAGCCTGGAGTCCTGAAAATTGGGTCTCAGACCACCTCCTGTTCTTTTTTACCCCCTTGGGTGGAATAAACTACAGCAGAAAGTTTAGAGTGTTCATTTACGTTCAGGGACATCGAAATTGTGTGTTGCAGTACAGCCGAAATTCTATGGCGATGCATAACTATGGAGCGAGACCATCACTCCTTTGGGCCATCTCTCCAACAGTTTCTGCCTTCTCCTTCCTCACCTTCTTACTTCCTTCCCCATCTTTTTCTTTAATCATTTTCCTGTACTGTTCTTGTTGTTTTTCTCTTACAGTAGCTATTCCATCCTTTCACTTCTGCATTTAAATCTTGAAGATTTGGTTCTATTTTATCATCTAACCAGTTATAAAGTGCAAATACTTGGCTATTTACTTATTATCAAAGTCTAATCTCTACCCATCACCATATACTAAACACCTTTATCTTGAATTACCCTACCCCCTTTCTTTCTGGTAGCCATTATTTTGTTCTTGTTTGCATAAACTTAGGAAAATTAGTGTACTGTGATTGTATTGTTAATTAATAGAATTTGGGGAAGTTATTTTAATGCACAACAAATATGTAAAAGCAATGACATCATGATTCTGAACAGATCTTTCTCAAGTAAAAGAGTAGGGAGATAATAAAAAACAGAGTTTAAAAAATCTATGTAGACATTTTCCTTGGACAATATTTAGGGGTTTCTTTGAGATTACAGATACTTTTCCAACTACCAAGGCCAATAAGAGAGCCTCTTGAGGCCCCCGAAACGGTTAAGTTTTATTACCCTTCAGGGTCTTTTCATCCTTTCATCTTTGTAAGGTGAATAAATTGTTTGCTCCATTGCATTCAATCTGTAGATCTTTCCTCTAGAGACTGAAATCTTCTTTCGTTCTTTGTGGCCATATTTTAAAAATCCTATGATATTTTCCAGAAGAGTAGGCTTTGACTGTAGCCTCAATGGACTCAAATGTTAGGAATCTAAATGAAAATATGAAAAGTCATGATCTTTGCTTATCTCATTGAATTGTCGAAATGTTGTTTGGGAGGATATTTTCTTAAAATACATCCTTGAATTTACAAAGTCCTTTATATCCTTAAGGCAAGGTTAGATCAATTATCACATGAGAATCGTTGCTTAAGGCCAGAACATAACTCTTTAGGCATCTATTTTTTTAATAAAGAAAATGTTATGTTTTTAGGAGGATACCTTCATTTATGCAAGGATTATGAGAAAATCACCAGAATTCCTATCTTGAACACAAGTTTTTTGTAATGAGAGAAATAGTCATTCTCATACCAGCCTAAGGGGCATAATGCAAAACAAGTAGGATTAAAAGGAGTAAAGAATGAAAGGAGGAGGAAAAGCATTCTTCTACTTTAGGCATAGGGTGAGTACTTTTTGGAAATGGAAATAAACAATCTTGATTAGAAGTTAAAGGAAATATATTCAGAGAAGAATACTGTTCTGGGCCTCTCATGGCGGCACAGTGGGTTGAGCGCAGCGCTGTGAAGCAATCCAAAGCCTCTGCAGCAAGAGTTCGATCCCCGGCCAGCCAGGAAGCAACCCACATGGTGCAGCAGACCTCTCCTGCCTTGCCCGCTGCTCCCCTCAGCAGTGTGTTTCATCAGTCTGCCTGTTCTGTTCCCTGCTCTGTCTCTGGTGAATCTTCTCACCCTCCCGTGCATCTGCCCTATACCCTGGTTCTTGTATAAATAAATCTTAAAAAAAAAAAATACGGTTCAGGGGTATAGTCACAAACCCCACACTGAAAATTTAGAATTGCTACATCGATGGAGAATTCATACTATTAATATTTTCAGCTAAAAATGAAGAGTATCAGAATGGTTTTGACTTGATGTTAACCAAAAAAAGAATTAGGAAAGAGTCCCTCCCCCATATATGTAATGTACACAATGTCAGCCATAAGTTCATTAAGTATTGACTATTGTCAGCAATTGACTATTACCTAACAGTTTTCCTGGGTAGCAAACCACATCTTCCTATTTTGTCCTCTCAGTTGAAAGGAAAGATTTTTCATGTTCTAGAGCAAGTAAGATAAATAGAAAACACCAGCATTTCACTCTCATTGACCATTGCATGCTCTGTGACCTCAGTGTTTGATTATACTTCATGAATGATTTTCATCAGTTATAACATCACTGGACATTAAGTGTTTTAAAAGGATGAGAATTCCAGGGAATTTATTCCTTCCCATTTTTGGCCTATTAATGTTATTAATCAGAGAGGTTTTATTAACTCACACGTGCAGATTGTCACAATGTCCTAAAATCCTCGGATTAATTATGTTAGAAAATCTATTTCTACAGATTGTTGCTTTGTTGCTGTTGGTGTCTGATTTTGACTTCGGTGTTGAAACAGACTTGGGTGTTTCACTTGCCTGAATGTTAAACAGCTTAGATGTAATACAGCCAGAAGCGTAATATTTGGCAAATACGATTTCTGGAATAACCGTTTACCGCTCTCAGCAGAAATTAGTAAGTGATTTTTTATTTACTGACCACAGCTGGATGATTCTATTTATCATATGTGGGGTGGGGATTTTGAATGCACAAGGTAGACATACATTTGTGTTTAAAGAGAAACCTGTATGTCAGGATATAAAGATTCATAGACTTAAAGAACCTCATGTTTGGGATGTTTAAAGGGCCCTACTTCAACCTGCTATTTAATGCTTAAATCAACTCAAATTCCAATAGCTACCATCTGCTAGACTCTGTGATAAGTGCTTTAGACACATGCTCACATTTAATCTTCCTATCAGGCATGGCTGTTGAGAAAGGAACTGCAGCTCAAGGAAGTTAAAACAATTTACCCAAAGACACACAGCTAGCTAGTTTGTGGCAGACTCGAGGTGTGAACTACTTCTATTGCTCCATCAGTTATGCTCTTGCATGGTCACTAGATTATGTGAGCCTCCAGCACAATTTCCACAGAAGAATCACAGGAGACTATGCTTTTTATGCAACCAAATTCAGATACTACATTAATCTGTTCCCTGACTGTAGCTGGGAGTGGTTTCTCTCATAGTACCGCAAACTGGCAAGACCAAGCACCATAAATATTATGCTTTTACAGATAGATGACACCAGTGATGGTAAGACTTAGATTTGTGAACCCAAATCCATTTTTCTTCTCTCCCACTAAACGGGGGGAATGACCCCTACAGAAGATAATGTTGACTGGACAAGGAGAAGTATCAAATAGTGTTAAGATAGGAATAACCTGAGACAGAGCATATATCGTTCAATAAAGGAAGATAAAAAAGATAGTTTGGAAACAATCCCAACTGATCTTGAATAGTTCTTAGTAGTTTATGGCATTCTATTTTCATAGTGCTTGAAGGACTGAATGTTGACAATTGCTTTGACCCTCACTGCAAAATGGAACAAGAAGTTATCTACACACCTGAAAAAGTGTTTTCCGAAGTTTAGTGTCTATCTACAGGAATTTATTATTAGGCTAAAAATCTTGGCTCTTTCCACTTTAAATTAAATGTTTATTGATTAAACATTTGCTAAATTCCAGAAACTGTTCTAAGCATCATACATGCCTATCTCACTGGGCCCTTGAAATAGCCCTGTCAGGTATGTACTGTAGCAATTCTTATTTTGTAGATGAGGAATCTGTGGTAGATAGAAATTAAATACTTTTTTTTCTTGCTTACAGAGCTAGTAAGTGGGAGAGCCAATGTTCAGACTTGAACAATCAAAAATCAGTGGGAAACTGAAGAGGAAAGCAGGAAGTAGGATGTGAGCTTAAGGAGGAGAATCATTTGCATAAACATTAGCAGCCCCTCCCCTTTGCATGAGCCAGAGGACACAATTTCAAAACAGAAATATTACCTAGGAATAAATAATTTTGGAAAAAGTTAACATGAATACAGTTATCCAGGCCTGCCTACTAAAGGGATGTCTCTCCCATGGAGATTGCGGGGTTTTCCACCTTGTTCTACCGCCAAGTTCCAACCAATAAAATATCTATGACTAATGACAATGCAAGAAGCAAAGAGCAGCTTTATTTCCAGATTCCAGATGGAGTCTATGATGTTGTCAGATAGAAAATCATTTGACTTACAGCCTCAGTATACTCAGTACGGATGCTTCTCGGAGAAAATATAATATATGTGCATGCTAGAGCGTAATTTAGGTTTTTAAATATATTTTTTGATTTAAAATTTGGCAGAACTTTTGAGATGGAAAACTTCAGTAAGCCATTTTTTAAATAAATATGATAAAATCATAACGATAAGAGCAAGCACTCTGAGTCAGATTGGGATTTAAATCCCGATTTAAGCTTTTGGACTTGGACATTTGCTTTAAAACCCATTTCTTATCATAGCTCACTTGCCTTATCTAGAGAAGGGGGGTGATAATCTTTAGGGACCTTTGCAATTAAGTGAATTAATACAAGTGAAGCATTTAAAACTTTACTTAGCACACAGGGAGTAATTTAATGAGTTAGCTCTTCTAAATTCCACTTCAATTTCCTTTGGGTGATGTTAGGTTGGAGGAACATAAATACTTTGACTCAGTCTCAGTCACCCCCTTTTTTTTTTAAACTTAATTTATGGTGTCTACATTTAAGTTATTCCCATGAACTTGTTTAATACCCATTACATTTAATTATATGTGTGTGTTCATGTTCCCACTTTTTTATGCTTAATATCAAGTTCTTTCATGAGAAGGTTCCTTTTGTTGCATAAAGCCATGCTTTCAAGAGGTAGAATTTTTTTGCCCCACAAATACTACAATCAGAATATCAAGCTGAGTATTTTCTAGCATGGTTAACTTCAATGAATATTTTCCTAAAACAAGTTCTTACCCCATTTCTTTCAGTGTTAATGTTTGGATGTGGGGGGCTTACCAAGCAAACCCTAGTGTCAGAATGAATGCCCTGGGAAAAAGTACTCAACTGTGATTACCCAATCCTCTTACATAACTCTGCCTACTTTTCATGTCCATCATATATCAGCCTTCAATTAAGGTTGACTGTGATAATTGTTTTTTATTCCTCAATCAATTGGTATGTTAATGATTAGAAAAGGGTGAAGGAGAAACTGTTCCACATACATTTCAGTAATGTTTCCTCTATTTCTTTGAAGAATGCCATGAAAACTTTGATAGGGATTACCTAAAATCTGTAAATTGTTTTGGATACGATGATAGTCTTCTTAATGTAAATTCTTCCAATCCATCAGCAAGGGATAGCTTTCCATTTTTTATGTCTTCTACTGTTTATGTCTTCTAATGTTTATACTTTCCACTGAGAGCTCTTTTGTCTTCTTTGTTAATTATTCTTAGGTACTTAATTCTTTTTGATGGACTGTAAATTGGAATTTTTTTTCTTTTATTATTTGAATATAGCAACACAATCGATTTTTGTATATATGTTTTTGTAGCTTGCTACTTCACTGATTGATTAATTAGTTTTCAGTGGCGTCTTTAGGGTTTTCAATATATATTATTATGTTATCTGCAAATAGTTGTACTATATCTTTCCCACTATGGGCTCACCTTCCTCTTTACTAATTGCTGTAGCTATGAGTTCAGATATTTATTGACTACCAGTAGTGGTCAAAGTAGACATCCTTATCTTGTACCGATCTTGAAAGAAAAAGTTGGAATTTTCCACCACTGGGTATATTAGCTGTGGGTTTGTCATAGATGACCTTTGTTATGTTCAGGTATGTGTCCATTGACTTCTCTGTGTGTATTGATAAGATCATAGGATTTTTGTTGTTGTTAATGAACAAATCCCACTTCGCCATTATATGTGATCCTTGTAATGTATTGTCCAATTGGATTTGCTAAGATATTGTGGAAGAATTGGCCTCTATGTTCATCATTGTTAGTTTTCCTACTTTGTGATGTCCTAGTCTACTATTAGTGTCAGTAATAGTGGCCTCATAAAAATATTTGGAAGTATTTCTTTTTTCACTTTTTTTTTGGAGGGGTAGGTATTAATTAGTTTGGTAGAACTTGTTCATAAAAAAATCTGGCCCTGGCATTTTGTCTTTTGAGAGAGTTCAGCCTCAATTTCCTTGCTTGTAATTTGTCTGTTCTGGTTTTCTATTTCTTCTTCATTAGTATACTCCTAAGAATTTGCCCATTTCTTCTAGGTTGCGTTATTGGCATAAAAATGTGTGTAGTGGTTCCTTATATGTACAGTTGAAAGAATGTGATTACACCCCTACATAATGTTAATTCAGAAAGTGCCACATAGAAGTAAAAGGACCGAACACTGAATTTCATGTTTGTGTGTGTGTTACATAAAAACCTAGCCAGAGTGTTTCAGTATATGAAAATTACTTCCTGAAGAACTTTGGTTAGAAATAGTAAAATTTAAGGAAATGTTGCTAAGATAGCTACATCTTATATATATATGCATGTATGTATATATGTACAAATATATAAATACATATAACTTATGGATACCATGTGGTCCTCAAAGGCATGCTAGACCTCAGAGAATACTCTTACTAAGAGTGCTTTGAAAGAAAATAATTAGGTTGTAAATTATGATTATTTGTGTTAAGTTCGTAAAAAAAAAAATCTATTGTTAGTATATTTTTGGTATATCCGGAGATGCATTGATTCTCTAAGAACTTACTACTAGCGCACCTAGGACTTTTGCCAAATAGAGATGAAAAATATATATGACAAGTATACTAAGTCCTGAGAGTGACTTAGAAAATATAGTGAGTTCAGAAAAAACCAACTGGTTACTTCCAGTTGTGAAGGTAATTAGGGGCTTCTAATTTTCATCAAGGAACAGTTTACATGTGTAATTAGTAAAGAAGCAATTTGAGAATAAGTGGTATATAGGAAACTGTGTTGTTAAATACTCCCCCACAGAGAGTTTACAGGAGATTATGAGCTATAGGGTTGTGACAGTACATGGCAGTGAAGGAACCTGGAATCCTTGGCACAATCAGTGTGGGCCTCTTAATTCAGTTAGTAAAGGTGTTGTATTCTTGCACAAATTGCTTTTGGAAAGACAGAGTTTGAGAGGTACAGAGGGATTACTAAGCACATTCAGACTGAGGGTGAATGATCCAGTGTTCACCTTATTTCTTCTATATTGTAAAATATTTGGTAGAATCTTGGGGTTTTTAGGCTTTGAAGTTAGTCAGCTCTATCTTATATTCCTTTATTCAGAAAAAGGGCAAGAATTATTTTATTTGAAAATGTAGCCAATACAGCAATCCTGGATGAGAAGCTGGGTGGAAAGATGAGAGAATGCTTCAGAAAGCTTTGACAATAAGAAAAAAAAAAATCTATGAACCTTGAGCAGTGAATTATTCTTAATGAACTATTTCAAAATTTTGTCTAAAATCTTGTTCTGCTATGGATAGATTATGCCATGTTCTTGTGAAACTAAAATAAAAGTTTACTGGAAGTAATTCAATGCTTCCTTGAGGGTCTGGGATGGTGCTAACTCTGAGAGCTGCTGAATCTGATGAACAAATCCATATAGAATCTGAAACAAATGTACACCCAGTTTAATTTTCTTTGAGTTGAGGAATATTTATGAAATATAACTTTTCTGAATATTTGCAGCTTCAGTATCATTTGCATTATGGAAATTTTTTAAAAGCAATGTGGGTATTACCAATTTCAAGCTAAAATCCTGGGTTTCCTGACTGTTACCCATTACTTGGCATTATTCTTTAAAATTTTACTGGCCTTAAAAGAAGTGAATATATACATGAAACAATGCCTAAAAGGGCAATAGGAACATATAGCCAGTGGATACTTGTTCATATTTATCCCATTTTATGTCTTCCCGGCCCAAGCCCTGGCTTCCATCTACACCTATAGTACTAATTTTCACAATTATATACACACTTAACATTTCTTTGGTTTATATACACAAACACAAAGAAAAAAGGCTTGAAAGTGTCCCCTTTCATGTTGTGTCATTCTTGATCGGTTTGGTCAAGTTAATGTCAATGTTACAGAACAGGTAATATGGAAAAGTTGTTTACTTGCACTAAGTTGAATGCAAAGTGTTTCTTCCTTGCTGTACAGACATTAATATTCTTCCAACATTTTCCTGAATACAAAGAATAATAGTTTTAAATTATGGGTACCCATAACTTCGTTTAATCTGTAATTTTGAGTATCTTCTAAGTAGTGTTTGAAAGTAATGTCCCAAGTCTATCAAAGTGCCTTAAGAAACAATAGTACTTCTCTATGTGGTATCTGAATATGATGGGATAAGTTTAATCAGTGGTTTGCAAAATGGACTTTATAGATATTTTATTTGCAAGTGATTACATGGAGTACAATACTATATCTACAGAGTTCTTGGTTTTTGGTAGAATTTATAATCATTAATTTCGTAAAATTAATGCTTACATATTTACAATAAAATCTAATTTTATTACTAGTCAATCTGAGTAAAAACATACTTTCTTTTGGAGCATTCCTCAAAGGAATTGAGAAGCAAGCAGAAGGTGAAAATATTTTTAGTAACTGGGGATTATTGTTGAACAAGTAAAGGCAAACACATTATCTACTACAACATTTAGTCAGTACAAACCCTCACCCCAAACCCATTAAAATGGATTCTTTATACCCATTGTAAGACAATTTTACATTAAAATTATTACTATTATATACGAATGTCATAATTTATACATTGCATAGATAGATTCTGAAATACATCTGGACTTTGAGTTAGGGAGAAACTGTTAGAACAATTCAATGATGATACAAAATTTAGATGAATGGAATTTTCCACAGTCATTTATTTATCAACCTCACAGTTTATGGGAAAATAAGGCATAGATTTATTTTTTGATTAGAAGAAATTAAGTTATTCCACTATACTCTTTTTGATGACTAGGAATAATAAATGCTAAATCAGGATTTGCAATTTTTTTTTTGAAATCCGAATTTTTTACTGGAGATTCCAGCAGAGGGCACCATGTATAACTTCTTACCTTGAAAAAAAATCTTTCCTGCCTTTGGTTTGCTTAAGTCATGCAGGGGCTCCCTCTGCTGTCTTTCTTTTTTTTTGGACCAGAAAACAGGAGATAGCAAACACATTGACTTCAGACCTCACAATTTTTGTGCAGTTACAAAGATTACTGCATTATGTTCTACTTGCAGATCTGCTCAACTTCACTGCCCACGGGATTAAAAAACAGCAAGCAAGTTGAGTAAGGCTTAGTTAAATACTTCTGTAAATAAATGCTGACAAATGTTATTGCTTTGAAGATGACTAGGTAGACATAAAAATTTCAAATACTACTTGCATATTATGTGATAAGAGGGAAGAAGGGCCCACAGACTTTTCAGTTTGATTACTTGTGCTTAATTAAAACATCAAAATACCTATATATCTCTCTGAGTATATAAATGTGTGTATATGCGTATAGATGCATGTGTATTGCATCATACATGCACATGTATGCAGTTGTGTTCATTCACATATGCTTGTGTGTCCACGGGCATGACTGTGCCTTTATGTATTAACATATGTATGTGTCTTATGCACGTTATACATATAACTTGTATAAGTTGTGTACATGTTTGTATGCATAAAAATGTCCATAAATGTGTTGCAATGTGTATTTTTGTGCATGTATGTGTGCTTGGTTAAGAAAGGGAAGAGAACGAGCACCCTATTTGAATCCTGAAACTCCTTTTAATCCAAGTTATTTTTCATTATCGCTCTTTTATTTGTATTTTCATTTTAAACGAAGACAGGCAAGGTTTTGGCAAAGTCTGTGTTCACTAACAGAATGAAAATAAATGAGGTTGTGTATTTCTACACATGCATAAAGGCTACATATTGAAATAATTGTCTTGATAATTGCTTTCTTCTACAATTGCTTTCAAACTTAATGGGGGGGGGTGCCAAAAAATCCTTAGTTTGTTATTTATCTTGCAACACTGAATACTGTCTAACTTCTGTTGAAAGGCAATTAAAATGTTAGTGAAATATCATCCATTTTAATTTCAAATAACTATTCTAATTCTTTACTACCTGCATTTGATTTAATGTTATGTATTGATAGATGAAATTTTGCGTTGGCCTTTTATACTTCAAGTCAAACACAAGCCACAATTTCAGACAGTCATGGAAATTCTTGGAATGTTAAAATTTCAGTTCCTTTATAGTAATGAACCTTAATAAAAGACTATTTGAGTTTTAATATCATAGTGATAGAGCTGTTTATACTAATTGGCCCAGTGGTTTGTCTAATTGTTAATAATAAATAACCATTATCTATGGTTTATTAGATAAATGGCTAAATGATGAGGCAGAAAGGAAAATGATGTTGTGCAGTATAATAAGAAACATATTGTCAGATCTGATGGGCTACTCCAAACTGCACCAGTGGTTGGAATCCTGTCTGACAAAACCAGTGTTTACAGGACTTTTCCTAATATTTTTGTGGTGGAGTTTGGAATAATATGCACTGGTCACGTGAAGGTGCCCAGTCTGGTCACGTGAAGCTGCCATCTTGAATATGGGAATTCTGTGTGTCACTGACCCCACTATATTTGTACATTGGATCTGTGATCAAAATTTGGGAGGTGGGGGACAGATGACCATAAAAATGTTTTTGTTTCATTTTTACAATCATATAAAATCTATTGCCCCATATTCAGGGAACATTTCTAAACATTATGAGAACATAATGTGACAGGAAGTGAAGCTTACAAATTTGGGGAGTTAATGTTTTAAATTAGTCCTTTTTTCATGATTGTTCCCAATTTGGGGCTGGTTGGAGTGTAGAAAGTCAAATGTTAAACTTTAACAAGTGATGCAACTTGAGGAGTAGCAAAAACAAACTGATATTTTAGAATAGGTCTTTGCTTGTGGTATATTTCACAGGGATTTTATTCTAACTTGGAATAATTTTAGCTAAGATATTATTTATTTTGAAAATTTTCCCAATTCCATACTTAATTTTGCTCCAGAGCACTGTGGAAATTTTAGATCACTACCACCACCATTTGCATTCCCTTAGTTGTTCTAAAATTGACCAGAAAGCTTTGGTTGGAAAATCCGGTTATGAATTCCTATCTTCTGCGCTTACCTACTCCTTGTCTCTAACAGCAAATGATGATGCTACATGGAGGAAGCACTACGGCCCGGCCTAACTAAATATTTTAATTAATATTATGACTGAAATGCTCTTTTATTCAGAAATAGCCCTATGTTTTCATGTTGGGTCAGGAAAGCGTTACCATTCCATTCTAAGTAGGTGTAAATGATTTTAGGTGATTTTTCTATTAAAATGTTTGACCAGATATTCTTATCACATAAGTAAGCTTTGGCTTGCTTATGTGTATATGGATTTTTTTCTCTGCAATTGTTACCATAAAAAAATAACCTGCCTCAAATTCACACTAGAGCCTTCTTTGCTGTAACTAATCCCTCCAGAGCTGGCTGAGCTGTTCAGGCTGTGCTTCCTGCCTGAACCCGCCTCTGTGAAATGAAGGCAGCACAAAAACAGAATGAAAATTCAGCAGAGATCCTTTTCATTATTTTTTAGGTATTCCAAAACTTGTTGTCAAATTATTTGAACTTCAAAGTATTTCCCTGTCTCTCTCTCTCTCTCACTGTGTATAAAATCCCACCCATTCATTGTCTTCATAAAAGAGAGCTCATGTGTTTTCAGGGGACTTTTCAAATAACCTCTGCATATTCCAGCAATGAGAAGACATTATATGTTTATAAAAGTAGAGTAAACCATGCTTTCTCCTTGGAAGAAGTGTTACCTACAAAGCTGTGATGACAGAACAGGGAATTTTTTAAAGAAGGGAAATCAAATAATGTTTCAAATAGAAAGGTTTTTCTTACCCCCTCCCCTTTTTTAAAAAAGATAAGAGGAGTAAGGACTCTAGATAATTCATATGGATCAAAGAGGGTTGGTTTAGTTATCTGTTGTAAGGTTTTATTGGAATCTTCTACAAAAAAGAGTTGAGGTTAAGTCTTGTTGGTTCTCTGTGTTGCAACTCTAAGCTCTGTGCTATTTATAATATTTTAACAGGGATTAGTGGGATGGAGGGAAGGTGATAAACTTCAACATGTAACTAGTTTTCTGACAAATTTTAGTTAAAATATCACCGACTGTATTTGCACACACGGAATGCTGCGATAGTGCCTCGTTGGCCAGTAACTTCCAAATCAGGTCTCGCTTGGGTACATGAGTCCACAGAAGCAGTTTCACAAGAGAAAACCATCTACACAATGGCCCTTTCTGGTCTAACTGCTGAAATTCTAGTTCTCTCCGAGACCACGATAGTTTCACTACTGAATTCGCTATAAGAATTTTTAGAAAGTTGATTTTAAAAATCTTTAAAGACTGCATGTTTCTTCCATTTCATGATTCTCAATGCTCTGAAAGATAATTTTCCATCAGGACATCCTCCAGGGCAGAGTGACACCGGTGAAGATTGTCACTCCAGAGACATAGTCGCCTCCTTACTGAAACATGATTTTCAGTTGTAGAGCAAACACAAAAACAGAAAATTATTTTGCACAAAAGAAGCTTCTTCCCCATTCTTTTTTCCCTATTGGGAGACTTCTCTATGAAGGATTTCTGTGTCCTTTTTTTCCTTTAATTTTCCACTCTAGCTACATGTAGGTACTGTCCAAATCAGCAATTTCTAGTGGAAATTGGTAGTATTTCCCCCTATTTTAGGAAGCAGATCCACTTTGGTAGGAATTCTGCCTGTGGGTAGTTGGCTGTGGGTGGTTTTGTTCCACAGAAACAATGTAACCTGTTGCTCTGTGGGAAGACTGAGTTAGGGAATAACTCTAGTTTATTAACATAACCAGGTCTCCACAGTCACGCAGGACTTCTCACACTGCCCACTAGCCATCCATATCTCTGCATATATGACCTGAGACAAGTTCTAACAACTGTGCTCCATTCCTCTATAAACCAACCATCTTTATATTTGTATTTGACCTTGTTTTGCAGATAACTGGGTATAACTGACCACACATATGGGACATTTTGACACTATACAGGAATAAGCATCATTGTTTTAGGTACTTAGGAAAACTATACCATTCTGGAGAGAATGGATTGCACTGTATCTTAGCACATAAAATATACCCAATAATATCTGAGGAAATAAATTAATAGGAAAATTATAAATGGCAGGGCAAGATTAAAAGACAAAAATATATAGTTTGCATTTTGGTTGCTGTATAGCCAACGTGTATGCACAAGAGGCAACCTAATAAAAACAGAAATTTTTGTTTTTCAAAGTATTTTTTTGTAATGAGAAGCATGGTAAGGGGAGTACAGTGAATCATTCTACTTTGTGTACGGGGATGTATTTTCCCTTTAATTCCAAGAAGCTGCTTAGATGATACTCTGTAGAGTTCAAATGAGAAGAAGACAGCAATTATGAAAACTGAAAAAAAAAGTACTATTCCCAGTTTTCGAATGATTCAGTTTGTCAACTAATGCATCAGCTGTGAATTTCTTAATTACTTACAATGAAATATTAAGAGCCTGGAAAATATTTATTTTTTGGATAGAAAAAAACCCCAGAAATGCCCTAACTACATGTGGTTTTAGATCAATGCAAGAACTGTTTGATTCTAAGTCTGCTAATCCATCATTCTTCCAGTAAAAGTCTTCCTATTTGGAGCAAATGGCTATTTATCTCCCTTGATAGCAACCTCAACATTTAGAGATAAAAAAAAAAGACGCCTAGTTTTTGCTACTCTGTTATGCAGAAACTTTAAAATTTCACTATCAGCAAAGCTATTTACAAATATATTAATCCTTTCAAGGCCGAGACTTTGCTTAAGCTATTCCCATTTATACAGATGTCCTCACACATGTGTACACACTTAACACAATACAGATGGAGTGTGTCGCTGGGTGTTTATGTATTCATATATTCTTCCCCTTCGCATATCCAGGTTCACTACACACATTTCTGCATGTATGAGCATGAATTCACAGGTATGCACTATTGAGACACACCCACACACTTTCCCAATTGTCATCTTCAGCCTTGCACAGTACTTACTATTTCCCAACCTGCATGGCCTCAAGCATAAACATACCTTTCCTCCCTGTTTACTGATTGACTCTTCACCAGGTCAACTCAGCCTTGTGACCATGACCTCCCGTCTTGCCTGTCTGCCTTTGCCAACGAGGTCCCTTTTGGGGGGGAATATCCTTTCTCAGTGGTTACGTGTAGGACTCGAGGGAAGCTGACACTTCTGAGCACTCTGGTGACTATCTGGAGCCTGCAGATGTTAGTCTGCCTGTTTTAAGCTTAATGACTCTCCCACCATATACAAGATTATAATGTTTCATTTCTCAGTAAACTTAAATGAAAACCTACTATTTGAGAAAGAATATCGTTTCTCCTGGGAAAACAAATCAATACCAGTTCTCTAGTTTCAATACTTAAGTAAGTGCATATTTCTCGTGCTTTATTCTCAAAGGCATCCCTTTCTACAAATAAGTTTAGATGCTTGCTAAAATTCAACGGGCAGCCCGCGTCTGCAAGAACATGGACACGTCAAGATTTTCACACAGAGATCATGTGCACATTTTGCTTGCATTATATTAAATTAATAATTGAGAAATGCCATTGCAAAAAATACGTTTATACTGTTGGCAACCACAAATGTCTATATTACAGATTATGTGGTTGGCTAAAAGTCACTGCATGCAAAGAATGCCCGGCACCAACTTGCTTTCCCGAACACCATGACAGTATGAATTATCATATATTTACAGCAAAAAGTAAAACTGTAAATCAAAAGGGATACTTTAACCCTTGTAGTTTAAGAAAGATCTGACCTGAGGCTTTCACACCACTGACCAAAAATAAATACAAATAAATAAATACACTAACTATTGACATTAGCCATGGCCTTGCTCATAAGTAGGCCTTTCTTCGCAGTTGTAGTTAATCGTTCAGCGCACTGCTTTGCTTTTATTATTTTTATTTTTTGCCAGAGGGAAAGTATTTCAATATCCTTTTCTTTAACACCAGAGTCTCAAAATAAATCAGATACTTCAATTTTCTAGGCAGACCTAGAAAGAGTGGCAAACTGAGGAAAGATCCCAGGAATTTGCTTGGACGGAGCAGACACAGTTGTGCATTGTTAGTTTGCAGTATTACGCTGTAAAATTCGCCAAGCGGATTTCAAATGTGCTGCGAATGTATACAAATTTGCCATGTTTTTCCAGTCTGTGCTCACCACTCCTTCCCCTTCCTGCCTGACAATATGTTGCCATGTTATAAAAGCCCTAATGCCCATTTTCAACGATTAGCTGTACATCAGCATTACCACCACAAATCCACAAGTTTCACATCAAGCATTAAATGGGATGAATATTGATCTGCTAAAGAGGATTTATTTATTTCTAGCTCTATCCAAAGATCAACTGCTAGCAGCTTTTGGGGGATCTGTGAAGCTCTCACAGCACAAAGCTACTGCATACATGACACTGGACTTGACATTTCAGTTCTGGAAGAAAACCAAACAGTAAATTCAGTGCAATAATCCTAGATAAATGAGATGATCACTGGAAAAGCTGAGATAGTTAAGTGGTCTATCAGAGAAGTCCAACGGATGGTATTGAACAGTTGCTACATAGAATCCTCACTCATGTCAATATGGTCCAGAGCACCGTCATATCAGGTGCCAATATAATCACATTAAAACAAGCGCTACCTCCTGTTTTGATTTCTCTGCCTGTGTATCTTGCTGGATTTGCAAGGGATTGCAAATAATGTACAATGTGACAAAAATTGTAGCTTAAAGGGCATGCATAGTTGTTTTGAATATGTATACTCGGCAGTGAGATGCAGCAAGCCACACGAAAAGCTGTATCAGTGGGGGATGCAGCCGCAGGCTCTGTGGTAACACAAGGAAGGTTAAATTCTGTCCTCAATTTTCTAAGGCCAGCAGAGTCCCCTTCCAGTTCCTCACCTTCTAATACTTGTCGTTCCCTGTATCATTCCAGTACTGCAGTCACCTTAACCTCACCACTGAACACTGGCTGAACCAGATAAATATTTGGCTTTTGCATGAATCCACCATTGCTGACAAAAGTGTCCAAAAACTTGAACCCAAGAACTTACTTCTGCCCATAAAGGAATTTAAAAAAAATGCTTCCCTACCCCCAAATCTGATTATCAGAAAATACAGAGCATCAAATTTAGGTTATTTCATAGCACTAGGCTAAATCACCATTTAATTTTTTTTCTCACCACCAAAAATATTATCAAAACAAACTTAGGTCTACACACATAGAAAATACTTACATTAGTGACCTTGGTCCATCTCATCACACAGATTCAGCAAGCTCAGTGCTATCCATACAAACATAATTTATAATTTAGATGGATGTAGTAAAAAGCCATTTATTCATATTAAAGCATTTTGCTTTACCTTAAGACAACATCTTAAAGGAAGTACTTCAAAATCCATAAAGGTTGAGGGGAATAAAAAGTCATAATTTTATTTCACCCTCACATTATGTTTTGTTGTCTGATGGTTTACATTTTTTTTTTTTAAGTAATAGTCTTGTCGAACTATAGAATAAGAGACTCTAAATATCTGAAGAAAGAAAGAGGGGTAAAATCTGCAGGAGATGTAATAATTGTATAAAATAAAAATAAGAAAAAATTACATAAAAATAAAATACTGAAAGTCAAAAAAAAAAAGGTTTTACAGGTCTAAGATAATAAAGCAGTATCTCAATGGGTAACTTTACCCTTTTGAAAAAAAAAAAAAGGTTCTGTATTAATTGTAATGTTTCTAGAAAATGAAAAATCATGCTTTGTTGTGGATATTTGAAACGTTTGGTAGCAGATGTCCTCGGAAAAGGTACCACTTAGCTTAATTAGGGTTTGTCCCCTGACCTGAGGATCTAAACTCACGGCCAGGGGATGTTTATCAGCTCGAACAGCGTCTGCAGAAGAAACAGAAACAGGACTTAGCATCGCTTCTTCTCTTTACTCTGATAGTGCGGCGCATTGTAAACCCTATGACTCATCCAGAACATGGAGATCACATACTCTGGTTCTAAACAAGATTTTTAAAAATTGCAAATTGCATGGACAAGTAGGTTAGGGTTAGTTTCTGAGATTTTTCAATCATTCATTTTAGAGATCTTTGGGTATTCTGTGCTTCCACCCCCACGCCCACCCCTGCACCCCCTCCAAAAGGAACAGAAAGCCCTGAGTAACAATCTCATGCACTAGGTGATGGTTTTCTTTTTTGGGGGGAGATGAATTTTCTGCATTTCTGACCCACAGACCTTTTAGAAAGGAAAACAAGATGTTCCCTTTAATGGGACTTGGGGGAGGGGTTATAACCCAAAATTGTGACCCCGCATTAAGACTTTTCTCAAACCATTGATCCTGGAACCTGGAAAAGTCTTAAGAGTTTCCAGACATCCATGAATTCACACACTCTGATGGATACTTTGCATTGTTCCCGAATGAGAACAGCTTATTCTTTCGGACCGTTTTATTCATTCTCCTCAATCTCTATTCTTTCTCCTTCTAAGTGTTTATCCCTGCAGTTTGTCTGGTATAAAAATCACAATATACATTAAAAACACCCCCTTCCCCCCAGAAAAATCAGACTTGAAGAGATTAGGACTCCCTAGTGTGAGCTAACTAGCCATTTATCACTGTTCTGCTTAAAAGTTCTCCATAGACTCATCGGGGACACCCAATACGTGCACTTTCTTATTAAACTAAATTAAAAACCTTTTCACCCAGATTTTCTTAAACGTGACTCCAACTGAATCTGTCATGATTATTATGATGGAAGAGGAATTCCACCTCTAGAAATCAGTCAACCTATCAAAAATGTCTTCGCAAAAATGGTCAAAAATACATGTTTATTTACTTCACAAACTTAAGATAGTAAAATCCTTTTGCATATAGCTCAGTGGCTACGATCCTAGCGGAGCTGGAGCAGACTGACCGACGCACACAGGGCTTTGGCGTGTGCGGCTCCTTGGAGGTGAGGGTGGGGGAACAATGCCTCCTTTCTTCACACTCCATACCACGGCGCGGGGTCCACAGCGATGCTTGCGGTGGGAGGAACGTGCAGGACCTGCGAGGGAAAGGCAGGCAGCCCTTATTCCCCCCTCTTAAAAAACTGGGACCAGTCACAGCTTCCCCCTTGTGCTGGAGGTGTAAGACAATATCCAGTCTTTTTTTCTTGCAGGTAAACCAAGGCCATTTAGCTAATGTGCTGCTTTTGTCTTGATTGCTGACGCCAGCCAGGAGCGAGCTCAGGAGGCACTGGAGGCAAGCTTTCAGGTCATCGCACAGGGAGCTGGCCTAGACCTTTGAGTAGAATTACTTAGTTAATCAGATGTCTCAATGTAAAAGGAGTGTGCAAGCCCTTTTTTTTTTTGTGGAGGCTTATTGCAGCGACAGATCGGTTTGGATCTCTGCTACCGGTTTTTCCAATTTCCTACCAAGAGTAAATTGGCTCCGCTCACATTATTGCTCTCTCTCACGTTTCGGTTGGTCTTACCAGGGAGAATGGCTCAATGCTGCAGCAGTGATTCGGAGAATCCCGATCCTTTGATTCAGACAACAGGTTTTGATTTCTTCTCATCTATATTGTTCCGGGGGCCCTTTATTGTCTTTATAAACAGACTAGAACAAAGGACCATTGTTCTTAACATGCGCTGCATGTGCTACTAACATGTACGGGAAAATACAACAGGACGGTTCTCTCTGCCCTGTTCCATATTAGACTCCTGCCTAACAAAAGTGCTGGCTGCATAAAGGGATGTGTGAACCTCTAACAGTAGCTGATTTGTATGCAACAATGACCAGAAGGGTAACTCTTCAGCAAACCTGAATCTCATATATAATGCATAGCAGTTAATAAATCATAGTAAAAATCAGATGGCGTAGAGCCAACGATACCTAACTAGTAATGGAAAGGGGTGGAAAGATTTATGGAGAGACAGAGGCTGTCTGGATTTTGCTTTTAAGATGCTCACCAACTGCAGCAGTTACCTCACACTTTCTAACTAGACTTGTCTTACAGCCATTTTTTTTTTTTTTCCCTTTTTCTTTCCCTGAGGGTCTTTTGCAGAAAGTGACTATCCGTTTTCTTCTGCCACCAGGTGGAGTGTTTTCGACTCCACACTGAAGGATTTACACTTCAGAACCAATGCACATTTTACCGGGAGAAAAGGTTCCCTTGAAACCTCTAGGTATTTAAATAACAAGAGTTCCAGTAGGGTTTCCCTCCATCAATTACATGCAGATGCGGATACCTTGAGACTTCTGTTCAAAAAGGGAATTTTTTTTTTTTTCCCAGTGTAACTCCACATATCTTGACAGAGGAGCAGGGTTATTGCGCTTTGTAGTTTCAGAACAAAGTGTTCTTAGATGTTTTCATTGTATCTCGCTGCCAGTGTTTTACTGGCTATACCATGTGAATCTGAAAAACGCAGAATTTGCAAATTTGTCACATGTCAGGGGGAAGAATATTGAAGACAGCATGTGCCACACAGATCTGAGAGAAGCATTCGCTTCAAATCTGTTTCTGGTTATTAGCAGGTCTTGGCCAATTTCCGGCGCTGACATGGGGTATTGAGATGTGTGGCAAACGTGTCACCTCAGTTAGAAATACTTGAGCCTACTGAATTATGACCTTTTACAAATTCTGAACATTCAAAAAATGAAGATAAATTGCTAAAGTAGGGGGTGGGGAGTCGAAAGTACTAATGCTTCTACTTAGTTGCCTACATAATTTTCTGGCCTGAGCACACTCAGGTTTTTATTTTTATTTTATATTTACCGCTGGATTTTTATGAAGTGTGGAAAAGAGATGACATTCCTGAATATTTTCATACTAATGTACAGTCTTCACAAAAAGACAATGTGTTAGGGGCCTCCGTAACACATGGTGCAAGGGGTTCAGCACCACACTATGAGGTAATCCACAGCCTCTGCAGCACGAGTTCCATCCCCATCTGGCCAGGGAGCTACCCACATGGTGCAGCAGACCTCTCCTGTCTCTCCCGCTGCGCCCCTCAGCAGTATGTTTCAATCAGTCGGCTTGTTCTGCTCCCCACTCTGTCTCAGGCGAGTCCTCTCACCCCCACACCTCTGGCCTGTATCCCAGCTCTTGTATGCATAAATAAATCTTAAAAAAAAAAAGACAATGCGTTACAGCACTTGTCGGATGGGGTATATTGGAGGGAAAATGGATGAAAGATCAGGTACAGACTCAGGGTTTTTTTTTTTTTTTTTTGAGCAACACATTAGGATTATTTGCCTTCTATTATGATAGCCACAAGATGGCAGTCATTCCTTATTAAATGGCCATTCGCCTCTGCCCTGGATGAAAGAGGAGTGTAGTGACTGGACTCTCAACTAGAGAGAGGTAGGAAAAATTAAGACCCTCCTGGAGGCAAGAGAAAAGCAAATGGTAGTGGCACGAGGGCCAGAGATTGCAGGACTGCCCTCAAGCAGAGTGAAATTAGCTTCCTCCTCATGTCTTTGGGTTTTCAAGTGGCAGAAATTTCAGGTGAAATGTCGTCATCAACCAGAATGATCCTCTGGCAGGCCAGATTATAAAATGCATGCTTTGGGGGTAATCTGGGGGCGTGCCCAAGTCTCTAAGTAGTAATTAATTGCCCAGCAACTCCAGGAACCAGGCTTGTGATGGTGATGGTGTCGCATGCAACTGTGGGCAAGTTAGAACATTCACGTGTCTCTGACATAAAATATTAATTCAAAACATAGGAACTGCAGACAAAAATACATAATTAAGTGTCCTAATGTTTTGCTTGCCCCAGAACACTTTGTGCTTGCTCAACTCAGATGGTCCTTGTTTCAAAGTGATGGTAGTGTGAGAGCAGGAGTGCAGACACTTAAGCAGATCTGAAAATAGGACACTTTTAAAATTTCTTTTCCACAAATGGTTTCAATTGATAGCCGTCTGTATTTTTGTGACTCTTAGCCAACATGGAAAAGCTATTTTGGAAATTTTTAAGGACTTTGCCGATAAAATGATTTTTAAAAATTAGGTAAATGAGACATAACTGGATAGTAGCAAAAATACAGAGGAAGCAAAAGGTCAGGAACTTACGCATCACAAAGACCTGAAAGGCTAAATAGGGTTACGAACTGAAAAATACCACCTAAAATTAATGTCTTAGTATCCAATGAATGGGCTGAAGTTGTGTACACATTTAAGGGAAGGGAATTTTGTTCATTCTAGTCTGTATGTGCAAAGTCCATTTAAATCCTATTTTGTACAATTTCAAATTTTCTGGTTCATATTGTGATTATAATGTCTCACGTGAAGCCTGAACCGAGTTCCATGGATACGTAAACCTCACAGTGTTATACTAGTGATACCTAAATAGCAATTAAAATACCAGGTATTGGGAAAATGTTTTATGTTTCCTTTTACTGTATTTTATGACACAATGTTGGTTTGCAACACCATATGGTTCCATGGTCTAGGTTCATACTGTACCGTACATACCCGCCATATAGCACAAAGACTCTTCCACTTGGTTCTGTCCCTGTTTTGCGCCCTACCCCCTACGATTTGTTTAGAATTGGTGTGTATTACTTTGTTTTGCTTCCCCTCCAGTTCCATCCATGTTGTCACACGTGGTAGTCCTCCGGGGAGAGAGAGAGAGAGAGAGAGAGAGAGAGAGTGTGTGTGTGTCTCTCACATCATCTTTCTCCACTCATCCTTTGGGAACTTTGGTTGTTTACATAACTTGACTGCTGTAAATGGTGCAGCAATGACCACTGGCGTGAACATAACCTTCTGAATTAGTGGTTTTGCATTCTTCAGGGGGTTACCTGGGAGTTGAATTGCTGGGTCATCTAGATCATATGGTAGATCTACTTGGACCATTTTAAGAAGTTTCCATACCGTTTCCTATAGAGGCTGGACCAGTCTACATTATCACCACAGTATAAGAGGGATTCTTGATTTTCCTCACCAACACTTTGGTTTCTGGCCTTTTTGATATCTCATCCTCAGAGGTGTGAGCTGGTACCTCATTGTAGTTTTGATGTGCATCTCTCTGATGGTAAAGGATGATGAGCATTTTTTTCATGTACTTGCTGGTCACCTGCATGGGAAAGTGCCTCTGTACTTCTGTCCATTTTTTGATTAGGCTACTTGTGTTTTCTTCCTGCTGAACTCTATGAATTCTTGGCATGAGTTCTTTCTAGCCCCCAGTTAGAGGATGATGTGCAGGTATTTCTCTCAAGCAGTTGGGTATTTTATCATTTAATGATAGTTTCTCTGTGCAGAAACAATTTACTTGGATGTAGTCCCATTTGTTTTTGCTTTTGTTTCCCTTTCTGTTGGAGCTGAGTCCCCCAAAGACATCTCTGGAGCCAGTATCATGGACTGTTTCGTCTGTGTTTCCTTTCATGTGTTTTATGGCTTCAGGTCTTAGCATCCTAGTCGCTCATGCATTTTGAGTTAATTTTTGTGTATGGTGTAACATTATACTTTTGTTGGTGGGTGTCCAGTTTTTCCAATACCGTTTGTTGAAGACTTTCCTTTCTCCATTGTATACTTTTGACTTATCATTTATTAACTATTGATGAAAGTTATGTGTTTACTTCTGGGCTATCAGTTCTATTTCAGTGATCTGTGTGCCTAGTTATAGTCTGGTGCCATGCTGTTTTGATTACTAGAGCTTTGTATACAGTCTGAAGCCTGGGGTTGTGATGCCCCCATTCTGCTCTATTGTCAGGATTACTTCATCTATTTGGCATCTTTTGTGTGCCCATATAAATGTCATTGCTCTATTGCTTTAAGAATGCCACAGAACTTTAACAGATTATAATGAATTTATATGTTGTTTTGGCATTTTCACAATACTTGTTCTACGATCATGGGTGTTTGAATGGTGGGGTTAGGGTGATATCCATACATCTCAAGATGTGTGAACCGATTCCCCTAATTCATATAAAGTGTTTATGCCAGCCAATATTACTGCAATAAAAGGGAAAAATAATGTTTATTCTTCCAAGTCATGAGCAAGGAATATATCTCCATTTCTTGGGGTCATCTTCAATTTTTTTTTGAGAATATTTGATAGTTTTTATTGTTCAGATCTTTTACCACCTTCATTAAGATTATCCCTGGGTATTTAATTCTCCATGATGCAATGATAGGTGGGTTTTCTTGACTTTTTCTTTTCTAGTTCATTGTTTGGTATATGAACACAACTGATTTTTGTATATTGATGTTATAGCCTAACACTTCATTGAGTTGCTGTTTCTAATAGCTTTTGGAAGAGTCTTTACAGTTTTTTACATACATGATGTCACTTGCAAATAATGCTGGCTGTACTTTGCCAATTTGGATTCATTTTATATATTTTATTTGCTCTACCTAGGACTTCCAATACTGTATTGAATAACACTGGTGAAAATGGGCTGCCTTGTCTTGTACCTGATGTAGAGGAAAAATGTTCAGTTTTTCACTATTGAGTATGTTAGTTACCTCAGACTTTTATCATGTCCTGTATGTTTCTCCTATCTGCATTTTTGGGGAGTGTTTTCATCATAAATTAGTGCTGAATCTTGCCAAATGCTTTGTTTGCATCTAATGTTATGATCGTATTTTTGTTTTTCCTTTTGTTGTAGTGAATGCCATTGATCGCATTTATTCATCATTTATGCAGAGGGACCAGGAGAGGTTCAGGCTCCAGCAGATATGTGGTTGGGTTTAGCTCTTGCTGTGGTACCGCTAATATTACTCCTCTCTGGGCTTCCAGACCTGTGTGCCCTCAGTGTGTCCTCAATGTGTGCCTCAAAGTGAGTTGTGAAGGGTGAGGGAAGAGGAGAAGTTGCAGCGCTTTCTCTGTCTGTTTTCTTACAGCAGACAATGGCTCGCACGGGACACCCAACTCTTCCATGTGGGTTTTCCCTCTTTCAAGGTGAACACCTCTGAACCATTTCCTTTCTACCATACCTGGGTCGCCTGGCAGAGTAGACAGTCCTGTAGTCCTTTTCCCTGAAGCCTTAACAGCCACCAGGCGTTTATTTCTCCTCACCTCCACATGACTTTCCTCCCCATATCCAGTGTTCATCTCTGAGATCCAAGAGGTGCTTCATTTTCCCCGCAAGTCATGGGACTCTCTCTCTGTGTAGTGCCCGTCTGGTTACGGTGAGACGTTCTCCATGGGAGTGAAGCACGGAACCTCTCTGTTGCCATCTTGGTGACATCTCTCAAGAATGAGTAATATTCTTGCTCATTTTATTTGCATTATATTTATTTGCTACCAGGCATTCAGTAATTGAGAAAAAAGTATTTCCATTTTCCGTATCCCGAATTATCTAAACGGGGTGTTTTTAAGTGCACCTTAATAAATGTAGATGGATTTCTCACTGTAACATTAGATGCTAAATTAAACTTCCTGTGTTTCAGTTCTAAAATTATACAATAACTTATTACGTCAGGAATTAGTAGCAAAAGTATCCACACGATTGCAGAAATTACCGTATGTTGTGTAGAGGCACAGCCCAGGGCGCCATGAGAGTGTCGCAGCCTGGAAGATCCGTGAAAGGCCCCCTAGTTAGTGACACGTAGGCCGAGACCCGAGGTGACCTTGAGTTTTTCTGTTCCGCACTGGTCTCCCGTCTTGGAGCACTCGGAGGCACCCAGCCACGGTCACCGAGCACGTCACCTGACTGGTCCCTTCTCTGAAGAAGCAAGCGTGACTGCTTCAGTCCTACGGCACAAAAGGGAAGACGGATGAATCCCAAACTTTCGAAGGCTGTTCCCCAAAGGCCATTCAGTAGAGTCTGGACAATGTGGAGGCTTGGATCTGGGTTGGACTACTGCCAGGCCAATGTGGGAGTGTTCTGTTTGCCGGAGAAAGGCTGCTTTATCCCTGTTCACACTGGACTGACATGAAGGAAGGAATTTGCGGGAACTGCACAACTTCCCGAGGGGAAGGGCAAGGAGGTAGGGAGCGGATGAACTAGGGGATCATGAGACATGAATCATGGCTGTCCTTTGCCTTCTGCCTTTGAACAGGCAGGAGACTTACGATCAAGGAGCTCATCATTCCAACGCGGCTGGAACCCGCCCTCCCCTCCAGCCGCCCTCCTCAGGGTGAGATGCTAACGCGCAGCCAGTGAACTGATGTTGAGAGAGTGAAACAGCACATCCATCTCTCTCCTTGAGGATGACGTGCAGCACGGGGGGTGGCTGCGAGGGGCTCACAAGACTGGGGGTGAAGACTTCCCTAGAAGGTGTCTTTCGCTCCATCATCCAGCAGAAGGACATCAGGAAGGTTCGGAATCACTTGAAAGGGTGCAGGCGTCCCGTGTTCTAGAAGGCTTCCCACGAAAGGCCACCGAAATAGAAATGGAGAAAGAGGACGGCCAACGCCACCCGGGGGCCACTAAGGGTAGATTCTTTTCAGTTTGCCCACAGTAGTGTGACAGCAGCGCCTTGGTTTTCCTCCTGTTCCTTCCATTGCCTCTTTCTCCTCCTCTTTTTTCCTTCTCCTGATTTTAGTGGGATCGAGGAAGATGAGGCTGGAACAATACCAGCTGGCTCGGCCAGTCCATGGGAAGTCACTGGACGTCATGGTGGTCACGCTGGCGGTCGTCTAATGGGTGCGTTGCCACCAGGAGGCTGCCGAGTCCAGTGTGCTCTGAATCTCTCTGCTGTGCCCTTGATCGGCTCTCCCGAGTGTCCCCGTGCCCAGTCTACGTTTTCCAGCGATGGGGTCACTGTCCATGAGCTTCATGACCTGGGTTCTCTCCATCATTTGTGGCTCTCTAGGTCCTTAGCAGCGCAATGTGAGTAACAGTATCTTAGGTAATAGAATTGTGAGAACTACGTAATCTATGATAGATGAGATTGCTTGTGCTCGGGGTGGAATGGACTTAAATAATCTGAGTCGCGCTTCTGTATGGTACTAAATGCTTCCAAAATATTAACCCTAATTTTGGCTGACTCATTTTCCATCTTTTTTTTTTTTAAGATTTATTTATTTATACAAGAACTGGGGTACAGGCCAGGGGCACGGGAAAGTGAGAGGATTCACCAGAGCAAGAGCGGGGAGCAGAACAGGCAGACAGACGAAATACACTGCTGAGGGGAGCAGCAGGCGAGGCAGGAGAGGTCTGCCACGACATGTGGGTATCTCCCCGGCTGGCTGGAATTGAACCCGTGCTTCAGAGGCTGCAGACACCTTCTCAGTGCAGCAGTCAACCTGCTGTGACACCGGGGAGGCCCCCCCCCCCCATCTTAATTTTATGAAATGCTGAGGCTCTACTTGGGTAGATCCTCAGATCAGAAGGTAACGAGGTGTCACAAGCATGAGCGTGAAGGCAGCTGGCGCATCATGCGGGAAGGCTGTGATGGGATGCAGCCGCGCCTTAAGGGAGGGAGACACAGGACATCTGCGAGTACTGATGGAGCCTGATCAGGCTAATTCAGCCCATGGCCATCTCGTTCACCTCACCAGGCTCTCCCTGTGCTGCTGCAGATGTCCTCCTGTGGTTTTCACCTAGTGCCTTTCCGTAGTCTCCCTTATGTTGGAATTCCCTTTTCCTGATCTCCGTAACAGCCCGCGTCCTTACACACGCACACTGCAAACTCCTCACAAACACCTCATGTCTGCGAGTAGGTATTTCCCTTTCTCTGACTGACCTTTCCTGCTCGTTTGCTTGTTGGTACCTTGTCTGCTGTGATTCCTTCTCTCAAACAAAATGGAATGATTTCCTCAGTTTATTGTGTCTCTTGCAAGTCAGAAAACTCAGGTCAGTGGAGCCTTAGGCCTGAGCCTGGGTCCTGAAGAACACAGCCCACAGCCTGCCGCACTAGAGGCTTTCGAGGATGCTTCAAAATTAGCAAACTTGAAATTGCTCTTCCTTGAGATGCTGCTTGTCATATGATTTGTTCTTATCTTACTCCTTTACCCCACATTCAAAACTCCCACTTGTTGTTGATGACTCTTCATTTTATTGATTGTTATGACATGCTAATGAGTAACAGGTTGCTATTCTGGGAAAATACAGTTATCCAAACCCAACCGACTCCTGAGAACATGTTCAAAGAGCAGGAACCTACAAGCCATTGTTTCAAGTGGGAAATAATGATGCATGTGTGGCGGCCCGAAAACATTCAGATCTGTAAATAGCAATCTCTCAGAGTTCTTCACGATACAAAGAAGTGAAAAGGCCAGTTGCCAACATTATGTAATGGTTTGCCAACTCATTAATGATATAATTGTGTTTAATATGAAGTTAGCCTATACAGCATTGAATATTAATTGCTTTAATTACTAAAGGTAGAATTTAAATAATGAAATCACCATTTTAAATCCCTTCTAATTTAACACACATGAAATGGGCATTTTGGGCTCTGTTAATTTGCTTCCAGCTATGGTGAGCAGTGTATTTGGGCGCTATCCTTGGCGGGGGGTGGGGGTGGGGGTGGTGTGGCACATATTTTTATTTTTTGTTTTTTACATCATTCTTCATTTTTGTGCAATGCATGTGTTATCATCTCTGATATAGTCCCCATGAAATTCCCACCACCCATTCACCCGTGGACCATCACCATGGTCCCTTGTTCTCTTGCCACATGTTTTGATACGACTCCCTCCTTCCCCTGAGGGGGGATATTTGTTGCTGAGTCATGCCAGTGCCCCTCACTGGGGATTTCTGGAGGTCACAGGGGACTCCCTCTCACAGGGTGATACCTGTTCCCTGGGCTCCACTGACGGGCAGTCACTGATGTGGGATTCAAAAAACACAGACCCTTGCTTCAACTTGGGACAACTCTCAAGGGTCATCCTAGCTCCAAGGACTACAAAATTGGTTGAAACCTCAGTTGTGAAGCATTTATTTCTTTGGTTCACCATTGGTGGTGAAGTGCAACGGAATAACGAGAATATTGTACTAGCTGTAGAGGTGTGAGAAAAACCGTTGTTATTAGCAATGTGGAGCTCAAGGCTGCTAGAGCTGAGGAAGATCATGGCAGGTTTGGGCAGATCACACACCAATTGGTGAAAGCCAGAGGGCCTCACTCGCAGCACTGAAGGACGCTTTCATCCGTTATCTATTGTAGCAAAGGGCAGAAAGCGTGACTTCTCACAGCTCCAGCATGTCTCCCACGCCGAGGGCAGGCCCAACGGGAAAGAATGGAATCCTGAGATCCTGAAAGGGAGATCTGGAATGGTAACTGTGGCTGAGAGTACACTCCCCGCCCCCTCCCCTACCTGTGGTGGACCTGGAGAAGCGCCCCTCCTCAAGAAGACTGCCAATTTGTTTGTAGCCCAGTCGGGAGACATCCAAGGAGGCGGGTGCCTTATAAGCCAACGCTGGAGGGTGGGGGAGGTGAAGGGAACGTGCACCGAGAAACATACCGTTTGGGTCCTACGAGAATTTCAGTGTGAAAGGAGCTGCGGAGAGTCGAGGGCAGGAGACTGACAACGCGTGAGCCATGGACAAGGGTGAAATGGAAGCAAAGCTGAAGGATGCGATGGGACGTGGAATGAGTAGCGCAAGGAATTCTTTAAGTCCCATTCCTATCGCCGACTCTCTGAGACGAAATGGAAGCGAGGTGTGGTGGTGTGGTTCTGTGGGGAGCAAAGAAGTGGCTAACAGGGCGCAGGTGTCCGCTCGCCGTCGCAAGTGAAGGGAGCATTTTTTTTCCTGTGGAAATTTAGTGGGAGGAGGAACAATATTACACGTAAGCGTTAGGGGTAGAGCTGGGGCTGGGTGACATACGTAAATTAGAGGGAAAACTGAGTTAATACTATTTTTTTATACCAAGGAGAGCCCACATGTGCATATCAGTAGCCATGGCACAGCACATTAATAGGATGATCCAGTAATAATTTGTGTAAGTAATAATTTGTAAGAAATTTTTGTGAGGGAGGTTTCATAGAAGAATTGGAATCACTAAGGATGGCTAATGATCATCCTTCAGCTGATACAGCAGGTCTTCAGGGATGAGTCGGATTACACTTTGTGGAGATGAGGCGGTGGATGAAGCAGTGGCGCGCTGGTTAGGACAGTGGGAGAAGCAGCAGTGACCGTGATGCTCGAGGGCCACGCTTCTGGCATTTGCAATGTCAGTTCATCCTCAGTCTTCAGATCCTTCTCCCTGGGAAGGCAAACGTCAGAAGTCAGTGTACGGAAACCTGCGCTCTGTGCACTGCAGTGTGAGAGGGAGGGAAGTGGATCGAGTGTCCTGGTGGAACTGGACAGAGCAGCTGCTGGATCTCGTCAGGATATTTAGCTAGTTTTGGGCATTAATGCACACCTTGGGTGTCCATATTGTCTAGGAAGACAACAGAAAGTTGGGCCTAAGTATTTCAAGAGAGAAACTGACAGGACTTGACCACCTGGTCAGCCATAGGGGGCCTCCCTGGTGGTGCAAGGGGGTAAGGTGCAACCTGTGAAGCTGTCCATGGCCTCTGCAGCATGAGTTCGATCCCCAGCCAGGGAGCTACCCACATGGTGCAGCAGACCTCTCCTGTCTCGCCCGCTGCTCCCCTCAGCAGTGTACTTCAGTCAATCTGCCGGTTCTGTTCCCCACTCTTGTCTCTGGTGAATCCTCTCACCCCCTGCACCTCTGGTTGTACCCCAGTTCTTGTGTGCATAAATCAGTCTTTTTAAAAAGAAACAAGAAAAGAGTAAGACTCAGGAAGGACAGTCCACTGACACTGGGGGGGAGGGGGTGTTGCTCACTGCAAGACAGTGCAACGAGCACACACCTGAAAGACTAGTGGAGGGCACTGCTCCTCCTCTTCAGACCGTCTGGGAAATGCCGGAATTCCCTAACTTGCTCCTGTGTCATTTCCCATTCTCCCAGTAGACTTAAACACTCTTGTCCCTGACATGCTTGCAGCTTCCATTCATATTCCCCACTGCACCTGCATGTATTTACCAGCAGGCTACTTACATAATTGACATATTCAAACTTACTATTTCCCCTTTTAATCAGCATAATCTGCATTCCCTGGTGAACAGCAGAACCACCTCCAGTTTTCTAGGCCAGGTACTTAGAGATTATAATTCTCAACAGTCCCTGCCGTTTTTTCCTTCACAAAATTTAACCAACATGAAGAGTCCTCCCCCAAATGTTACCTGTATCTCAGCTGCTTTAAGCTGTCACCTCACTATCTTACACATACATGCAGTATAATCTGCTCAACAGCTTCCTTTGTTAAATACTTCTGGTAAGTGGAAAATTTTCTTGCTCTGGTTATATAAAAAGTCAATAAGAACTGTTTTCATTTCAAGTGTTTTCTATAAAATTAGTCACATGTGGGCCTCCCCTGGTGGTGCAGCGGTTGAGCGCTGGGCTGCGAAGTTGTCCGCAGCCTCTGCGGCGCCGGTTCAATCCCTGGCTGCTCCCCGGCCACCAGAGGAGGGTCCCACATGGCGCGCAGACCTCTCCTGCCGCCCGCTGCTCCCCTCAGCAGTGTACTTCGCTCCTTCTGCCTGCTCTGCTCCCCGCTCTGGCTCTGGTGAAATTTCTCACCCTCCCGCGCTTCTGACTGTACCCAGTGCATGTATGAATAAATAAATCTTTAAAAAAAAAAAGGCACATGTCACCATGAAGAGAAAATATTTCTATTCCATTTTAAGAAACCACTCCTACATGGACTCTCGGCTCCAATCTAACTCTTCTATATTGTCCCCTTTTTTTTTTTTTTTCAAAATTATTTTTTTGTGGATAAAAGAACTGAAGTGTAGACCAGAGATGCAGGGGGTCAGAGGATTCACCAGAGACAGAGTGGAGGACAGAACAGGTGGGTCTACTGAAATACACTGCAGCAGGCGAGACAGGAGAGGTCTGCTGCACCATGTGGGTCAGCTCCCTGGCCAGGGATCGAACTCATGATGCAGTGGTAACAGCACTGAGACTTAACCCCTAGGCCACTGCGGCAGCCCCTGTGTTGTCCATTTTTTATTCTCTGACAGACACAACTAAGCATAGATGACCACTGGAAGAAAATGTGACTCCAGCAAATATCATTAGCTGGGTTTAAAGTAAATGACTAGCAGCCCTTAGGATACACTCAAATATTTCTAGTGCTGAGTTGAAGGACAGTACAAATATTGTTTCCCCATAAATTTATACCCAGTACTCCTACATGGGTATAAATTAAATAGACCTATCATAACTCGCTCTCGATGGTGTCACTTTATCATATCTGTGTTTTTCATCTTATAAGCATAGCTTTTTATTTTGATTCTCTTGTTCTGCTCTTTCCAGATGTCAAAAATCAAACCGAGACACATCTCTGTGTTCCGTCCATGAAAAGAGGGAAGCTGTGTGGAAAGGCAGTGTGTTCAGCAGTGACTTCTACCTCCCTAGTAATAGCAGTGATACTTAAGTATTCGTGAGAAGCCAGCACATGATAATTAGCGCAGGGCCTGTGAATTCCACTTTTCTCAATACCCTTGTGGCGTTTACTGCATGAGCCCACGGTCGCCGCGTACCACCTTCTATACGACACAGCGTTGAATGACTATAAAGTGCTGTTCCCACCATGGCAACCTCTGAACAGATCGTTCCCATAGTGTGAAAAGTGGTTTCTGGTCCCTAATGATCTGTGCATTATTTGCATCTCCATGAAGGGCCTTTCGGTCATCGCGGGTACACATTCACAGTCAACTGGCAAAACTAGGGAAACTGACTGGATCTGAGTATCATACTGGTAAACACTTTGTGACCTTCGTTATTAGTGACTCATCCTATTTGCTAAAACAGCCAACGTCACAAATACTAGGTACTCCTAAGTTGTAGGACACGGAGGATAGAAGAGCAGATCACGCCCGTGGTTTGGAAATGTATAAAATAGGCCCTTGGTCCCTGTGGGAAATAGGGAGATGCTAGAGACGAGAGCTGTGATGATACCTGGTAACTGGCAGCCTCCACAGTCGACTCCGCACACCCACCGCGTCCCTGCTGGGGGCCACGTGTGCTCCTGGACGCTGCAAGAGAGATTCCCGGCCGCAGTGAATGCACCAGGGCACACAGTGTCATGGGCAGCGGCTGGGTGTGCAGCTGGGCTTGGGCCCACGGGGCTGTGGGATGGCAGCGGAGGAGCCGTGTGAGCTCCGGTGGAAGACGAGCTGCTTCTCCGCTGACACCAGGCATAGTAGTGAGATGTTTTGAAAACTCCCAGCAAATGAGTAAATCAGTGGAAGTTACAGAGACTAGGATGTGCCAGGATGTGGCAACATCATCAGTGTCGTGTCACTAATCAGATAATATATGACAAATACGCTCCAGCAATTGTGTGTGTGTGTGTGTGGAATCGTCAATTCTAACTCAAACACTGATAATTGTAAAACCCAAGAATAGTTTTACATTTTGAGAAGTAATTTTTGCAGCTGACTTTTTTTTTAAATAAATTTTATTTTTATATTCCCCATACAATTACAACCCCCTTATTTTGACCCCAATCCCTCCCCTCCCCACCCCTCACCCCCCATAGAGTGTCTCTGGCTCATAGCAGTTTGTTGATTTTGATTTTCACTTTCTTATAGTAATTCTTTTTCCTGGTCCCTTATTGGAATTTTCTAGATTCCTGCTATGAGTGAGACCATCCGGTATTTTTCTTTTTCTTTCTGGCTTATTTCGCTGAGCATGATCCCTTCCAGCGTCATCCATGTTGCTGCAAATGGCATGTGTTTATCTTTTTTGAATGCTGAGTAATATTCCATGGTATATATGGACCACATCTTCTTGATCCAGTCATCTATTTTTGGGCATTTGGGTTGTTTCCAAAGCTTAGCTGTTGTAAACAGTGCTGCTATCAACATAGGGGTGCAGGTGTTCTTTGGAATGGATGTTTCTGTGTCCTTTGGGTAAATACCTAGGAGTGGAATTGCTGGATCCTATGGAAGCTCCATCTTTAGCAGGTCGAGGAATCTCCACACAGCTCTCCACAGTGGTTGGACCAGTTTGCACTCCCACCAGCAGTTCAGGAGAGTTCCTTTTTCTCCACACCCTCGCCAACATTTGTTGTTGCTAGTTTTGATCTGCATTTCCCTGATGACAATTGATGTTGAACATTTTATCATGTGCCTGGTGGCCATTTGCATTTCCTCTTCAGAGAAGTTTCTTTTTAGCTCTTCTGCCCATTTTTTGACTGGATTATTTTCTTTGTTGTTGTTGAGTCTCATCAGCTCTTTGCAGATTTTTGTGATCAGTCCTTTATCATTAGTGTTGGGTGCAAAAATGTTCTCCCAGTTGGTGGGGTTTCTCTTTGTTTTTGTTATTGTCTCTTTTGCTGTGCAGAAGCTCTTTAATTTGATGTAGTCCCAAGTTCTAATTGTGTTTACTTTGTCACACTTTTACTGTTGTGAATTGTGATTTTGAAATGTGAGGGATCTTTCTTTTGACAAATTACATAATTCCACCCCAAGTGACAAACATCCGTGCCTAGTATCTCCATAAAGGGAACGGTGAGAAGGTAATTAAAAGTAGAGCCTTTTTTGTGCACTGTTGCCTGTTCACATAGACTGACTTAGAAGAATGACATTGTACGCACAGGGGTTTATGATCACGTTGATAAGGACACTTCAAAAACTAAAATTTACAGAATCCTATGTGGGTCCCCAGGTTTCTGTTAAGGATTTAACAGGCAGTTGGTAGTACTAGCAGACTGTGTTAATTTCTTCATGTTTATTCTCTTCATTGTGCAAAAACATGTAGTCTTTCCAAATACTAAATACTTCAGTGTGTCGTGAATAATATTTTTGCTTTTGTGGCTTCTAGAATTGTATGGAAGCACCACCTACGACTTTGTGAATGGCTTGTCATTTTTCCTGTCCTAAGACTTTGTGAAAAGGAGGGGGAGGGAGGGGGAAGCCGAGGTAAAGGTACACGCAAGGTATTTAGCTGCAGTGGACAGTGTTTCAAAGCCCACACATGTAGCGGCTTGTTGGCTCAAGGAATACCAAGTCAGATGAGTAGCAGACCGAGGCCTTTCATGGCAGAACAATGCAGGGATGAGCCGAGGGCATTAGTGTCCAAAGACAGCCGGTCCATTACTAGTAATTATAGTTAATCAGCAACGATTGTCTTGGCCAAGATACAGATCAACCCCGAGCCTAACCTCCCAGGCCGAGGGGGATGGAGGCTGCAGGGAGGCTGCAGGGGCCGCCGGCACTGACGGGCCCGAGCAGGGGATGCTCTTTGGGTCTCAGCCCCATCCCCCACCTGCTGTTCTAGGCAGCAGGTCCACACGCGGCCCTTGTCAGCACAGCCCGCGAGAAATGGGCCATGGTGAGCAGGGAGTGACGAGGACCGAGGGGGCTGGCGCCACGTGCGCGTGGGGACGCTGTTTCTTCTGTCCTTGTTTCTCAAAATGTGTTTTGAGGCGCACTCGGTGGTCACCCCCGGAGAGGCTGTGAGGGATGGGGACTCCTGCGCCGCCTTGCAGAGCCGGAAGGTGCAGCTGATTCCTGTGCACTGTGGGGTTTGAGAAACGCAGGCCCTGGAGTGAGGCTGCCCGGGCCGGGCTGTCTCGCAGCCCGGGAGAGTCAGCGCTGCGGCCTGTGCAAGTCACGGCTCTAGGGCCGACCAGCGCTTCCCGCGCCTCCCCCACCCCACGCCCTGCAAGTGTTTCTTTAACCCCAGACCATTAAAGTGTCTTTCCCCTGCAGTCATCCATCTTCCTGGGTAACTTTCTAGATTTTTCTCAACTTCGTAATTCCTTAAACACTTGTTTGTAAATACATGCAGGAGCTCTGCTCTGCTCTGCGATGAGCTCCGTGTGCCCTGTGATGAGCTTCTGATTCTGGATCTTGGGCTCAGTAGCTTGCTTGGCCACACTGACCGTCATTTCCTTTTTCTACGCTCCCTGCATTGCCTGTGTCATCTACGTTATTTGCTGTTTTAATCTGTGTGACACTGAAGAATGTCCTCACAAACCTGGTAAACCGTGGCCTTTCAGAGAGTGACCTAAAAGGATGCGGAAACTAATGTGAGAGTGTGAGGTGGCTGCGGGGATGCAGTTCACTGCAGAAGCAAACACAGCAGTGTTCGCAGAACGGGGGCACCTGCTGGTGTTTGTGGAGGTGTTTTCTTAGGCCTTCAGTGGCTGGGAGCTCTCACGCGGTGGCAGGCTGTTTCACTCCCTTGTTTTTATTCCGGCAGGTGTGTCCTCCCCCGACCTGTGCCTAGTGAAGTCTCCTGTTGTTCTCCCAGCACTGAAGTGCAAGGATCATGGCAAGCGGTGGCGCTGTATTTTGGAATCATCTGAATAGAACTTAATCTGTAAAGCAAAGGGAGCGGTTCTTGGTATCCTTGTGCTGACAATTTCTGGGAGAATAGTGAAAGAATGTTCCATTTCGGGTATTCTGTGTTAGAAGAAAGACAACCACATAACTTAGAAGGGCAGAATATTTATTACGGGAAGAAATTAAAAAGCACACCCGTTCTTCTTACTGATGTAACTGGAGATGACTGGACCGGGCTATCTAGATGGTTCACCCAACTACCCTCTCTCCTATACGGCTGATCCAGACGCTGACTGCAATGGACTGTGCATTTTAATGATGAGTAATCTTTCTTCCCTAGATAAGTGGGTGTGCTTGTGTATCTTGACGAGGCGCTCCCTCTGCAGACAGCCAAAGCGCCTCCTGTGAAACCCGTGTCCAAGCTTGTCTTCCCCAGAGATGTGTGTTATGTAACCGGCAGCCGTGAGCTGCTCGTGTGAACAGGCTTCCTGGAACCGGGATGAGCAGCCTTTCGCTTAGTGCCAGTGTCACTCCCTGACAGTGAGCTGACTGTTTAGATAGGCCGAAACCAGCCCCCGCCCCCAACCCTTTTTTCACTTGTCAGTTCTCAAATTGTTCCAAGGGAGCAAGCCCAGTGACAGAGGAGAGCAAGCATGCGGGGAATCTCGCTCGCTCGCATGGAGGTGGGTGCTGCACGCACAGCCGGATGCACTTGGCTGCATCTTCAGTTTTACCAGTCGGGGTGCAGGGTCTGGATCACAGTGCCTGACACATTTCTAACTTAAAAAGTTTCCAGTTAAATGTACGCTCAAGGACACACGTTTATTCCTGGTTTCCGCAGGGTGTATTTTTATTCAGATGGAGAAAGCCGAGAACAGTACTACAGAGAGCGGAGTTTCATTCTTCAGGAGGACAGTGAAAATCTACGCCTTTTCACTTCAGACTCTGCAGCTATTATTTCCTGCAACAGTAAAATTTCAAACATATATGGTGACTAATAGCCAAAAAAAAAAAAAAAAATTGGACCATGACCCAATTATTTCTGTCTTCTCAATCCATCTACTGGAACAGCATTTTTGTTCTTTTCAGGCCTTTTCCTCTCTGCTAGTTGAGATCACAACTGCTGTATGAACTTGTGGGATCCTGCAGAGATCAGCAAGCAGATAGGAAAATGCGGACTGGCTCATCGCACAGACACAGCGTTATGTGGCATGTTGACAATGCCTTACATGTCTAGTATCACAACTCACTGTACTTCTCAGAAAAAGACTTGAAGTCTTTTATCTTTGAAATTCCCTACATTACAGATATGATGCCCGGTTAAATCTAGCAGATATCCCAAAATAAGTATCCGTTCTCAAAATAATAAAACATCAGGGGAATCATTAGAAGCCAAGAAACACTGTCAAAATCGGCTACATGCTGAATGTCTGCAGGCTCTCACCCTAAACCTTCTTTCACGCTTGTGCTTATGGCTGCTGCATGTACCCTTTTCCACACTTCCTTCTGACCTGAAACAGTAGGTCTTAAGATTCTTGAGTCATCTTTTGGCCAGCGCCTCCTCACACGGCACTTGCCTGCTCCTGGCTGCGGCAGCTTCTCCGTGGCCGGCATTTCTCACTCGTGTCTTGCAAGCCGCTGGATGACAGGCTTCCTCCTTAGACTGAATCCCATGAGGTTGCGGAGGGTCGGCTCTTGTCACCTGTAGGAACTGAAGCTGCATGTGCTTCCGCCGCAACTCGGTCCGGCTTCCCTGGGACCAGCCTTCTGCTGTGTGACGGGGTTCTTACACAGCACCGTTGCTCTCTATCCCATCTATTATCACGTCCGCATCGCTTGAATCTCAGAGATTCACCTGAGTCCCAAAGATGGGTTTTCGACATCCTGCCCTCCCTGTCTGTGCGCTGGACAGCGCTGACCGCGGCTGGGCTCCGAAGCTTCACGGGAGGGAAGTCCCAGCTTCCCAGCCCCCCGCCTCGACCTCTGCCCAGTGGGGATTTCCCCCTCTTACTCTTTGGGCCTAGGGTCTTCTGACTTTACTCTTCGTTGGAGGCTTCCACGTACATTTGGTTTTTTTTTTTTGTTTTTTTTTAAATTATTCTTTGACTTATTTTTTTTTTAATTTTTATTTATTTACACAAGCACTGGGTACAGTCAGATGCGCGGGAGGGTGAGAGGATTCACCAGAGCCAGAGCCGGGAGCAGAGCAGGCAGAGGGACCGAAGTACACTGCTGAGGGGAGCAGCGGGCAGCAGGAGAGGTCTGCGCGCCATGTGGGACCCTCCTCCGGTGGCCGGGGAGCAGCCGGGGATCGAACTGGTGCTGCAGAGGCTTCAGGCAGCTTCGCAACCCAGCGCTCAACCGCTGCGCCACCAGGGAGGCCCAACACATACATTTGTCGTACTGAAAATTCTGCGGGCTGCATTCCCCCCAAATGTATGTGTTGCTCTTAGCTCCCAATACCGCCAGCTGTGACTGGATCTGGACACGGGGCCTGTAAAGAATAAAGCTAACATGGGGCCAGTGGGCAGCCCGACTGCCATCTTGCAGATGGCGGTTGTCAGGCCCCCACTGTGCATATGGACAAGAATACAGACACACGTGGGAAAGACCTAAGGAGATAGTGTGAGCACAGCACACCATCTGCAAGGCAAGGAGCCTTGGAACACGTGAAATCTGCCAACATACTCATCTCTAGAGCTGTGAGCGTAAATGTCTATTGCTGAGGTCACTCACTCTGTGCTTTCTTGTTGTTGTTATGGAAACTCTAACAAATTATCTGTCTTCCCCACTTTTACTTCTCTGTGGAATAGGAGTCCTGACAGAAAAACAAAGGGAGATAAGATAAGTTATAGGTCTGACTGCACTGTGCTGACTGAGAATGCATACAGGATACTGAAGACTCTGGCACGCCTTGTCTGTTGATGACAACTTTTGATTTTTATACCTCGCTAAATACTTCATAACAGGGTTTTTGAAAGATTTCTTTATTTATGCATACAAGAGCTGGGGTGCAGGCTAGAGGTGCGGGGGGTGAGAGGACTCACCAGAGACACAGTGGGGACCAGAACAGGCAGATGGACTGAAATACACTGCTGAGGGGAGCAGCGGGCGAGGCAGGAGAGGTCTGCTGCGCCATGTGGGTAACTCCCTGGCTGGGCATTGAACTCATGCTGCAGTGGCTGTGGTGAGCTTCACAGGTTGCGTCTTTTTTTTTTTTTTTTTAAAGATTTATTTATTTATTTATTTACACAAGCACTGGGTACAGTCAGAAGCGCGGGAGGGTGAGAGAATTCACCAGAGCCAGAGCGGGGAGCAGAGCAGGCAGAAGGACCGAAGTACACTGCTGAGGGGAGCAGCGGGCGTGGCAGGAGAGGTCTGCACGCCATGTGGGACCCTCCTCTGGTGGCCGGGGAGGGGATTGAACCGGCGCCGCAGAGGCCTTGGGCAGCTTCGCAACCCAGCGCTCAACCGCTGCGCCACCGGGGAGGCCCTTCACAGGTTGCGTCTTAACCCCTTGCACCACCAGGGAGGCCTTTCATAACATCTTATGGAACATGCTAGACTGTGTCTCCCACTCTTGCATCAGGCAGATGTTACAGATCTACCGGCATGTTGTTGTTGTTTTCTCTGGAAACCCCGTTGTTCACTTTGCTCTCGTATTTCTACTGGTTCAGGTCCCCTAGCACCCAAGCTCCAACCCTGTGCCATTTCTGGACACATCTGTTTCCGTAGCTAAGGAGGTAAAACTCCTGCTGGTTCTCTTGTCTGCACTGATTGCTCTGGAGCATGTAGAGCGGAATCCATCACGGAGGGTCGCTTTAGTGTGTCGCTGAGCCCTAAGCGGTCTCCCGTCTTCGGCTGTGACTCCCGGGGCACAGTTCCCCTTAGGAAACCAAATTTACGGTCTTTTGAACAGTAGCTCCGCCGTGTGGTGCCCTGACCCAGCGTCTTCTGTTCCTCCCCACTGTCCCTAGTTCACCGCACACTTACTAGTTTCAGAGTTAAGAGCCTTTGACTTTGGTGCCCACGGACACTTCGCCGCATGGTCCCTCGTGCAGCTCTGCTGTCTGGGATCCTCTGGAGCTTCCCGAGCGTCCGCGGAGCCGGGTCTCTGGCCGGCGCTGGGAGGCGGGCCCGGGGCTGGTCGTGCACGTGCGGCCCGCGCGCCCCCCGCGGCGTCAGCGCCCGGCACAGTCCCGGCGAGGCGCTCACCCGCCTGCTCACCCGCCTGCTCCGCGTCTGTCCTGCTCGCTCGCGCCCCTGGAGACCCGGCGGCGAATGAAAGCTCCCGGTAGGAGAGAAAGGGAAGAAAACCAGCGTGCACTGCGCACATCCACACGCGCGTGGCGCGCACGTTCCCGGGGCGGGCGCGGCCGTGAGAGACCCGCGCCGTCGTGCGCGGCCGGGCTTCGCGCGTGCAGCGCGGGCACCGAGGACTGTCCGGCTTCTCGCCCGCGGCCCTCGGGAACCTGCGGCCGCCCGTGCCCACAGCCGAGGCGGCGCTCCCGGCGCGCGGACGGGGCTCCCGGGGCCGCGGGGCACCGGACGGTCACGGCGCCGGGCAGCACCGCGGCGGCTCTCGGCTTCGTAGTCGGCGGCCGGCTCCGCGCTGGCAACGATCCCCGGCGCGTCCTCAGGCTCCCGAGGGCCCCGGACGGCACGTCGGGGCGGAAAAGCCGCCTTCGCGGACTCTCCTTCCCGGAGCAGGAGGACGCGCCTGGAGGTAACGGCGCGGACGGCGCGCACGGCGGGCGGGCGACGTCGAGTTGCTGCGGGGCCTGGAGGCGCGTGTCCGGCCCCGCGTGGGCGGCGGGGAGACCAGGGGGCGCCCCAGCAGCTGTTCCCGGCTCGGGGCTCCTGCAGGCGGCCGCCCCGCCGTGGGGCGCTCAGGGGCCGGGCGGGGGCGTCCGGCGCTGCCTCTCGCCGAGCGGGGGTCCCGACCCGGGCGCGGGGTGCGGGTGTCTGCGGGGCCGCGGGCCGCTTCCCGCCCTCTGCGCCCGTCGGGAGGAGGGGCTCCTGTCCCCCCCCCCCGCGCTCCCCCTTGGGCAGGGGGGCTCGGCGCCCCAGCAGGGTGGACGGTGTCCGGGGCAGAGGGAGACCCGCCCGAGAGAGGAGCGGCGGCTGGCACGCGGGGCCGCGACCTCCGTCTCCAGCCCGCGCGCGGGGGTGGGGGGGGCGGCGCGGTTCCCCCGAGGGTAGGAAATGCCGGGCATCAGCCCGGGGCCACGGACGTCACTCGCGCACGGCTCCCGGGGTCCTGCTCGACTTCGGGGTCCCCTGGACCCCTGCGCCAGCAGAGGGGTGCCCGTCAGGACGCGGCAGGGAGCAGCCCGCGCCCCAGCAGCTGGCACGGCCGCCCGGCGACGCCCCACGAGCGGCCCGGTCCCCGCCAGACTGGCCCCTCCCGCGTCCCCGGGGCGGCCCCGCGTCAGCACGTGCTGGGGCGCCTCGGCTCCGGCCCGCGGGCGGGAAGAGCTGCCGGCGCCTGGCCGGGGTGCGAGCTGCCCTCGCGCGGGCGACGTCCACACCCCCGGCCCCCCAGGCCCCCGCGCGGCGAGCCCCGCCCTCTGCCCCCCTTCCCTCTCCCGCGCCCCGAATCCCGCCGTCAGGTCTCAAGGGCCGGCCGGGCGCAGCCGGGACTCTCGGGAGCCCCGGCCTCTCCCGGGACGCGCCGGGGCCGCTCGGCTCTGCGAGGCCGGGGCGCGGCGGATGCCGGAGACGCGGCCGCCCCGGCAGACGGGAGTTCAACCCCCAGGAGTCCACCCCGGGCGCGGCCCGTCCAGCTCGGCGCGGCTGCCGCGGGTGTGGACGGCGGGCGCCGTCCGCGGGGCGGGGCAGGGCGGGGCGCGGGGAGGAGGCGCCGGCGCCAGGGCCACCGCAGAGCAGACGCGGCCCGGAGCCGCCGCCTTCCCCGCTGGAGACGGTCCCGCCGCGCGCGCGAGCACGTGCTCTGTGGGGCGAGGGCCGGCCAGCCTCCCTCTCTCCCGCGGCCGCCGGCTCCGCCCTGCCCGCCCCTCCCGCCTCCCCAGCCCCCGCGGCTCCGCCGGCCCCTCGCTGCCCCGCCCGGCCTCGTGCTCCTCCCGCCACTGTCTCCTCCCGACCGTCTCGCCTCTTTATTCCTCCCCCCCCCCCGCGCCCCCTCCAGCCCCCTCGGCGGCACCTCCCTGGGCTCCCGCGCCCCTTGCGCCGTCCTCCCCCCTTCCAGGGCGGGGAGACGGCGCCCAAACCCCGCAAACCTGCCTGCTCCACGCGGGTTCTGCCACCCGCCGCGTCCACACAACACATGTGAGACTTTAATGGGAAGGAACTTTAATACAACTAGGAAACAAGACAGAAAGGCAGAGAGTCTAGTTTCTAAATGAAGCACCCAGAGTTACCCGACCCCTCGTGGGCATAAGTCCATCCATATGGGATCGGCCCAGAGCAAGGCCCCAAAGCCTGCCCCAAGTCTAAAGCACCTTCCAGTGGGGACCCACAGAAAAGGGTCAGAAACAACCAGACAAGCCCGGAGGGAAAAGAGCAAAATCAACATCAAGACAAAAGCTGCCAAGGTCACCTCCCCACGGGTCTCCCCCACGTCTGGGTCACCCCGTCCACGACCACGAGACAACGCAGTTTCCTCACGTGTCTCTAGGCTCCACCCTGCTTCCTTCCTCAGCCTCTGCATCCTCTTCTCTCCCTGCTCAGCTCCACCCTCCCTGGGGGGGGGAGGAAACCTCCCCCTTTCCTGGGGACCCCCCTGTTCACCTCCTCCGCCCTCGTCCATCCTCTCTCCTGTGAGTTCCTTCCCGTATGTCAATCTCCCCCCTCGTTTATTCCCCGCCCCCCCATGGATTGAAAACACCCCCCCCCCCATGTTAGCCTGGGGATCGAACCGGCGCTGCAGAAGCGCGGGAAGCTTTACAGCCCAGCGCTCAGCCGCTGCGCCACAGGGGCGGCCCTCCTCCGGCTACTCAAAACCGAAGCTACACCGGCTGCGTGGAAGTTGATTTGATTCACTTGCTCAGCCGGTGGCTTAGAAACCTTCCAGTGTTAACAGCCCAAAATAAAACAGCCAGTACGACCACCACACAGTAACAGCAGGAAAGTAAACAGGCCAGACACCCACCAAGTACTTTCTAAATACGTGGAAGTGAGTAAATGAAGGGAGGGTTTTGGGGCTGAAGCAGGAGGGACCTGGGGGGAAGTGGGGGACATAAAAGGGATGGTGGGAAGGGAAAATAAACACAGAAACATATTTCCTGTGACGAACTACACGTGCAAAGCGATCCTCCTTTCTCCCTCCTAACCAGGAAAACAATCCGCTTTCCCACATAGACTTTTCCCTCAGTGTGTCACGATGCCGTCTTCCATGGTCACACGTGCATGCTCCGGACACGTCACCCCGAGCGGGCGGCCCAGGGCACTGCTTGGTAATTTGAAACAGATTTAGTATCAATGAGTCTCACATAACATAGCCAAGTCTTCACCGACGGCTGAAGAGATGGAAAGTTGGTGATTTTACAAAATAGATGTGCGACATACTGCGATTGTGATCTTTTCCAACAGAAATGTAAAGCACTGTGGCAGTGGCGAGATAAGGACATGGATAAATCTCTGCAGAGACTTAGTCACTCTGTTTGCAAGTTTTGTTGAGGCCTAGTTGACTCCTATCACACGTTGACTTCATTAACGTAAGAAACAATCCCAGGAGGCTAAAGAATTAAGTTAAAGATGCTATAGGGCCCAGTTTCAAAGGCCTATAAATACACACACACACACACTCTCTCTCTCTCTCTCTCTTTCTCACACACACACACACACACACACTCTACGTGTCTTTTGTTTTTCCCCAGATATGATTCCGTTTTCAAAGTTTCCTGGGTGGAGACAGGCACAGGAGTGAGACGATGAGGAAGTTCTGGTCTGCACTGTGCACGGTATTTGCATTTCCTTGCACATCAGGACAAGTTGCCCCATCCTTGCACACTCCCGTCTGCACACCGTACGGCGTATCTTCTTTTATTGACGTGCCCGTGACAGTTCCTGGAAATCCTAGGCCAGGGTTTTCCTCGGCACCATGACGCATTTTGCCTTTCACTCTGAGATGCAAGATCTGTTCTATGTGCTATGTCTTTGGGGGAATAAAATCTTTACAAACCTCTGACAGATTTGTTTTATTCCCGATGTGGTGCCCGAACAATTCGGTGCTAGCAACACAGCAGAGTGAGCCAGGAAAGAGCAAGGGCGCGGTTCCCTTTGCCACCACAGAGGCGCCCTCATTTAAATGAACTCCAGCCGCTTAAGGAGAAGCTACGCGGGCAGGTCAGTCTAGACTCCAGGCAACGGCAAGAAGCAGAGACAGTGATCACTGCCGTGAGTCCCCGAGGTCCACGTCACGAATTCCCTTTTCACCTGGTGACCGAAAGACGCCGCCCCGTGCTGCTGGGTGACAGGAGCAGTCACTGCAGTGCTCCTCCACTGCAGGGTCGGAGAGAAGTCTGTAATTAAGGAGCAGGTGATGGGGGATCATTGATAAACCCACACCACCCCGCCGTTCAGACCCCAGTGGGATGGAAGCTATTTCCACAAATAACCTCTAACTGCTCTTAATTGACGGGCAAGTGTATAATTTATCCTATTTTCTTGTGGCCCCGCTCGACCAAAGCACTGAGTTCCTGCTGGGGAATGGTGTTCGGTGCAAGATTCGGGACATGGGCGAAACATCCTGCTGGCGGCACGGAACACACGCGCCGACTGGCACGACTAACCCCACGCGCTGACAAGGAAACAAATCCTTGGCTGTCGGTTCCAGTTCTCCATAGCAGCTCTGCCCCTGAGCCACTGCAAAGGACCTGGAAAGCCAGGCGGGGAAGACGCGGATGCTCGCGTCAGTGCCCTTCACCTGGCTTCGCGGTTGTCTTTCCTACAGAAAAAGTTTGCCTGAAGGTATTTTCTGTTCCTTCCTCTGCGCTCCTACCAGCCCCGGAAGCCAGCCCGCAGGGGGGGGGGGGGGGGGGCTCGCGGACACCACATGTGCTGCGGCCCTTGTGGCACGAGTTCTCCCTTTTTTGGCACTTAAAACAAATATCTTGATGACATTTCAACATTTGTAGAAACGCAGTCCACGCCGCAGAGGATACATCTGCAGGCAGCTAAGCCCAATCTCTGTCCTAAGACTAAAGAGCGACACTTGGGTGTTACGGGGCGAGACGACGGTGCCGGAGAGAGTCATGCAGACGTGTTCGAGGCCCTCCGTTTCCTCACAAGGTTGAAACTGAGCCTGAAAAAGGAAGGAGCAGGTACACGGCTTGGAGCGGTCACACCTTGCACACTGAGAGAAAAAACCTTAGAAGGAAACAAAACAGGAACGGAATGTTTAAAGCTCCCCGGTAAAGCCCAACCACGAAGAGCAGAGACAGAGACGGCAGGAGCAGAGCTCACGCGTCCTGTTTGCTCACTTCCACGCTCGTCGCTCAATGGAGAAACACTAGCTTGATGCACGCTGAACACAAGATCCCCAGATTTCAAAGAGCTGTTTTTGTTTTTTCATCAGCTTAAAGCTCCGCAGCTTGCCCCACCCTGGCAGGGAAGCGCGCCCCTACTTTTCCCATCAGCCTGAGAGGCTTAGGTGGCAGCGGCTGCCTGTTTAAATACACACTTTGGTAAACCTCTCCCATGAGCATGGATTTAACGAGTCAATTAGCGAATGAAGTCACACTGTTTGCTTTCGTTTCCTGTCCTTCACCAGAAATTCCACAGGTCTGTGTTCATTAGTATTTTCTCCTTCCACTGGTTTTCCAAGCAGGGGGATAGGACCGGCTGCAACACTTTTATTTCTGACTTAATACATGAAGCAGCGGTGTAGGAGTAGGGGAAATGGGAGAGCAAAAGCTCCAAACAAATGGAATATGTAACTACGTGAGAGGGAAACACAAGCAGCTCGCAGCAGCCGCCGCAGTAGGTCGGGCGCGCGGGTCCAGTTCCCAGCCACGTCCCCCACCCGGCCCTGCAAACGCTCTTTCCCTCCAGCAGACACCTCCCGGCCAGAAGATGGGGTATCATTTCAGAAACACGGTAACCCTATCCTGGCTTCTGCCGACCCGGATATACCAAAAGCGGTACTTGGATTTATTCCACATAGATACTCTTACAAGCTAAGCCTGAAAGCACAATGTACGCAGCCTCGAGGACTAGCTCAGGGGCGCCCGCGGCGCTGGGGATCCCCTCTGAATGTCCCACTGACCCACCAGCCGCGCAGTGTACTGAAACAGGTGCCAGGCCGGGCGCACACTCGCCTGCGGTGGCGAGGGGGCTGCGGGAGCGGCGGGCGGAAGCTTGAGCCTGCGCCTCCCGGCACCTGAGGGGCAAGCGGGCTTTCATCCAAAGAGGACATGACCGTGAGATCTCCATTCCCAGCCCGGCGGGATCTGCCCACACCTTCGGGAACTATCCACGGAAACAGGACACAGGGACTACGGTTGGTGTGAGTTCACCTCAGCAAGGGAAGGGGCGAGAGCGGGCGCACCCCGGCCTGGCAGTCGCCCTGGAGGGCCGCGAGGGCCGAGGGCTGCCCCTCTCCTGCTGAGGGACTCCGCAGGCCGGCCCGAGCCTGCAGTTCCATTGGCCATAGTTTCCTTCGAAAGCTGAGGCCTCAGGTTTAGGGGAGCAGGACCTTCGCTTCCTGTCTTGGAAACGGCAGAAGACACGCACCCATGAGTCACCGGTCCCCCCCACGTGCAGCAAGCAGAAGACGCGATTCACCGCAATACAAAGGTCTCTGCCAGACCTAAGCTGCAGGGTTCAGACGATTCGCACCGAGTTAGTATTTGACGGAAATGGTAAACTGCTCATTTTTTTCAGAAGCAGGAAAACATGAAAAATGGACTCTGCTGAATTGTACAAATGAAGATTTCTGTCTTGACACTCAGGTTCACCTGGGTTCTAAAACCTATACGCAAAAATACTTGCATAACTTGGAAAAGCACCTGCGTGTAACCCTGTATGGAGTGGGGGGGAGGAGAACACAGTGGCCTGTGGGGTGACCGCGGGTGAGCTGGTGCGGGCAGAGCCGCTGTGGCCACACCCGAGGGGAAACTCCTACATTGTAGAAATGATAACAAACATGTAAGACAATGGTGCTTCTGTAAGAAAATTAAAAAATACATCGAATAAGTGAATTTGTACAAATATTACGTCTCTATCATTCACAACACACCACACTGCAGTATCCATCTGACAAGGGGCTGACAGTCCAAGAGTACAAAGAGCAACAGCTCAATGGAAAGAAAACACGCGGTCAAACATGCACACAAATGAGCAGAGTAGCTGCTCCGACACTTCTCCAAAGACAACACGGGCCTACACATCACTCACCATCCCCAGTGCCCTGAGACAGCCGCTCAGTGCAGTGAGGAAGGCCTGGATCAACAAGCAGACCCTCACGCGCACCGGCTGGCAATGCAGAGAGGGCCGGCCCCGATGGAAAGGTAGAAGGACGTTTTTCAAAATACTAAAAATACACCACGTGATTTCACTCCTTAGCACCTACTCGAACAACGCAAAAGCATTCATTGAAAAGGATCGATGCACTCCACGCTCACTGCAGCACGGTTTACGATAGCCAAGTTACGGAAACAACCTCGGTGCCCAAAGACAGATGAGTGGGTTAGGATGTTGCACACATGCCCAGTGGAATACTACTCAGCTACAAACACGGACAACGTGGTTGGGCCAGAAGGGGATCGTGTGGAGTGAAATAAGCCAAGAGAAAGTCAAGTACCGCATGATTTCACGCACATGTGGCCTAGAGTAACACAACAAAACAACAGACAGAACCAAACCAAATCAAACTCTACAAGTGACTGCAGACGTGAGGCGACTAGGAGGAGGGTAGGAACGAAGTGGGGAGGGGCCCAGTGGTCTACAGTAAAGGGACATGGGTGCTTTGGGGTGGGTGTGCTGATACATGGCTGAGGAACTGTCACCCTCTTCCTCCAAATCACACACGGCCATGCCACCCAATTTCCTGTCACCTGAAGTACTGCATTTTAAATAGCTACATCAATGTGCTCATAATTAGAAAAAGAATGTGTCTTATTCTTTTTAAATTCCAAAATCTCTACTTTTCCTGAATTTCATGTGAGCACAGAGCAGTTCACAGTGAGAATTACAGAAAAGGTCGGGGGCAGTCAGGGGTGCATGCACAGTGCCCACTGAGCAATGCCATGCTGGTCTTCTGCCCAAGCCAGCCCATACTAACCAGCCAGTGAGCAAAGATGAAGTGCTCTATTTGCAGCTAAATCCAAGATGTCTGAAGGAATTAGTTGTGGTAAGTCAAGTCAGGATCACAGAGAAGTAATGGGACATTCACGTAGCGCACCATGTGACCGCATGCGTACACACGCCACGTGACATGAATGAGCTAAACGCAGGTGCTACGGCTGAGGGGGAGGGAGAAAGGCCGGGGAGATGAAGGCCTGGTGGGAAATGCCTGAATTATCGATGATTTAAATTCCAGATAAGTTGTAACTATGAGCTTGTCAGAATAAAGACATACGTATGCAAATATCCCCAGGAGGCATCCGCACCAAGCGTGGAGATAAGTTTTATAAAGGGCAGAAATCAGATTGTGATGGGAGACAGTGAACAAGGCAAATAATGAAATTAGGAATCAGTCCATTTAAAACAAGTGTGCATCAAACCACTTGGCCCAACATCTGACTAACAAGAGCTCAAGGAAAGATCACGGCGAGTATAACTGAGGCCGGAGGATCCTGCCGTGTGGGACGAGCCGAGCGGCTGCTCACAGAAGCCTGGAGGCAGCGGGCCTGAGACGGCAGCGCGGGCGCAGGAGGTGCGGGGAAGGGCAGTAAGAGAGCCCCGCAGACGTGCCTCCGGGGAACAGGACGGGGACTGCACTATGTGCCGCAGCAGAGCACTGACACCCAGCAGAACAGTGCATGCAGGAACAACACACTCTGAAAGAAAATTTTAGGACCCAGGAAGTACAATTCCTGGCACCTGACTAGACTCGGCAGGAGCCTACACGGTAATTCCAAATTCACACAAATTATAAACATTGGCAAAACAGAGAAAGTGGGAAGAAGAGATGATGGTCTGGTCAAACTTCTAGAACCTTCAGCACCATTTGAAAAGTCAGTAACTCCTGTGTGAAATTAGAGGTGCTCCCCCGCCTGCTGCAAGAATGGGCAAACCCAAACATAGCCCGACATCTGTGCCCTGGCGCCCACCCCGGCGCTCCAGCCGGCTGCTGCGACGGACGGCGAGGCAGGCCGGGCGGTGTTTCTTCTGCAGGAAAAGGTCTTGTCCAGGCAGGATGTACTCTGAGGGAACTCCCTTCCCTTCTCACTTTAAGTTAAAAATTACTTTCCACCGGAACCTTCCAAATCTCTACGTTGTAAGGACATCACAATACCCTGCACAGGATGATCTCCACACATGAGGCAGACGAAAAAATTTACACAAAAACTGACTTCCACGCACAACTTTTCTCCGCGTCTCAGGAAAATCTGTGCAAGCTTCTATGACACCCTCTGTCCTACGGATTATTCCTAAAGTAGGGACTCTTCGCTTCTATTTGCAGAATGGGATGGTGATTTAAACATATGAATTTGTACACATAAATGTCAAACCACCACAAGTGTCAGATATAAAAGGCTTTTCAATATCAAAAAATGACCTATCAGCCTAATTTATATATTACAATAAAAAAAAATCATATAAAGAACCAAAGGTTCTGATCTTGGAAATATCCTTGCCTTCATACTCAGATTAAATGTCTTTTCTTTTAAACTCATCTCTCGTTATGCCCACGATACGGTGGAACAGGAAGTTCTGATAAACAGCTCTGCTAAGTACAACTATAGAAAAACTGTATTTTGCTCTCAGAAAAATTTCACCAGTTCAAGTCCAATGACAAGAAACCAAAACACGAATATGACCCCTGCAGTTGGACAGAACAAGGAGTTGAGAAAGGAGCTGTAGCCAGGACGGTGACAGTAACAGTCCAGGGACAGCCAGGCAACAAGCACAGGCCGTGCAGGTGCACAGACCTGGCACAGGAGCACTGGGCAGCGGCGTTCAGTCACAAACAGTCTAGCAGCAGGCGGTGCAGGGGACAGAACTTCTTCCCTCTCTCCCATCCAGGAGATGTGAGCAACAGACACCTGGTCTGCATTTTATAGCGCAAAGGTCCCTGCGCTAAGGCCCACGAGTCCTCCGATATGAACAGGAGTAGCAAGGAAGCAGGGTCCTAAAATTTGGGTGTCATTACACAGTGACCAGCATTTGCTTTGCAGAGCAAGGGAAGAAGAAGCAGAGCAAACTGCTCTCACTGCATTAATATGGTGGCGACAGAGGGGTTTAATCCAGAGTGCTTGGATTCCAGCACAGTGTCCTTCCCTCAGCTGCCATCAAGTTAAACGCAAAAGATCAACAGACAAAAAAGCAAAGACAGCACCCCAACTGCACACGCCAGGTAAGTCAACACACATGCCTCAGAGACAAGGAGCATCTGAGCACAAGATGGGAAAGCTGGAAGAACAGAAGTCCTCGAATTCTGTGTCCCTTACAGTCTCTGGACGTAAAGAGTTTAGAATAACAATTCTAAGAAAGCTCAATGAAATCCTGGAAGGACAAGCAAATGCAGAAAGACAGGTGTGGAATCTCCTGAAAGAGATCCAGGAACTAAAAGAGCTCCTGCCTCAAGAGATTGAACATGTTAAAAATATACATACGTGTAAAATGATACACTGAATGGAATGAGGGCAAATATAGAAGCATATTAAATAAACTGGCAAAAGGAACATTTCAGAAATTGAAGATACAAATACGCAAACAGCCCAAGTGGAACAAAAGAGAGAAATAACATTTAGGGAATGAAGAAACTCTACAAGAAGCATCAGGCCCCTTTGGAAGAGGAAACAAGGGTAATGGATATTCCAGAAAGTGAAGAGAATGCTGAGAGAGCAGAGACCTGATACAATGAACAGAGACCTGATACAATGAGAACTCCCCAAACCTAAGGAAAGATTTAAGCATGGAAGTCCAGGAAGCTAAAAGAACACCCAGATCTCTGCATGCAAAATGATGCTCACCATGACATATCATCGTTAAATTATCAAAGTCATTGACAAAACATATTACAGGGGGAAACATATTCGAGGGGAAGAAGAATGTCAAATACAAAGGACCCATCAGACTATCATCAGAGTTCCCAGCAGATACACTCCAGGCTGCAGCAGAGTGGAATGACGTAAGTAAAAGATAAAAACTCCCAGTCAAAAACACCCTCGGCTACAAAATTATCCTGCCAATATGATGGAGAAAGGAAGGTGTCCAAGACAAACATAAGCTAATGAAATTAGCCACCACCAGCCCTGCCTTATAAGAAACCTTAAGAGGGATTCTTCTTCATGGAAAGAAACACAGAAGTGTGAATGAGATAATAAATGGAAACACATAATCAGAAGTATAAGCAAGAATATGAGAAAGAACAAAACACTAGAGAGGCAGGAAAACAACCTGTTGAGTCAAATGATGACAAATCAATATGAGCAAAGAAAGAGCGATTTTAGATATAGAATTTTTGATAGAATCCTCATGGTAATCACAACCCAGAAATCCAGTATAGACACACTTAGAAGCAGAAATGAAGAAACGGAAAGAACTATCGGGGAAAGTCATCCAAATGAAAAAATCAGATAATTACACATGGAAAAAACAACAACAGAAAGATAAGACAACCAAAAAACAAGAGAAGGGATAACATTAAGTGTGGCGCACATATCAGGAGCTACCTTAAACACGAATGGTCTGAACTCACCCATTAAAAGACGCAAAAAAGGGCCTCCCCGGTGGCGCATTGGTTGAGCACTGGGGTGTGAAGCTGCCCGCAGCCTCTGCAGCGCCGGTTCCATCCCCGGCCACCGGCCAAGGTCCCACATGCTCCCCTCAGCAGTGTATTTCTTTGGCCTGCCTGTTCTGTTTCCTGCTCTGTCTCTGGTGAATCCTCTCACCCTCCCGTACTTCTGACTGTACCCGGTGCTTGTATAAATAAACAAATCTTAAACAAAAATAAAAAAAAATAAAACACACAATAGAATGGGTTTGATATGAAGACATGATGCAAGGTTATTATGCATACAAAAACTCATGTTAGATCTAAAGACTCAGAGAATTAAAGTGAAAGGCCAGAGCAAATTATATCAAGCCAATAATTTAGAGTAAAAAAGTAGAAACCACAATCTCATATCTGATAAATTACATTTTTAGTCAAATAAATTAATTAGGTACAAAGACAGGCACTATATAATGATCAAGGGGACAATCCATCAAGAAGATAAAACTGTCATCAATATGTATGCACTTACCACAGGTGCACCAAAATATATAAAACAACTATTAGGAGAGTTAGGTAATAAACACACTGAGAACAACACAGTTATAGATCTCAACACGCACTAACATCAAGATATGAATCATTCACACAGAAACTAAAGAAGGAAATACTGGCCTTAAATGAAGCAACAGATCAGATGGACTTAACAGATCGCTACAGAATGCTCCATCCCAAAAGAAATGAATATAAATTCTTCTCCAGAGCACATGGAACCTCTCAAGGATAGATACACAAAATTGAAATGACATTAGGTGTCTTTTCTGATCACAATGGTGTAAACATATAAATCAACCACAAAAATAAACCTGGAAAAACACCCATACATGTGGAGAATAAAATGCTTTCGAAAATATGCTGGGCTAATGAACTAATCAAAGAGAAATAAAACATTATCTAGAGACCAACAAAAGTGAGATAAATGATCAGATCCTATGGGATGCTCTGAAAATGGCATTAAGCGCAAAGCAGACAGCAATGTAGGCTCACATCAATAAACATAAAACATGTCCATCAATCTAACTTCACATTGCAGGAACTGGGAATAAAACAAATGAAACGAAAAATCAGGGTGAGAAAGGAAACACAAATTAGAGCAGAAATAAGTGAAATAGCAACCCAAAGGTGATACACCAGATCAATGAAACCAAGAACTGCTCTTGGACAGAATGAACGAAGTACATAATCCCTGACTGTGTCTGACTATGAAGAAAGAGAAATTCCAAAAAGAAACAATAAGACATATAAGAGGCGAAATTACAACAGAGACCTCAGAAATACAAAGGATGGTGAGACAGCCATTTTTATATAAACAACCAGGACAATCTAGAAGAAAGGGACCCATTTTTAGAATCATACAACCTTCCACAACTGACCCAAAGGACGGAGCTTATACAGGTCAGTCATAACCATGGGACTCAAAAAGGTAATCAAACCTAAAGGTAATCAAACAAAATGGTTTCAATGCTGAATTCTACCACATTTACAGAGATCGAGAACTTATCTTATCAAAGACTTAAAAAAAAAAAAAAAAAGGAAGAGGGGAGGCCCTGGTGGCGCAGGCAGTTGAGCGCAGCACTGTGAAGCTGTCCGCAGCCTCTGCAGAGCTGTTAGGATCCACACTGGCTAGAGAGATACCCACATGGTGCAGCAGACCTCTCCTGTCTTGCCCGCTGCTCCCCTCAGCAGTGTATTTCATCAGTCTGCCTGTTCTGTTCCCTGCTCTGTCTCTGGTGGATCCTCTCACCCTCCCACACATCTGGCCTGTACCCCAGTTCTTGTATAAATAAAATTAAAAAAACGGAAGAGAAGGTAAACACATGTCACATGAGGGCAGAGTCACCTTGCTCCCCAAACCAAACAAGAACAGCACAAAAAAGAAAATTATATATAATTATTTCTGGTGAACACAGAATAATTGTCAACAAAATTTTTAGAAACTGAATCCAGCAACTAGTATACTAAGAGAACCATTCACCATGACCAAGTGCTTTTCACTGCATGGATGCAAAGACAGTGCAAATCAAACAATATCATTCATCACATCATCAAAAAGAAAGGTAAAAATCACATTATCATTTTAACACACAATGTAAAATTATTTGATCACATACAACACCCAATTTTAATAATTCTAAATAAAAGATGAATAAAATGAATATATCTCAACATAATAAAGGCCATAAATGACAAACCCACAGTAAATATCACAAACAATGGTGAAAGCCCAAAATGATTTTCCCTATTGTAAGGAACAAGACACGGATGTACACTGTTAGCACTACCATTCATACAGTATTGGAAGTCTCTGCAATACTTAATAAAGCAAGAAAATGACATAAAGAAATTTAACTATCACTATTCACATATGACATGAACATATGCAGAGAAAAGCCAAGACTACCAAAAACTAGTAGAAATCATAAATGAATACAGTAAAGTTATGGGATATAAAATCAATATACAAAAGTCAGTTGTGTTTCTAGAATCTATGGGGTACAGCAAATGTATTGTGAGGTGAGAAGATAATTGTAATACAAGCCCACATTAAGAAGGAAGAAATATTCCAAATAAACAATCTAATGCCATACATAAAGCATCTTGGAAAATAAGGTACAAAATACCTAAATCTAGTAGAAGGAAGGAGATAATAATTACAACTGTGGAAATAAAAGAAACAGAAATAAAGACAATACCAAAAAAATAATGAAGCTAAGATGTGGTTCTTTGAAAAGAAAATCAAAATAAAAAATTCTAGATATGCTAACAAAGAAAATAAAACATTAGTAAATGGGGTTACAAATGAAAGGAGAAAGCACAGAAACAAAAGTTGATAAGAGATTACTATCTGCTGATATATTTGATAACTTCAAAGCAGGAAATGTACAAATTTCTAGGTCATTCTAATCTGCCAAGACTAACTCAATAAGAAATGACTGAGTTGAACAAACAAGCCAATCTCAAGCATGGAAACTGGAACAGCAATTAAAACATCAAGGACCAGATGGCTTTACAAATGAATTTTATCTAACCTTTAAAGAAGAACTAATGCCCACGATGTTCAAACTGCTTTCTAAAAAACAAAATCTGTCACTATGGTTTTATGTTGACTGGGGTGGTGGCACCGGAGAGAGGCATGTATACATATGGAGGTATGAAGGTGTACCCAAAATTTATATAGTTACGTAAACTAGTGGTAAATTAATAAACTTGTAAAGCAAAACAAAAAAGGAAACTCGTAGAGTCTTTAAAAAAGGATAAAGACATTGCGGTATATCTACTCAATGGAATACTATTCAGCTACTGAAAACAATGAGCCTAGCCTTTGGGACGTGGCTGGAAAGTGAGCTGATTATGCTAAGTTAAAGAAGAAAGCAGAGGACAATTGCCACATGCTTTCACTCCTGGCTGGAACATTAAAATAACACTTAGACTGTACAATATGGTGGTTACAAGAAGGGAAGCAGGTGAGAGGGAAAGGTAGACAGGTGAATTTGGTGGTGGGATGACAGGGGAACTTTAGTGGTGTGTGAGGGGCACATAACACCTATTGAGATTAGAAATAGAAATGACAGAGTTTTAGAAATGAATAGTAAATAAAAAATTTTGATTAAAAATAAGCTCATTTCTGAAGTATACTGCTAATCCCACATAATATTCCTGATATTGAGGGTCAAAGCATATGGGTGCTTTTAGAATTGAAATATATAGATATGCAAGATCTGACTCTTCCCTTACAATAATTTGGTTAATGGAAATATCAGTTAAGTGTGTTTAGAAATAAAAATATAATACATGAAGGTCTCCCGGTGGCGCAGGCGGTTGAGCCCATTGCTGTTAAGCTGTTGGCAGCCTCTGCAGTGCTGGTTCGATCCCCACCTGCCCCGGAGCAAACCACATGGCAAGCAGGCTTCCTGTCTCACCCGCTGCTCCCCTCAGCAGTGTGTTTCGGTCCTTCTACCTGTTCTGCTCCCCGCTCTGTCTCTGGTGAATCCTCTCACCCTCCCGCGCATCTGGCCTGTATGTACCCCGCTCTTGTATAAATAAAATAAATCTTGAAAAAATACATGAAAAAACATAAGTTAAATAAATGTAGACAAATATTATTAAATATATAAATACTTTGGAATTATAACTAATGGAAATAGGAAGAAAATTATCTGCCTAGGTTTATTGCAAATGGTAAAAAAATTCATAAGGAAAAATTTTAAATGATCAGAAGGTAGTTTCTTACTGTAGCAACACTGTTTTGTTGCTTACGTGTCACATATTTCCACATGTATTAAGGTACCTAGTTGTGTGCACATCATTTTAAATGTGCTT